>NC_134570.1:191054749-191372249 GCF_050947875.1 Dermacentor variabilis | reverse complement strand
GGCTGGCGGGAATCGCGGCAGTGGGCAGTGGAGTGCCGTGAAGGTTCGTTCGAATAAAGCATGATTGGTACCTGTACTGCATCATTAATTCTTATCGTATTTACTTTTTTGGTAATTTGGGTTTTCAAGCCCTGCGGAGTATGTTAGTAGTTTGCATTGAAGTTTCTTGTAAATCCGTCACACGAAATTAGTAGTATCTTTATAGGCATACTTTATGTTCGGATTTTACGACACTTTTTCGCGGTCTCTAGAAAGTCGTATAATCGGGGTTCCACTGTAGTTAAAAGGATCATTTTGAGTCTGTTAGAGATCTACAAATAAAATTTTCAGTCGTCTAACATTTTAGCCCCCTTCATCGTTGCAGCATGATGCTTGGGTAACATGCACGGATTGCAGTCCGTGTGTAATTTTTTAGACATGCATATTCTAAATGCGTAAGCATTTATATGTCTACCCAGCGAGGAAACCCTGTCCTCCTGTTACGAAAGATAAATCACTATAAAGAAATTGATGTATAAAACAATATAGAATCGAAAAGGAAAAGCGTTGGTGGTGCTGAGCTTCGAACCTACGGCCCCACGCTTGGAAGCCGAGTGTCTTACTCACTGGGCTAGACACCCACGCTTGCAAAAGGTAAATGCAGTCAATGCCTGGTTTTTCGGATTCCCTAGGGTCCACAAAAATGTCCGAAAAATTGGGCCGTCGGAAAAAAATGAATGCATGCATTTTACTGCCCCCAAGGGCTCTAATCGCCACAGGCACGTCTGAAATAGCTCTGAAGGCCTACCGGTATACTTAATAGGCATATCAGAACTTATACTGGGACAGAAGACGGTGAGTGCATGCATGTATAATTGAGGAATACACACTGTCCCGTGACACTTGCCCCTTTCCATTCTTTGTATGCTTCGCCACAATGCTTATGCTCCACCGTGTAACACTCCTGTACTTGGGCGAATCTGACTTTCAGGAACCGGCATCCTTTCTGAGCGTCGTGCTTTCTGAGCTTCCAATCCATTGGCGAGGATTACAAAGGTGGAGTCAGTGCCATTGCTAACAGTGGCTAATTGTTTTCATGAGACTTCCGCACCGAACAGCCAGAAGCTTGGTAGCGAACGTCAGAGTAGCTAGGCCTAGTGTTGTTGCAGTGGTGGCTATGGCTGCCAACACATATGCATATGAGAGTGCTTGTTCGAAGCGTCGAGATAATAAAAATGGCAGCTGTGGTGGCTTCGATCAATGCCATTTCAGACCTGTGGTCATGGCAAAAAGTCTGGAAAGTCGGCGAACGGTTTTTGCGTCCGAAATTTCAGACGTTATACAGTCGACTGATTTTTCGGACCCTCTCGGGAACGTAAAAACGTCCGGAAATTCAGGCAGTCCGAAAAAATGAATGCATGCAAAAAACGCCCTTTTTTTCTTTTTTTTTCTCGGATCTAGAGGTAAAGGGCGAAGTACCAGGTTTCCGAAACCCTGCCAAAGCATCAGTGAAGTGGCTTTAAAAAAACGGATTCAAAAACTCTGTATGCAGCCGACTGCCGGTTTATTATGTACATGTGCATCGTTGGGCAGCTGGTTTTATTGCTGCAGCAGCTTGAAGAACTTGTTGATTGTTGTTTGGACGGCGTTCAGGTTGCATGCGATCATATTCACCTCGATCTGAGCAAGGATCATGTCAGCACTGTACACCGATAAAAGAGTCAACAGTGCTCGCGTCAACTCCGCGCCTGTAGGTGGCGCAAGCATTGGCTCCTCATTTTCTACATCGGAGTCTTCTGAATCCCCCACAACCTGACTCCTTGCTCCATGCCGAACTCCTTGCTCACGTCAGCCTGCGATGGGCCGCTCACGACTTGCTTAATAATGGCGGCTTTCTTCATCGTTGACCGACAGTACTGCTTACCGCGCTTCGATGCCATCAGCGAGGATGACGAAGACTGAGTGGGGGCCATCGAAGGCAAGCGAAATCCTCAAGTTGCGAACAGTGGAGTTCGCAGAGGAGCGTCGAAGCACCTAGGCCTAGCGTCGCAGAACACACTTGACACAGCAGCACAACCACACACCACGCTAGCCAAAATGTGGCCTACGCAAACAAATGAAATGCCGCTGCTCCGGAAACTCCGCCGGAGGCGGAAGCGGAAATGCGGCGGTGAACAGAGCCAGCATGGCCAGACCAAATCGGTGTGTGACGGCTAGATTTGGCTAGTTGTGGTCCAAAGCGGTGATATGCTTCGGCTGCAAGTCGATTTCCTGCGCAAGGGCGCTGCGCGAGGAGCCAAAGGACCTTCCGTCGCGTCAAAAAGTCCGGAAAATTGGACGGCGAGGGGTTCGAGCGTCCGAAACTTCAGTTGTCCTTATACATTGATTCTATGGGGCTCGTGGTGGTGCTGTAAAGACGTCAGAAATATATCAGGCATGCCCGAAAATTTAGGCGTCCGAAAAATCAGCCGTTGACTGTAGATTGGCTCTGTGGGGTATGCGACTGTGCCGTCAGGGCGTCTAAATGATAGGGCATGTCCGAAAATCGGTTGTTTGTTGTATATCTGAACCTATAAATGTGTTGTACCGGAAAACAAATGTCAAAGAACTGTTTTTATGAAGGCTCTGTTGAAAAATTTGGTGATGGAAGAATAAAAGCCATCTCTAGGACCGCATGTAGAGCAGACTCTGAGCATTGTAAACATCAGGAAAATTAGACTTCGCAAAAATTTAATGCCAAACACGCCACATCCCCAGTGTGTTTTAGTGGTCACGGGAACGCACCTTCAGTTTGGCTGTTTTTTTACCGACCAAAATGTCACCGATTCCTGAAGGCTCATGCACTTCATGTCGCACCACACTGACATATAAGCAGTCAATGAGTTGATAAGGAGTGATTAGGGGCTATATGGGTCTCATCATGGCTGATACAGTAAAACCTCGTTAAACCGTACCTGCTTAAACAGTAGTTTCGTTTCAAAAGCAGTAAAGTCAAATCCCAGACTCTGTGACCATTGAACATACTGTGTTTTGTATCCGCATAAACCGTACCAGCTTATTGCATACATATCGGTAACATGTAGTGTTTACACTTTTCGTCGCGCAAACATGGCGGTGTGTTATCTCCATCGGGTTGCAACAATGAGCCTCAGAGATAGGAGCCATGTGTCAGAACAACAAGCGCCCTGTGCGTTTGCACATGAAGCCACATCAATATCATTTCGGCGCCATGGCAGAGAAAATTTGTGGCGTCATGCAAACAACTGGACTCGCGTCATGCCGAAGCTTGGATAAAAAAAAAGACGCCGGGTACTCGGCATAGAAGAAAAATTAGACATCATTTGTGCTATTGAACGTGACACGAAGAAGTCGGCGCTGGCATGTAACAGGGATCTACTGTTGACTACAGTGTGCGGCATTTGGAATGCGAAGTTGCTTGGCAGTGCTGCTGCAACCGTGAAGAGATGTCGGCTACGAGGTTCGACTTTTCGCCATTGTTGCCTCTGTTGCCGAAGTGTCGCCTAGCGACAGTGATGAGGACGAAATGGAAAACGACAGCACGGGCGATTCAGGCCCGACAGTGGCAGAAGCTGCGCGTTATGTCAGCCTCATGAATGCAATCGTCGCAACAAGAACAGCACCCCGCAATGAAAAAGGCTACCGCAACATCTGTAGCGCTACCGCGCCCGTGCAAGGAGAATATGCAACGCCAACGAGGAATATGCCATGCATGTGTTTGCCGAGAAGAGGCGGCTCACCGAAAAGCTGGCTCGCAGCTTCAGCAAGTTTGAGGCCGCGGTCGTCGCTTTTAGGCCGCCACGGCATCAAATTAAAATAACACTTTTTTCGCGTTTAGTGAATAAATACTGCATGTTCTTTTCCCTTTCATCGCACTCTCTCTGAGTTGCGTTTTTGACAGGTAAGTAGGCGATCTCATGCTATTTCGATTAAGCAGTACTACCACTTAGTACATACTTTTTCCGAGCTCCAGCCAACTACGGTTTAACTAAAGCCCCTCCATCCACGCGTCAACGCTGCTTTTGCTAAGTAGTGCCAGAGTTCTTCCATTTTTTTTTTTTCCGGTCACGAAACTGCTGCCCCAGTAAATATAGAGCCAGCGCCCGCTGCTAGAGGCGCAATCGTGCATGAGAGGGCATGCGAACGCCGCTACCACTGTGGTTGTGTGTGGGGCAGCCTCGGTATTCTAGCTTTCTCAACTTCCTCAACCGTCGCTTTAGTTTCACGTAACTATTTTTAACATTAAATATGCTTAAATTACTGCCTGAGCGCGTCTTCTGCCATGATATGAGCGCCCGGGACGAAAATAAAGCCGCTCATAACATGGAGCTTGCAGCAGTCTCAGACAAAAAAAATAATAAAAGAAATCTGGGATTTTAAGAGCCAAAACCATGATACGATTATGAGGGACGCCGTAGTGGGGGACTCGGGATTAATTTTGACCACCTGGGATCCTTTAAAGTGCACCTAAATTTGAATAAACATAAATAAATGTCTGAATGAGATTTAGGTAGGATTAATACAAGACAAACTTCGCTACTAAATGCCTTTAAATGCACCTAAAGGTCTGCAAAGCGATGACATTCCTGAATGAGATTTAGGTAGGAGTAATGCCAGAGAAACTTCGCTACTAAATGTCTTTAAAATGCACCTAAATTTAAATAAACTGGTGTTTTGAATTTCGCCCCTGTCGAAATGCGTCCGCTGTACACGGCCGGCCGGTCTCTGTTCACATTTCTACATCATCGCCGTTCGCCTCAACACTTTGGTGGGCTCCGCTTTTTAATATTTGCCGGAGATTAAACACCACGCTTTTGCAACAAAGCGCCAGTGGTCTCACTTTTCACCAGATGCAAACATATGGGCTGTTGCACCCCCGCTTACCAGTAAGTAAGCGCCAACTCTTCGTTGCGCATAGTGCGAGATGTTCGCCAAGAACAGCTGTTCACTTTCTGTTAAACTGTGGCAGAGAAGGACTCTGACTGTGGGCAGTATCTTATAAGGAGATCAAAAGAATGAAATTGTTAATGCAAAGGGCTGCTATCGTAGAATACTTAATGACAAAGAAAAGGAAATTAAGCTGCTCCGTGCGCTTAAGATTTCTCTGCAAAGCGATGCCATTTCTGAATGAGATTTAGGCAAGACAAACTTCGCTACTAAATGTCTTCGGTGCGGCTTTTAACAACGGATTGAGGCGAACGTTAAGTGTTGGGACCTGCGCAGTTCAAACTAGCTGTACTGTAATTAGGCAATTGCCTTAGCAAACAGTCGTTTAGAAGCGTCAGTAAGCCCAGCACTTATTCCCGCTGCTCTTGGTTTCGACGCAGAAACGACGGGACTAAGTGTTTTGGTTCTTAATGCGCAACTATTTACAATATCTTAAAAACTTTATAATTCTATTAAGAAAAGAAATAGAATGTGTTGGTGCAAAAACAACATACAAGCACGATCATTTATTTATCATGTAGAATAAGCGGAGAGAAATACAGACAGCACAGAGGCGTCCGGTCACGAATGGTCCACCCTTCACAATGCAAGATGTTTGTTAAAAGCATGACACTGATATAATAAGCATAAAGAAATAACATCAAACGTGAGAGATATGCATGGGGGGGGCAGGAAACAAACACCAGCAAACGAATGGCAATAAATACAGAATGCATAATCGATTGTTTCTATAAACAAGAAAGTGTAAAGCATATAAGCATTTTATAACACATGGCAAACCAACTCTCAAACGAACACAAGTAGCCACATCACAAATACAGCAATTTTTTTTAACTAGCTGAAGAAGCTGAAGAAGTAGATCATTCTACTTCTTCAGCTGTTACTTGCAACACGTGTTCAGCATCGTTGTCCCACCCTGCCACTTCAACTAAACAAGCCCAGCACTCGAAAAATAGCGCAGCACATGCACAGAACGCACCCGATCACTCAGCTCGCCTCGCACTGCACACGCGTTTCGGTACGCGATCGATGCCCTCTGTGGCACAGTGACACCACGTCACAGCACCTTTGGGCAGCATATGAACCTCTCCCATAGCGTGACGGTGGAGTTTCGTGACCAGCAAAACATGGAAGGACTGTGGTAGTGCCAACCATTGTTGTGTGCCGCTGTTCCCTGATTCGTCGCTCATACCAGTTCCACTTCCGGGGTTTCCGTTTCCGGTCGTTTCGCTTCCGCAATTCAGGTTCCTGAATTTTCGCTTGTACGCTCACACCTCTATGCAGAAGTGACGTCGCTTCCGCCTAAATGAGAAGCTGGGACTACGCAAGTTCTGCTTGACGCCAGAAGCTGAGGGGGTGAGTTAGGAAGAAGCATGGAGGAGGAGGGTAGGTTGGCGGTACTTAACCTGGTCGGCGAAAACGTGTATGGAGGGACTTTAGGTTTAACGAGGTTTCACTGCAATGGCTTGATGTATAGGGATAAGATACTAAAGACCGATGAGGGCTTATAATGATTGCAGCAATTCTCGATTAAGACCGATGAGGGTTGATAAGGGTTGGACCTAGTCCGATAAGGTTGATAGGTGTTTGTACTGGTCAGATCAAGCTTGATATAATTGATTGACACTGGGCTGCATGGAGATGAGCAAGGGGCACAATTCTTATGCATAATCAGTTTTACATCATCTTGGGTGCTTGTTCCATAGAGGCTGATGTACCATATTTACACGATTGTAAATCGACTCGAATGTAAGTCGACCCTCCCCCCCCATATTGCATGTGACAGAAAAAAAAAAAGCATACCCGAGGGCACATTCTATAATGCGAATTTATTAGTACCTGGCATGGTCACTGGACTACTCGTCTTCACTTGTTCCATCGTCATCGCTAGTGCCACCATTGCCATCGCTGCTACGGTCCCACAGCGCGTCATTGTCCAGTGAAATTCCATATTTAGCAAATGACCGCAACACGACATCTTGCGGAACAGCAGCCCACGCCGAACGCACCCAATCTCATGCAGCCATCAGGGACGCTTTTTTGACAGGTCCGATTGGCGTAAGTTCGCGGTCTTCTGTCGCCAGCCACACATACTCGCAGCGGAGCAGGTTCTTAAAACGCGAAGATCCAGGCTTGTTTCATGACCATGTCGCACTTCACTGGAAAAGATTGATCACGCATTTCAGCAACGTACGCCACAAGCTTGGCCTACAGCTCCGGAAAGCATCCAGACTTCGGCACGTGGGAAATTCCTCACATGCCGTCACAGGTGAAAATTTTGCTTCGCTGCAGTCGCCACTCTCGCACCACCCGTTCACAAACATCGAACTTGCGGCCCGCTGCACGGCCCGCTGCAGCGTTCATGAGCCCTCAAGATCGCTACTGTGAACGAGCACCGAATGTTTAGTGGACCTGGAGCACTCGTGATGAGTGAGGGAGCATGGAAGTAGCGCATAGCGCGCAGTCAAGTCAAACGCATCAAATAATACCGATGTCACACGGTGAATCGCACTCGAGCCCGTTCCGGATTGAAATTCTCTACTGCAATTGGCTCCCTCGTGCAGCTTGCGCAAAGGAGGCAATCGTGACCGAGAAATTTGATCAGTATCGGGCTTGATCGTGATTAATAGTGTGCCGTGTGACACCACTGTGACACCTACAGGGAAAGCGAAAAACATGTGCGTTGTCTGCTTTTCCACGAACTATCGATACTCCCCGCAAGTGCCACCGTTCTGAGGGTGTCGCCACGAATGGAGCAGCGGCACTTCCATCAACTATCGACATCCCCCATGAGTGTTTCGTGCACCGTAAAGCTCAAAAATGTTGAAAAACCATTCCGAAACGCCAACAAACGCGCAGGATAGTAAAAACTACGGGTAGGGCCATAGAGCAAACATAAAATTGTACTACATTGTAGCTCCGCTGATACCTCGTCGGTCTCGCTTTTTTGGCGGTGCCATGTTTTGGTTTAGATTGTAAGTCGACCCCCCCCCCCCCCCCCCCACTTCAAATATTCAAATTGAAAAAAACAGGTCGACTTACGATCATGTAAATACGGTATGTGTTTACATGTCAAATGTGGTCCCCATGTGGCAGGCATATTTTGTTGGGACGGAAGGCCACTAGCAGGAAGTGTAGAAGTGTTGCCCGCAGGAAACCACTGCTACTGCGAATACAATTCTGGGAACTCTGAGTGTTATGACGAGACTGTTTTGTGGGACAGGTGTTGCAGCTGCTTCTGTTACTTGGCTTGCAGATTTTGAAACCGGCCGACAAGAAAAAGTTTCCTTACGGCGGCATCGCAGCAGGAGGGGCCAAGCCACCGGCACCACAGCGGGGACAGGTGAGTGGGCACAAACTTTAACCCTTGTTTTTCTTTTCTTGTTTGTTTAAGTGATAGCCATTTAAAGGTCAACTGCAAATAAATTTAAGCCATGTAAAAATGGCTAGTTGGGGAGCAGATATGGAGGAGCGCCTCTGCAAAATTTGAGGTTATGAATACGGGTGGATGCATGATGAAAAGTTTGCAAAAATACAATTTTACTTGTTTATTTATTCATTCATAGTACCTTGTAAGCTTCTCATTGGAGCATTCTGTAAGTGAGGTTAGAGTTACTGATGAATTTTTCGGACTCCAGAAATTCGGACCTAATGGGCATTCCAGACTTCATAGATGCACCATCGGGGTTCCCATAGAGCTAATACATCTTTGCAACCAATTTTTGGGATGAATTTAGGCCCCAACATGCCTCCAAGATTGTGAAGCGCATGCTATCAATAGAGAGCACATGCCAGATTTCTTTGGTGGGAATCATTCGTTCACCCACATTACATATCTCAATGAAGTTTACTTACCTACAACGCATAATTAAGCGAGGAAAAGCAGAAACAGACGACAGGCTGTTCCAAAGCGAGCACAGGTCTTGTTGTCCATCCTCCAACATTAGCGGATACTTTTTACGTTCCATATAATTGTATTTGCAATAACAAATCCATCATTAAAGGGACACTAAAGTGAAAAATTATCTTTTTCTGCATCAGTAAATTACCGTTATACAACATCAAAAACACCACTCTTACAACGATAAGACGTTTAGTAAGCCAGAAAAAGCGCAAGAACGAAATACGAGTGGCGATGCCTACTTAAGTTCCCTCACCTGGGGGCTGTGACGTCTTGGATTTTGATGTCATCTTCTAGGGCCTACTAAGTATATATAGCAGTACAGATTGACTATATTGTGTTCTAAAGGAACCAAATATTAAACATGGCAAGTTTCGGGAACCTTTATTCACCCATCGCGGCCCAAATGCGAAAACATATATTGGAATCCCTGACGTCACGCTGACGTACCGGCACTGGGGTTTCGGCGCGAAATTCAAATACTGATACTTGGACCTTCATTTTCTCATCTAATAACCAAACTATATTTTTGAAATGACTGTCTGCAGGGTTCTGAAACAATGATTCATTAGTCTAAACTGATTTATTGGTTCGCTTTAGTGTCCCTTTAAACAAAACATGTTTTTGTGTAATAATAAAGCTAAGACAGCTCTTTAAGTCCTGATTTAGTTTTAAATGAAGCATTGTGCCAGACAAAATGGTGCTAGCCAGGCGTGTGTCTTCAAGGCATCCTGCTGGCTCTCTGAGAATGATGCCAATCCGAAGTCGGCATATACTGGCATTCCCATGCATACCACAGCGCAGTAGCGACAGATTGCCCTCTAGGTAATACAGTGAGAAACTCTATGCCTTGCGTCATCCTCCAGTCTTGGAAGCCACACCCACTCTTTTTTAGCTGACAAAATTCTCCACAGGACAGCACTTTCTTTCTTTTTTTCACTCAGCACTATCACCATAATCACTTAATGTGGGATCAGAGATTCTTCTTTTTTTTTTTTTTTTGGTTGCTGTTTCACATGTGGTGTGTCTCGGAGACATGGCATCTTTGTGCGTACCTGTGCGGCTTCGCATATGTGAGATCGGTGCCACCTCCTGTGTTTTCGCGAGAGCCAAGTGGTGTGAAGTAACGTGGCTTGTTTCTTCGATCTCCAAGGCGATGTCCGCCAATGCATATCGCCAACACAGTGATGCTTTTGTCATCTGTAAAGGGAGATGTCACTCTTGCGCAAACCTGAGCAAATCTGATCGCCTCGAAGCATAGTATGAGGGAGGGCATTATTGGATTTTTTTTTAGAGGGCCCCTCACTAGGCCCCATAGCAAATTTTGGTTATACGCTGGAAGTTGTTACATGTCCTCTAGAGAGCGTTCTGTCGCAAAGATTTTTCAAATCTGCCCATTAAGGGGGGACGTGGGTCCTAAAATTTTTTTTCTTATTTTTGGGTGAATCTTTAATAAACTCCATTGTCTGGGGTAATTTTTCGTGCTGATTTCAGATCTGTAATTAGATTTTTGATAGCTGTAGCAGTTCAAAAAATATTGAGGTCTGAAGTCAAATTAATTTCAAACTCGTTACGGGGCTTTTTGATGATTCCGTCTTGCTAAACCAAAAACTAAATGCATGACACCATTGCTAAAGACCTACTGTAGGGGGTGATGCTATTTTTATTCATTTGGAAGCATTTTGTGGACAAGAAAACAATCTTGCATTTATTATGAACATTTCTTTTCTAGTTAGCAGCAATTACTATACCTGAATGTAATTTTCATGACGGTGCAAGAGTAATAAAAACAGCATCACCCCCCAGATCATTTCAATACGAATAAAATGATACCACCCTTGTCATTTTTGGCCAAAAACAACCCAGAAAAAACACCCGTAAGGCGGAGTACAGTGTGAAAAAACATCGAACTGAAATAAACGCATTTGAAGTTTCAAACAAATGTAGCTTTTGCTTAAGTGAATCTACAGCAATACAAATGGCACCATTTTGAAGTTCTATGTTTTGTAAGAATGGCCATGCTAAATGTGTGACTGCACACTCTCATAATAATAGCACACTGGCCACTGAACTAGCACAAGAAACTTTATTAGGCACCATGCTCTACAAAGAGCATGGTGCCTGGGTTTCAAACCTAAGTGTAGAACTCTGTGTGAGCATGAATATAGTTCCAGTGTTGTACATGCAGGCTGCCTGATTGATAGCAGTGTCCCTTACAATCAGTGAAGCATTTTTTTTTTTTCATTTGGTAGAATTGATCATGTTACTGAATGAAGGCTCTGAGTGTAAGTAGCCTTCCAAGTCATCTTCACCTGACAGTGGCTGTGGAACTTAGGATCAGAGAGCCAGTGATAGATATGCAGCTGCTAGGCGCTTTCCAGACATTTACTTTTGTATGATGCCTCGATCACTTCTGCAGCCAGGTGTGTGCCAGCAAGGGGCCTAGTGCACAGAGCTCATGATGAGGTTCTCTTTATGAAGGGGTGGTATGATAGATATTGTTACCAGCTATCGTGACAATATGATAATAGAGTGAACGCGCGATGTGCTTGGTTTGCGAGTCCGAAGTGCCGATCTGCAAAATGCATAGCTGCAGATACAAGGAGCCGACGCGCGATGTGCTTAGTCACGTAGTTCAAGGTGCTGACGCGCGAAATGCCTAGTCGCGGGCTCGAGGAGTTGACCCTTGATGCGCTTATTCGCGCAGTCCGAGCTGCCGACGCGCGAAATGCCTACTCGCGGACTCGAGGAGTCGACACTCGACGCGCTCATTCGCGCAGTCCTATGTGCCGACGCACGAAATGCCTAGGCGCGGGCTCGAGGAGTTGACCCTCGATGCTCTTATTCGCGCAGTCGGAGGTGCCGATGCACAAAATGATTAGGTGACGGTCCGAGAAGTCTGCGCGCGATGTGCATGATTGCCAAGTCGGAGACTCCCTATGCGTGAAATGTTTAGCCGCGTTTCCAAGGATTGCGTGCGCGATAACGAATTTGTCACGAATTCGAAACACCGAGTGCTGAAAGGCTTAGCCACATGTCCGAGGATTCCGCGCATGAATCTTGGTTGCGAAGTCCGCGTCGCCGATGCTCGGAATGCTTAGCCGCAATTCTGAAACGTCCACAAACGTAGGGATCGGCCACGCTACTGCGATGTCCGCGTAGTGCCCATTTTGACACGTCGAGATTACGGAGAGTGGAGACGTCAAACTCGCGAAGTGCAAAGAGCCGCGCAGACGACGCGAGCGCCGGACCAATGACGAACCGCGCTGGAGTCACGTGGCGGGTGCGGCCAATCGCAGACTCCGGAACGACCTTCAATCATCTGCTTTTTGTGCGCTTGTTTCTGGATGGAGGATATCGCTGAAGAGGCAAATTTGAAGACGGAGAAATGCGCTTTCCAACGAGACCAAGATGGCGGCGCTTGAGATATTGTGGCATGAAAAACGCTGTTCTTTCTTGATTTCCGAGAGATTTCTCGCCACCTTGGTTAATAAAACGAATTTTTTAGAGCACTTCTTGGTGGTTTACAGGGATGATATTTGGGTATCAGATAGAAAAAGGGTTATAGAAACTGAAAATGTGATTTTTAAAAAATCGATTTTTTGGCCATTTTTCGCTATGTAAAACCCGCGTCCCCCCTTAATAGCTGAGATAGAAATATTTCAGTGCCGTGAACCCACGATTTCAGCAGGCGGGCTCCATAGCCAAGCAAGACGCTCTCTGCGCCCGTCCCGTCTAGCCTTTGCAAGTGAAATTTCTTCCCTGCATTCTCCTATACCGAACCTCGAGGATCGCATGACGCATACGTTACAGGCCCCGCCTTTTCTTTTTTCTTTCTTTTTTCGCTCCTCGCTTTTCTTTTTTTTTCGGCGCTACACACTTTCGCCGTTGGCGTCGCGTGCGAGCCGTTGTCTCGTGTCGCAGCACACAATTTTGTGTGCTGGGCACAAGGAAAGATGACTTGCGGTATAATTCAGTGCTACACGAATACTGAGGCAGAACAAGCGGATCGTAGAGCGTGATCACGCGCTGGAACACTAGAAAATGGCATAGTTTTGGTACCTGCACACGTGACTGCACGACCGTGAGAACAAGCAGACGAAGTGGAAGTGCACATCTCTTGCTTTGGTGCGAAGTAAAACAAAAAACACGCAGACATTCCATTTGTGTGTTTATTATTTCTCTAAACTTCAATTTGTCAATTCAAACAACAGAACGCACAGATAACAGATGTTGTCTTGAATAATTCTCGAAGTCGCATGTCACCACAAGCAACGTCACACTGTGGACACGATTACGTAAGCGCAGGGGCATGATTATGTCACCGTCCAGCTTGAAGTGCGGCACCCGCGAGTAACGAAGGAAACGGCATTCGGATTGAAATTTCAGATCTTCTCGCGGCATGTAGCGATGTAATACTTTGCAGACACGATTGTTATCACACAATGTATGCTCTGCGCTTGTCAGCTCAAAAAAAATTGGAGAACGCTTAAGCTTCGCCTTCAAGAGTGGAACGCGATAGCGTTCCCGTCAACCCGCCAAAGGGTGCAAGACAATGCACTACAGTGTAGCGATCACTTATGAGGCGGGGGCCCGCATTGGATTTTGCATCCACCAATCACATGGTGAGCGTCGACCAACGCAGTGTTTGGCGCGGTAACGAAACGTGCACCTAGGCAAGCGAAATCAACCAAACAACTCGGTGTCTCGGAGGGAGAAACTATCTACACGAGCCAAACATCGTGATCGGCACGGACAGCTGGGCCGCAACGCGCCATGAAGGCTGACGCGATCATGGGGCTAACGCCTCGATGGGATTGTCCTCTATCTCGCTTTCGCCAGCACAGAGTACCTAGCCTGGCTGACGAAGAACGAAATCCGCTGGATGATGGTTCTGCCGTACCATCCTGCTTCAGATGGTGCAGCCGAGTGGGTGGTGCAAACCATCAAGGACAAGCTCAAAAAGAGCCAGACTTGGGATTTCTGGATGCAGATTGCCCGGATACTGTTCCAGTACCGGACCACGCCCCACGATGTCACTGGCCGTGCCCCTTGTGAGCTCCTGCTCTGTTGGATGGTCAAGACACCCTTGGACGTCTTGCATTCGGACCTACGATCCACAGTGCTCCTGAAGCAGCAGAAGCTGGCTTCTGACAAAGGGTGCCGTCCCGGTCTTTAACCGGATTTGGTAGCTCCAGTATTTGCCAGGAACTTGTCCTGGCCCATCCTAGTCTGCTGGACACGTGGTGTCTCCTGCCAGCACTTCATCACTCCTCGTCTGCTTGCCAGACGGGGCCACGTGGCACACACACCCCGACCATGTCAGGCCTCGCCTCGGGACCTGGCCAGCACCCTCAACTGCCACTTCAGAGTTCCATCTTGCAATAGGACTAGCAGCAACACCAGTCGCTTCCAGCGGAGCACAACCCACCTCAGAAGCAGCAAGCGCTGTCAGTGGTGCGGCGCCCGTTGGGCCGGTGTCAAGTCAGGCACCACTGACAAGGCCGACCATTGCGGATCCTCCAGACGGAGCGAGGTTTACTCGGGCAGCACCCGGTGTTGCCACGCCCGGCCCATCAACACCGGTGCCCAGGCGGAGTACTTGATGGCGGAGACCACGGGACCGTTACTCGCTTGGGTAGCAGGCACTGTCGACCCAGCTAGGACGGAGGCAGAGCCTCGTACCTTGAACTTGGACGTTTGTTTATTTTAGTTAACAAAATGGGGGTGTAAGGGGGTGTAGTAAGCATGTGACGCCCCCACAGGCATAATCTTCGTTGGCCCGCCAGGCTCAGTAGGCAACAATGGTCACTGCACCGCAATAAACACCTACGAGCACAGCTGCTCAGCGGTCGCTCATCGTTCTTCACCACCACGCTGCGGAGCGTCTAACGGAGGGTGCCTCGAGCCCTCGTTCACGAACCCGGCAGATCGTGACACCTAGACTTTGAAGTTTTGTCCAACTACTGCCAGAGTTGCAGTGCACATGCAAGCCATTTGAAAGCAAAGAGAAGGAAGAAATATGGCAAGCTTTCCATATGCCCGTGGGCGAAAAAAAAAAATGTAGATTGCTCAGCACATGCCATGGAGACTTATGCTGCTGAGAGTATAGGAAGAGGACAGAGACTTAGAGTTACCATCATCATCATCAGCCTGGCTATGCCCACTACAGGGCAAAGGCCTCACCCATACTACTCCAACTAGCCCGGTAATGTGCTAATTGTGGCCATGTTGTCCCTGCAAACTTCTTAATCTCATCTGCCCAGCTAACCTTCTGCTGCCCCCTGCTGCGCTTCCCTTCTCTTGGAATCCAGTCCGTAACCCTTAATGACCATCGTTTATCTTCCCTCTTCATTACATGCCCTGCCCATGACCATTTCTTTTTCTTGATTTCAACTATGATGTCATTAGCTCACCTTTGTTCCCTCACCCAATCTGCTCTCTTGTTATCCCTTAACATTACACCCATCAATCTTCTTTGATGGATGGAGTCTTAGAGTACCTCTCTGAGGTTTACAACATTCCTGGGTGATGCCGACAGCAAGGCTTTATACACTTGTGACAGCGGCAAAGGTGTGCCCATCGCTAAAGAAGACTGCACCAGCCATATAGCCAAGCGGCTTGGGACTGCCCTGCGAAAGCTCAAATGCTACGAGGGCAGAAGCTTACAGATGCAGTCATTCAGGAGCTACAGAGCTACTTTCAAGTAGCCATCACTGCCAACAGAGAAACTGTGCATGGAATGTATTGTGCAATCTGGGTGTCAATCTCCCATTAATGCTCAATGGTACAGCCAAGAGCCATAAGTTTTGTCTGGATGGAGAAGTTCAAGCAGGCGTTGGGTCAGGCAGCCCCAGCACACACCCCTATTCTCACAAACAGCCAATGTGAGACAATGCTGCCCCCATACAAAAGGATTATGGAACAGCTACTCACTCGCTGTGTCAAGAGAAAAACTCAAAATGAAGCCGAAGCATTGCACAGCAAGATTTGGCTGTTGTGCCCTAAGACAAGGTTTGCCTCGCGCATAGTCATGGAGATGGCAACAGCACTTGCTGTCCTGTGGTATAGCCAAGGCCACATGGGCTATGAACAAGTTCTGCCGGAACTGGGAGTGCTTCCCTCAAGGGAACTAGTTACGTTGAGCAAAGATTGTGACAAGAGGAGGATTTCCAGCATGTCAATGAAGCTGACAGCAGAAGCAAAGTGTTACCGTCTAGCCAAGGAGGCTCATCTTGAGCATGCTGCTCACGACGACTCTGAGGGAACAAGATTTGGTGCAGGTTAATTGTAAAGTGCACTGGATCTGGATACCCTGGCCTGCATTGTGTGGAATCTTCATGTAGGTTTCACTGCTACAACAGAAATAAACAACTTT
Source organism: Dermacentor variabilis (assembly GCF_050947875.1). Lineage (NCBI taxonomy): Eukaryota > Metazoa > Arthropoda > Arachnida > Ixodida > Ixodidae > Dermacentor > Dermacentor variabilis. The sequence goes on along the minus strand of NC_134570.1, from coordinate 191,356,026 downwards.
TATAACTTTCAATTGAATTTTTCTCCACTTCATATTTTGGGTCAAACATGGCTTTTGTGCACGACATTTTATGTACTTATGTAGTCCAATCAAGACCAGATTTGGTGTGCGTAATCTTTAAGACATGTAGAATGGGCCTATCTAGGTTTTACTGCAATCAGTTTATTTTTAAGGATGAAAATGTTCAACACACTTGGGTAACGGATACTGAAAACGAAGCGCCAGATATGAAGTACTCAAAATGTTGCCTGTCAAGCGAATGACATTATCTTGCTTATTAGCAGCACTCAGTGGAGTGTTAGGGACAAGAAAAACCATCTTGCGCTGTTCTATCACGCTAACTGCTGTGTCCAGCTGCTGGAAAACATGCACTGTTTCTCACTTGCGCATGGCACTTAGGACATGAAAGCATCGAGTTATCCTAAGACTAAAAACAGGTTTGGAATGAGAATATTAAGCTCTATAAATGGTGTAATTTTCATCCATCTAGCGTTAATATTTGAAAAAAAAAAAGTTTCTGAGAAGCTTCTCCGCTTAAGCTGCGAGCAAGCTTTCCGCCAGCCCCCTCCTTTCGGCAAACAGCTGCATGAGGCTGACGTAACACACAGCTTCTGCCACTGTCCGGCCTGAATCTCCTGTGCGGTCGTTTTCTGTGTTGTCCTCATCACTGTGGTTTAGGCAAAGGAGGCAACGATGGCGAAAAGTCGAACCTCGGAGCAGACATCTTTTCGTGGTCACAGCAGCACTGAGGAGCACCTTCTCCTTCGCATTCTAACTGCCACACACCGTAGTCAACAGTAGAACCCTCTCGCATGCCAGTGCCGACTTCTTCGTGCCACGTTCGATAGTACGAACGATGTCCTATTTTTCTTCTATGCTCGGCACTGGATTTTTATTCGAGCTTCGGCATGACGCGAATCTTAACTTGCATGACGCCACAACACGGGCCACAACGCTCTCTGGTATAGCGACGAAACGATGCTGATGCTGATGTCACTTCACTTTTTTAATCACTCTCTGCATTTGCACTACAAGGCCGTTCTAATCTCTGAGGCTCGTTATGCAGGGCTGGCCTACCACTGATTGCAATCGCAACATACCGCCATGATTGCATGACGAAAAGCGGAAACACTATGTATTAACCGATATTGGCACATGTACTTGTTTATAGAGCACTGCATAGCCTCGGGCCAGACCTGGCCTTGAAGAAATGGCCCATGCAGTGCTCTACTTGTTTATCTTTCACCGATGACCACTTTTCACTGGCTACAAAATTTTAAGCATTATCATTTCTGCGCAGGACGCACCAGCATGTATCGGAAGTTTCTTTAATGTTATCGATGGTTCTGTCCTCTGTCTGTTGTCACTGAACCTTGTGTAATCTCATCGCATGTATGTGCAATGCATGGCTGAGATTGAGCCCGTGATTCGGCAGTGCAACACTGGTCACCAGATTTTAGTGGCCCTGTTTAGTGGCCTCGTACCATGCAGTCTGCATGCTACGAGATGGTGAATTAAACTGAAGACAAGCCAGGCAAGGCCATCTCTCATGTGTGAAGGCCTTGTTAACACTTTACAGGGAAACCTGCTTTTCCTGTCAACAACATTCACGCCTAACCATGCAAGCAAGCCTGCTGTACTCCCGGAGAACTTTGTCTTCATCCCTAGCTAGCAAAAACGGGTCCCTTCGTCGAGTTGTTTTCACCAACCTGAGACACTCCTTGTGTGACAGCTGTCAGTGACTTCAGTTGTCAATCTTTCTGTGAAGCTCTGTCTTGTTTGAACAGTGTGCAGGTGTTCATAGAACATGAAATTTGCGCTTGCAATATCCCATCTAGTTTTTTAGGAAACTTCTGGAGGTTGACACAAGGAGTCACACTTAGTGAACTCGCTTATAAGTTCTGCTGCGTTTTAGTGTCACTTACTAGCATTAGCACATAGTTCGCTTGCCCGGTAAAAACGGAGGGCTCAGCATGCTCTGCATGGCTCTTGAGCCAGCATAAAGCGGGCTATGATAGCACCCTTTGATTGGCATGTCTTTTCTTGATGCAGTGAACGGGTGCTCAAGACAGGGGAGGAAAAGAAGAAAGCCCAGCAACCCTGCCTTTGCGGGCGAAGGAAGGCTGCACCAGGCTTTTCTTTATTTTATTATTTTTTTTTTCAACAAGACAACCGATGCCTCTGGAGGAAGGTGGATGAAAGAGGGAGACCACTACCACTACCGCAACAACGGACGCAACCAGAAAAGAGCTGCAGACTGCACCTGACCAGCACGCAACAGCACGATGGGAGAGGGTAAAAAGGTCACGGGCACAATGTGTGCGCATCCTCCTCAGCTGCCGGACAGCAGGCTCTTAGAAAACACCTCCCCACACCTCCCTCGTATGCAGCTCTGATGTGGCAAAAGGACTGATCATGCATCCTTACCTCCCGACCCCTTGGTGTATTTCGGGTTTTTCTTTTTATCTTCTATTTGGTCAGTTGAGTGGCAGCTCTTGCTCCCGAGACAGATTGAGTGTTTGCAAAGTGGCGTGCATTGAGGAGGACCCTGTAGCTCGCTGCTTTGGGTGCTTTATTATTTTTTTTTACCATCCATCCCACAAAAACAGTTGTGCCTTCTTGCGAGGCAGTCTTTTCCTTTACAATATGCAGGTTTCCTTTCCTCTCCCAGGCATCTGTCTTTGCTACAGCACTGCCTCAGCTCGCTCAAAGTCTTCCCACTGCCTTCCTCCTCTGTCCACCCTCTCCACCACCCTTGCACCAGGCGTGATGAGCGCCACTTGGATGATGGCCCCCGGCTGCTCTCCCCATCTCGGCAATTCTCTCTGTCCCCATTGCTTTTCTTTTTCCCCATGCTTGTTCCCACTGTCTTTCTTTCTTTTTCCCTCCTATTATTTACGCCTCGCACTGTTGCTCATGACAATAAAGTGTGGTTTCATGCACTGGGGAGCTAACTGTAGAAGATAAGAGATATCTGCACCTTGGTCAGGAACTGTATGTTTGTGACCAGCGTGTCAAGAGCCAAGGATTGGCAGCACAGAGTGCTTAGACAGTGATGCCTTTGCCTTCTTGCAAACCGAGTGCCAATCTTGTTTCCTGGCACGTTGGCCATAACTGCCCAAGTAACCCAGCTTTTCATTTATACATGGTAACCTTCAGTGATTTCCTGGTGTTAACAGTGCAAAACACTGAAGGGACACGCAATGAAAAGATGACACCACAAGCGCTGGTGTTGCCATCTTGCTGAACGATTTACATTGCTTGTCCATTGTGTGATTGGTCTGCAATGCTGTTCTGCAGTTTAGCTTCTTGCAAGTATATTGAAGTTGCTGAGTTGCACTGTCGCTGCTGTTTGCATGTTTATACAAAAGGGGTGGTAGCATTTTGTGTAAAGAAGTTATCTTTGTGATATAATGCTCTGTACAATGTGGCAACTTGTATATTGTATTCTTTAGTTTAATTGCTTTTATTTGATTGATGTATTGATTTTATTTCCTACTAAGGTAGTCAGTTCCAGACTTCACATTCCAAGAAATGAAATGTTTGAAACCTCGTTTAGTTACACCTCATATGTGCTTTTATTCGTGCCTGCTTGTTTTCTCTGGTTTCAGACAGGTTAAGCTGTCACACTTAACTTCAACTGCAAAGCTCTTTAACCCTTTCGCTGTCAGACCTTTCTGGTCGTGACGCACCCCCAGTGTCGGCTTGGTTTCAGGGAACGAGCATAACAGGGAATGAACATAGCAATTTATTTTTGAATATGATTGGTATACAAATAACATAGTCAATGCAATATGCACATTTCAGTGTTCTGCAGCTGTTGTTAAACATCATCATCATCATCAGCCTGACTATAACATCTGTTCAACATCTAAATCTGACGATGCGGAACTCATCTCTTCCTTGCATGAGACTGTCCGAGTCCGAATCCACCAAGCTCGGCTCATATTCTGAATCGGAATTGAGCCACCGCTCCAATGAGCAGACAAAGGTCCCGCGCGCTCAGCCATCCGAAAGTAACCGCGCGCAGGGAGGATGCGCTTTCAGTCGCCTGCACAACGGAGAGAAATGGGACGTTGCGTGATCAAGAAAACAGAGGAAGATGGAAAAAGGCTAAAACAAAGTTCGAAGGGCTTTACGTTTACTGCTGCAAGTCGGAAGCGAGGGTGCGGCGAGAGAGCGAAAGCAGCAATCGAGTCACCCTTTTCGGAGAGGCAACGGCGCGTGCCCCGCAACTTGACGCGCCGTAGCAGACACACCAACAGAAGAAAACTAATAACCTTCAAACCAGCGGAGACGGCAGAACAACCCTTGAACCATAACCACTCAAACGCGACGCATGATACAGCGAACACGGAGCCACCGCACCACTCAGCAAAGAGAGAGAGGCTTGTGGCAGTCGCACCGTACTCTTCAATACATGTACTAACACAGGTCGGGGCGAAATTACGAACTTATAGAAAGAGCCAACAGATGGCGTGGCCAGTCCAGGAGCGCCAGCTTTGCGCTCAGGCGCGTAATTTTGAACGCACAATAGAGAACGTACCGGTACATCAGTGACACTGTGGGGGGAGTGCGAAGACGTACCGGTATGTCCGTGACAGCGAAAGGGTTAAAGACTAGCTGCAACAAATTTTTCGGGCCGCTTATAAAGCATAGTTTTAGGTGCCGTAGATGTAGAGCGGCCCCAGTGTAAAATTTTACCTTTGAAACACGAGTGGATGCCTTGCGAGTAGCTCATAAAACTCGACTTCCTTGTAGCTGACACTAACAAAAATAAAGGCTGCCATTGCCACTAGCTAGAGGTGACATATGACCCAAAGCTTCTAGGCAGGCGCTTGGGTTTGCCTGTATTAGTCCATTATGTCTGCCTACCACCAGGCGCATGTGTTGTCTGCTTGGGGATTATTTAAAGGCTGCTGTTCCAAAAAATTATACCATTGTCAGCCCTGCCAAGGTTGCTTCAATAGAAGACACTACTCATTTATAACCAATTTTGCCAAAGCGAAATTTCGTTGCTTTTAGCCTTTAGGAAACCACGGGGTCTATATTTTAGCTTTGCGCTAGCTTTGGGCGGATGGGCTTTTTCTTTTTCCCCCAATTACGCATTTTTTAGGCAGCTTCTGAGGCTATTGTTGACCATAGCTCCAGAAACTTACTTATGCACAGCTCTACGTGCCTCTTATTTATAATTATTTTCGTTACTTGAGTGCTCTAGGAAAAAAAAAGAACAAGCTTTCTGTGCTAGTGCCAAAAAGGAAAGGAAATCTTATTGAATGTGTTTACATTGTCCTTGTGTAACGTGCTGTCAAGCTACTGGTGTCCTTGCTATTGTTGCAATTTTGTATTAGCTTTTTTTTTTTTTACCAATGTTTCAAGAAAGTTTGGTACAAACAATAGTCAAGCTTTCCTTACATTTGCCCATGAAATTCGACACACGGATTTTTTTTTTTTTTTTGGCAATAACTGCTGTTCCATGCTCCATGCAAGCTATTCTTTGAAAAAGGCATCAATAGAAAACAACATGTCAAGACTGCTCCCACAGCCTGTACAAAGGGAATTTCCTAAGAGCCTTTTATTCTGTATTCTACTAGGGCAGTGGAAGATTAGAGAGCTTTAACTTGTCCTGCAAGCTTCTTACCATTTGTGGTTTACCGAGTTGCCCTAGAGCTGTACACTGGTAGCAACATCTTCCAATGCTGCTTCTAACCAGAATGCCTTATAGATGTTTTTGTGTTCCATGTGTGTTCTTGTTGAAAAGACACTTTAAAAAAGGCAATATGATGATTACGCTGCTGCTGAAAATTTACCCCAGCAGCAAAGTAGAAAACGCTTGGCTACTGCAATAATGGCTCCCTGTTTAACTGGTTGAGCTCTTCGCTACCAACCTGGCCGCTCACGTTTGCGCCTCCAGTAATCTGCAAATGGTAAGAAGTTCGCAGTCCAAGCCCGTCTGCATGGTTTTTGTTGTTGTCATCCGGCGCTCCCTATGTGCGCCAGCGATATGCACGTTCATTTGAAGGCAACAAATCAGACACCGAGGGCACATAAATTTTTTTGTTGTGTAGGCAAATTTGTTGTTGCAGTCTTCACTGTAAAGGCTCTGGTAATGCATACGAAAGATGCGAATTAGGACAGGACATTTCGAATTCTCAGATGTACAGATAATTTCATATTGGAGGTGTTGGTTGCATAGGTGTTTAACTGTATTGGTGGGTTTTGTATTAGATGCAGAATGAGAGATCTTCAGACTGGCCTCGCTTTCTCATGTGAAAAGAATTGCAGTAGCATTTGTTAGGCCTTCATAAGGCCGGCCAGCCTAGTGATGCTTTTTTTTTTTGTTGTTGTTGTCTTTTCAGTGCAAGCAAATTAAGTGTGTCTTCCCATGAGCAGGTGTGATGAGTAGGTCAATGTGCTTATTTTCTCATCTGTCGGGCTAGTAGTGTTCTGCATAGAGGTCTTTCTTCATTATCATGGCAACATGCCTGGGGAGGGCTGCAATGAAGCTCTAAAATGAGTTGGTAGAATTGAAATACCTATGTGAGGTTGAACGTTCAGCTAAGGCCGTGTCACATTTTTTCCTTCTATATTTGAGGCTATCACATATGTAGAAGAAATGTTAGCTTAAAATTATAGCCTACCAAACAGGCATGCAGTCATGTTTTATTCAATCGAACCAGTATCCTGTATTGGTGTTCTTCTTGGTATGAGTTTTTTTTTTTTTTTTACTTAGCATTTGTCATTGCAGTAGTTTTGAACCCTACAGGAAGTTATTGCATACAGTTCTTGCTTTATTGGTTGATCTTTTGTAATGAATGGGAAGTCCTGATTTCTACTCCTTTGAGTGAAGTTGTAGTAGTGGCTGCCAGTACATTTTTCTGGTTGATACGCTGATGTTTCAGCCAAATGATTGCACTATCGCCATTTGCCTGTGTGTAGGTTTGCAACCTTTGTCTCATGCATACACATACTCGCAAAAAGAAAATTCAGTAACTTGTGTGTGTACTACTTGTCAGGTTTAGATATGTAGTACATACAATGTTCATAAAAGGTAGTTGCACATTGAGTTAAAGGTAAAAAAAAATACAAGAATGTTATGACAGTTTTTGTTCATCTTGAGAATTTTTCCACAACAGCCTTGTTTAATAGGGCAGGAAATAAGAAGAATGCTGTAAGAGGTGATGTGGGCACAGCAGTTGAGGGGGCTAAAGTGCAAAACAATTCGCTGCTGCACCTTTACATTGGGTTAATTTTACAATGCACCATTTGGTTAAAATGTTAGGCAGAGGCATGCTGGTCGTGAGCTTGAACTTGCAAACTCCGTCAAGAAATCAGCTGTGTCACTTGAGCAGGTAGCAGCCCTATTCATTGGTGGGCTGTGCAGGTTCTAGGTAGGGAGCTTGTAGGGTATCTACATTCATCCAGCATAAGAATCTGTAGTTCATGTTATTGACTCTCATTTCTACGATGGTTGTTCCCAGGTATGGCCTACCAATTGGCTGAGGCAGTGTACGGAAATATGCTAGCTTCATTGGCAGTCCTAGCATTAGGAGGAATGTGTTTGCCGACACCTCATCTCGCATGTCGATTGAGCAATGTGCTACAGTTCAAGACACTAACTTGGAGTGACAACTGCAATTTGAAATTGTGAAGCACCATTTTAATGCGGTAGCGTTAAGGGCCCCGTGTCACAGAAAAATCCGGTGTCAATGTCCCGCAGCTGCTGTTTGGCATTGGATGTCGTTTCGGCAAAAAGATTTTCGAACCACCTATACCCAGCCCGTCCATGTGGTACAAGAAAAGTACTCAGCTAGTTGAACATCTCAAGCTAAAGTACGTAGAAAAATCGTAAAGTAGGACTTGCACACAACCTACAGACAATGATAGCGTCGGATTGTAATTTTACTGTATGAGAAAACATAATTCTATTACGCAAAAACACAAAAAAAAACTTTTCCAGCGCTTCTGCTATTCATAGACCGGCCAAGGCACTCGCCATTTATGCACACCAGCATTCGAGGGTCTTTTAGAGCCATGGAGCGGCGTACTCGGTCCCTTGCAATACCTCCAGATGGTGGTTGCCTCCGCCGCCTCACGACCGCATTTTTACGAGAAAGCCTGGCTTCGTGCATAGTATTCGCGGCTAGCATTTCCAGGTACACATTACGGTTACATACGTTCCAGTTGCCGGGAAGCTTGAGAAGCAGTCGGGGATCTTTGAATGCTATCTTGTTCCACTCTTGAAGGTGAAGCTTAAGCGTCCTCCAAATTTTTGCAGACTCTCCTCTCTTGGCATGCAATATCCATACATAATTCACTTTGCAATGTACATTGTCTAGTTGTAGAGAGCCGTGGTTTCTTAGCCGCAGATGCAGTCTATGCTCTTCTCTGTAACAGAACCAGCAAAGCCACTTGTGCTGTTTTGACCGATTGGCGTGTGTTGCCGGGAGTAATGACGTTAGGCATGGGGTCGCTGTCCCAGCTTTGCACGTCGAGGAAAAAGAGAGCACCATCTAAAGTGTGGTGGTTCGGCACAGACGGTTAAGGCTTCATAGCTCTGTGCGAGCATTCCTGGACTTATCTGCACCGGCAGTCTCTGCCGTTGCGATCTTCATGAGCATCGAGCCAGAGTTGGCCGCTTGTCGCTCACATATAGCAGCAGGCCATGCAGGCCAATGTAAATAAGCTATGTAGGAGGTAGGAGATGAGGGTGACGTGCTTCCGCAAAGGCAAGGCAGTGTTACTGCTGCCTTCGCACCAAGGGCTACCACTGGCAGCTTTGTGTCTTTCAGGTGTTTTTCTTGTTGCTTGTCTTTAATTTTCTTGCATGAGCCACCTTCGCATCTTCTCATTTCCGAGCCTTAAGAGCGCCTGTATGCATCTTTACGAGCAGGTAGTGCTGTTGGTTATTGGGTGGCACAAAACCACTGGAAGGCAGTGCACACGTCCAAGGTGGTCAGGGAAAGTAAAACCAACAAGGTTTGAAACAATGTAGGTATGTGTTGAGGTAACAGCGGATACAGAAGTAGCAGAAGATAAAAAAAGTTGTAAGGTATACACTGTATTCTAATTCTGCTGTCACAGAAATGCACAGAGGATATTTTTATAATAGCAGGAAATTTATTAGCCACAAGAGTTTCATGTGCTGCCACTGTACAAAGTGCTAATGCAAGTGCAACTTGTTTTTGGCAACAAAACATGTTTGTAAAAATTTTGTCCTGTGCATTTCTGCAAAAAGCACATAATAATTTTTAGGTTTAGTGTTACTTTTAACGCGATAGCGTTAAGGGCCCCGTGTCACAGAAAATCCGCCGTCAGCATCCCCTGCATTGGACGTCGCTTCGGCAAAAAATTTTCGAATCAATCTTTAACCACGCATATCCAATCACTCTTCTACCACCAAAGTTGCTCCATACCTTGTCTTTCATCCTTTACAAAGTTATTCCTCTGAATTTTGAGAATGGCAGCCCACAAACAAATGTAATGGAAAACAAACACCAACAATGCATATCTTTTATGTTAGCTCTATTCAGACTAAAATATTAAAAGTGCGAAACAATAACAGGAGATCAACCCACGCAAGAGGCCACGTTTCTACTAGAAAACTTGCCTTCGTGCATAGCGTTCGCCTCCAGTGTTTCCCGGTAAGCGTTAGTTGCCGGGAAGCATGAAAAGCAATCGGAGGTCTTTGAATGCTATTGCGTTCCGCTCTTTTTGTCATACTTTTGGATCACCCAGTTTATTCTTGTTTCACTTTCACTGTTACTTGCTGTCTCGGTTGCGAGAGCTGGTTTTACTCCTCTATAATGGCTTGGTCTTGCCTTTGTTTGCCAATTGCTAAAAAATTTGTGTGTCATCATTGTCTGCTATAAGTGCATTGGCACCATCACTGTCATGAGAATGCAACTTGATGACAGTGTAATCATGCTCGCCATGAAGCAAAGCATGTATGTTTGCACCTGTGCCGTTAACACTGTTCTTCATCTGTGGTCACGTGACTCTGGTGTTAGTGTCATTTTGTTCATTTCTTTTTTACTCATTCCAGCATACATTTTCTTTGCATCTCTTCTTAATTGCCAAGACCAGACATCTGTTGGCTTTGTGCTTTGTTGTTGTTTTTTTACTATGGGTGAGGAGGTAAGGTCTACCCTTAAAGGGGTTCCAGAATGCTTTTTGAACATTGTAAATAAACCCGCTTAGGGAGCCAGCCAAATATTGTACTTGCAGTAGCAGGCCTACACATCAAAAGGCCCAGTACTATTCAGCCTCCTGAAACTGCTTCCACTGTTTGTGCATACTTTGCTAAGTAGCACATCCCTAAGAACTAAACATAGAAAACGGCAGTGGTACCAACTGGTGGATCAGAATGATAATACTGCGTTCTCCCTACATCAGCAGCTGGTCTAAAGCTCACTGCAATGGCGTACAGAGTGTGATAAGTGCTTCACATAAGCACAGCTTTGAGTGAAAAAGTAAGAAAAGGACACAAGGGGATGCCAACGGCAGCGTCTCTCTGCCAACAGCTTTAGTTGTGCTGTTGGAAAAGATTCTCGACACGATGTCCCTGGAATAAACACATTTTATGCCTTTTCACAAGGAGTGTTGCAGGGCCCAGGAATAACAAACTGGCATTACTTCCGGGAAATTTGTTCAGAAAGGGCAGTAACTTCAAATAACTCATTCTTCTGTGTAATTATCCCAAGGCTCAACCTCGTCTTCCCGGCTCTTAAAACTCCCTCTCTGCACCACAAAATATGGCATCTGCTTCTCTCAAAGCTATGCGGCAGAAATCTTCAGCTTGCACAGTTTGTGGCAATCTCTTGCCTCCTCTCTCTCCCTCACAGGCTTCTTTGTTTTTCTTTTTTACTGGATCAGTGGTGAGGCTTGTGCTCATGATTGCTGGACTCCTTAACTTGCTTTTTGGTTTCATGTTTCATTAAGCATTTTCTCAAATACAGTGCTCCTACGTAATTCAAAACAGTCTACGTTGGTTTTAGTTACGAGTATTTCTTGCAGCATTCATTTCGGATAGTAGTGCTGCTTGTTCAGTGCAGCACTGCTGGCTGCTAGAAAAAAGCAGGTTGATACCACTGTCCCAACAATGAGAGGCCCAAGCTGTCGTGCAAAGGTTCTGCTGCACTGCTGTAATATTTAGAGCGGGGATCAAAGAAAAGCAAATCTATGCAATATGCATGCAACTTGGCAACATTACCAGTCTTTATATTCTTCGCTGAAGGCAAGCGAGTGCGTATAGCACAGTACGGGTTTGATTCAGTTGTCTTTGCCAGGCACATTTCACGAGTAGCTGACAGTTTTTCTCGGAACTCCGCAAAACTTACTTAGGTTCATTGTATCATATGTCATTCCGTCCCCATTACCCAGCCGTTTGTCTGCATGTTCCATAGCTCTGTACATAGGCAGTGTGTAAACACACGAAGTGCCGGTGCTTAAAGACTCCCTTACACAAACTGATGTGAGCACTGCAAGGAAATTGGGAGGCCGTTGTCCCCAGCCAACTGATTTTGGGGGTACTTGTTACAGCAAAGTGTCAAACCAGTTGTGACGTGTCGTCGAGGGTGATGTCTCGCTGTAGTGGTGGGAAGCATACACTGCAGTAGGAAGCTTTAATATGCGAAAATAACCGATGGCAGCGGGGCTTTGTAACATCTAGTTATGCCAGATCTTTAGTCAGTCAGCGTGCACTGGAAGTGAGAGCCTTGAAAGGGATTCATTTATAATACAGCTCCAGTCTGTAGTGCTGGCTCTCCTGAAGGTGTGTTGTTCAAGGATCTCCTGAATGATGAAAGGTTCTTGCACAGTGAATTTCGGGAAATTGATTGCTTTGGTGATTTTTGTGCAGTGGAAAACTCTGCTGATGTTGGCTCTCATAGTTAAGCTGTTTTGTTTGTGGCTGAAATGATGGCTATTCGTAAATCATACTTAATGTCCAATGCTGTGGAAGCTGAGCAAGTAGTACGGTCACAAAATGATTGTATGAGCCAGAGCGTTTGATGATGTAGGGTTGGGGGTGGGGTGGGGGAGGTGTGCAATCTCACTTTGATGGCCCATGTGGCCAAACTTCTCACGAATCTGAACAAAATTTCTTAAATGTTAAATTCTGGGGGCACCTTGTGGGCATGACCAAAAGCACGTGCTACTTCGTAAAGCAGGTGCAGGCAAGAGCCAAACCTCAACTTAGTCTAACGTCTCCTCAAGTAGTACTGCTCACGTCAGTTGCGCTGTAGCTGCACCATTGGAAAGGACACAATCATCCTAAGCTACTGCTTATAGCACATATCTTGCATAAGTGCCGAAAGATTTCAACATCAGGATGGCTCGGTTGCCGAATGAGAGATTGCCAGCTACCATCAGTTGCAAGGCATTTATCAATACAAGAAAAATTATGTGAGCAAAAGTGAAGCAGTACAAAAGACATTGTCTGTGTAATAACACTATTGGCTACATCATCTAATGTAGTCTTGTTTGCTTCCAATATGTAACTTTCTTTTATTTGCGAGTGGGAGGCTTTGCAGAAAGCCACTCTAGCTTTCACAACATTGCATGTTAAGTGCGGGAGTTCCAGCGCGAGAAAAAGTTGTGATTGCACAGATGTGGTTGTGCATTTGACATCCCCACCTTTGCTCATGTTTTCTTTTGCCAGTGTTCATTTGTGTCGTGAAATGACAGGCAAGCAAAGATTTTGTGAGGCCTGGGTGTATGCCCAGTTATGTTACTCGATGCTGGTCGTATAGACCTTTCTGGATGGTTTGTAGACTAGCTCGTAATGCCTTTTGTTCTTGCTAGTTCCCAGAATGCTGTCACTGTGCAGGTATTGTTGGCAGGCAATGTGCTTCTGGTGTCGCACTGCAGCAGTGACAGTTGTTGGGCGGCATGTGCTCATTTGCCAACGAGAGCCGATGGTCTGCCCGTGGTATTTGCAGATGCTTTCGCTGGGCAGGGAAGTTGCAAACAGCAGGAGTGTGTGTGTGTCTGTCTTCAGTTACTGCTCCAAGAATTTGTCAAAGCAGAAAATTTGGACAAGTTGGTAGGGTCTGGTCATACTGCGTAGCACAATAAGAAAGAAGATGGCACAAACAGAACACAGTCGTGTGTCGTGTGCCTCCATTGTGCTTCTGCTCCGCATTTTCTTTTTGCACTACAGTTAGAAAAATCAGTGCATGCATTCATTTCTTGTAATTGCAAGCTGGCCTTCAAGAACCAAGCATAAATGACCTCTTTATTTACACACTGTATTTTTCTAGATATGGAGTGGACATTTGCTCAAAGCATGTGTCAGTTTCACCCCCTCTTGTGAAATTCTCGGTCCTCTGCTATTTGAAGAGTCCTTGTAGAAAGAAAATTGTGTATAGGTGGAAGGCCGCTTTGCTTGTAAGCATCATATGCACAGTGTCCAACTTCTGGCTGGGAAATGGGAGCAAAGGTAATGTGACGATGCCTGACTAGACCACCTGTGTACCTGTTTTCACTTCCCTGTTGATGTTCCCTTGCGCAAAATGTGTGACGTCTTGTACGAGTGTGTACAGCATGGTACTCTTAACAGCTATTTCATGCTCATTGAGGGTTTTTTTTTTTTTTTTTCATACTTGCAGGGTGTCAAGTAGGAGTCTTAAGTAGATTGTGGTAATCCAATTATTCTTTATGGTGAATTTTTCTTAGGATGCGAGAAACTGGCTTTGTTTCATAGTGAGATGGTTTAAGATGGTGCGCGTCTATAAATACATAGCCATATATTTATACATCTCTATACTGTGTATACATATATATATATAATGTACAAAGTAGAATAAGTCAGCAAATGCATTGTAAACTTTTCATGCAGCGAACCTTCTAAGGAAGTGAAAAAAAAGCAAAAACAAAATGGGCTGTCAATGCTGCATTGTGCTTGCATGGTGATGATTGAACTTGCCATTTGCAAATAAATTATTTGCGAGCGGTTCGTGTCTGGCCTTTGTGTTCATTGTGCGAATATGTGCCAGCATCATTTGCAAAGACCAAGAATGTGTGCTGCAGAAGTTTCATCTTGTGATGGGATTCAATGTCTCCATGTCTGCAAGCTGGAAAATGTTGGTCATTGAAATGGCGGCCGCATTTCGATGGGGCCGTAATGCGAAAACACCTGTGTACTAAGGTGCACATTAAAGAACCTCAGGTGGTCCAAGTCTCCATAGTCCCCCACTACGGCGTGCCTCACAATCAGATCATAGTTTTGGCATGTAAAAACCCATACTTTATTTTATTTAGTCATTGAAATAGCAGAAATGACTGCCTATGTCACCATGTTGAGCTGTGTTGGTCATTAGTGTGCAAACGAGGCGTGCTTCAGCATAGAGCCAATGTTTTGACAAGACAACTTGCATTTGCCGGAGCCCTCTGATCGAAAGATCACACTGGCCGAAGGCTTTCCTTTTTTGTCCAGTGTTTATCTATTCATGTCGGTTATCCTCCCGTGACCATATTTTTTTAGTATTAAGCTGTGCACTTCCTAGGAGTATGTATGAATACTGCCAGGACAGTGACTAGTCAAGAATGTATGAGAAGTTCCTCATGCGAAAGTGCACTGCCTGCTTTTCCATCCCTCTGTAGTCGAAAAATGTTTGCTGGTTGTGTGTCTCATGACATGATAGCTGCATTGTACTTCAGCAGTAAAGACAGGTGATCAGGACCGCAATTTTGTAGCAATGCCTTTTCTGATGCTAATGCCTTTCGGCACTTTTTACATTCGTGAGTGGACTGAGCATCTTGCACAACTAGCTCATTGACAAGACAGACAACGTAGGCACATAGAAGAAAACTGGATAAGGGCGCACGCGAACAACTAAGTATTGCAGTAATGAAGGAGAAAGAAATGTGCTTTACACATGCCACCGTTGCCTAGAAGCAAGCTGCCAAATCGTGAGACATGGATGTAACAGACTAGTATATATGTATGCTAGTGTAGAAAAGACGGCGAGTAGATGCACTTACAATAAAAGGCAAATGTGCATACTATGGCAAGATCGATGAGCAATGATTGCAGTGATGCTACCGCTGCGCTGAATTGTGCCAAGAGGCGAACACTGCTACATTTTGGCAAAATGAGAAATCTACACCCACCCTGCGCCGAAAGAGTTGCTCTGTTTTCGGATACGGAACTCGGTCCTCTAGCGCTGTTTCTCCTCGCCATTGAAAGCCGCGCAGTATGGACGAATTGCTACTTTAGCTCTGCGGTGGACCAAGCCAAGCCAAGGGGGAGGGAGGCTCTAGCACCCTTCCTGCCCCCTCCCCTCTTACACACACACCTAAAATTCAGTTACCACAGTTTTGTCGCCTACATCATTTGAGGTTTCTTTTGACTTGCCTCAACATTTTCACTCAAAATTTTATTGCGGCTAATAGCTTACTGCATCATTGTTGCAGCGGGTGGGCACAGCTTTTAATTCATCCTTTGGCTTTATTTCTGAAAACCCCGACAGTATGAGGACAAGCACATTAGAATCACTAGCGGCGGCTGCCTCGTCTGTATTTTCTCACTTCAACATTTAAAAATTCCACTGTAAACACCATGCACATACACATCATATTTAAATATACACGTGGGACAATGTTGATTAAATGTTTGAAAGACAAGGAGGTAGCCAATTATTTCTAAAGGTATGGATGACCTGTGCCTAGAGAATGAATATGTTGCTGCATGTTCACCTCAGTTCAAATTGCTTTGCGTGCTTTTTTGACTCTGAAAAACATGCAGACTTCAGTGATCCCTTCGGCAGAGTCTTTAATCAATGGCATGTGAAATGCACGCCAATGATATGTCTCAGTATTGCTTCTCTTTCCAGTAAGCCATGCTAACTACCCATGAAAAACAAAAAGCTCTTAAAATAATTTACAACACTTATTAGGGATGAAAACATTGTAACTTGCATGCAGAGGTCATAAATATATAGTGTCCCAATTAACTATCATGCACCCAGATTTTTTAAAGAATGAGCAATTGTTTTTCTCGGAAGAAAATCTAGTGTATATTCTTCTCGGTAGAGTGAGGCAGCTGCCAGTACTTTTAATTACTGATATTTAATTGGGTAATTGTAATTATCACTTGACACATACTATCCTAAATGTCAAATGTGTCAATGAGGCATTTGTAGGCACAGCCAAGGGACATCTAATTGCGGTATTTTCAGCGACATACTAATTGCGTAAAAATGTTTTCAGATTGTTAAATAAATGCCGCAAAATATTAAAAATACAATGTGACTATGCTCCCACCTGCATCGTAAAACAGCGCCTTTGAACAAGCTTCCTCCAAGTTAGCCAGAACGAAGGAAAGGAAATAAAACATTGTGATTGTGCTAATTCCTTATTCGCCGTGCCTCAGCTGAAGTAACGTCATGTTTGGTGTTACTTGGAAACGAGCTCAGATAGCTGATGTCAGCGTAGATAAAGTGCACTGATGGCTTTCTTTCCTTTCTTTTTTTTTATTTTTTTGCCGCGAAACCCATCGCCACAAAAGTGAATTGACGTCAATGCAAAGGTTTCAAGGCGAGTTTTGTTTCGTCCCAGTCACCATGTCTTTCTCTAATGAGCAGAAGGAAAACATGATCCTTGCTTTGGCAGCTAAATGGCAACAAGAGGAAGGCCGCAAATATATATCGGTTATGAAAGTGTGGCGGTAGACCAAATGCATCGACTATCATCAGAAATCATGAAAACCTGAGAAACTGGCAACTTCCAGAAACAGTGGATGTTTTAAGATTTATGGCCTAAAGCCCTCATGCTAGCATGCGGTACATGGCTGCCCAGGTGCCGATTTCCAAGTCGTCAGTTTTTGTAGGATTCTAAATGACTCGGCCTTTTGCCCGTACCACCTTAAAGCACCAATGCTTGGAAGATAGGGACCTGCAGAATTGTCCAGATTTCTTGAATTGGGCCGTCACAAAAGCGGATGAGTCACTGGACTTTTTGAGCAACATCATGTGCATAGATGAAGCCAATTTTTGCAGTAACGGCCAGGTAAATTTGCATAATACACATTATTGGAGTGACTGCAATCCACACTGGGTAAAGCGTGTTTGGTACCAGTACCAGTGGTTGCTCATTGTGTGGTTCAGAATTTATGCCAGTGCTATAATTGGTCCCACCTTCTTCAATCACATGCTGACTGGACAGCGTTACGTGGACGAAATCCTTAAAGGAGTGGTGGATGAGTTTCTCAGTGAAGTCTCGCTGTCACGTCTTCCACTTCTGTGGCATTGGCAAGATGGGGCGCCAGCACACAGCAGCAGCCGAGCACGAAACTGGCTGGATGCGACTTTTCCTTCGCAATAGATTTGAAGGCACAGACCTGTAAGTTGACCAGCTAGGTCACCTGACCTCTCTGCGCTCGATTTCTTTCTTTGGGGTTATGTGAAAGATCTTGTTCACATGATCGAGACGGACATCAGATGCCTCCAAGCAAGGGTAATGGATATCTACCGTAGATTTACAGCGACGGTCATCAAGAAAACCGCAGAATGTTTAAAGAGGAAAACAACCGCGACTTCAGACGTGACGTGACGAAGGAGTGGACAGAACGAGCGTCCTGTCCACTCCTTTGTCATGTCGCGGTTGTTTTCCTCTTTAAACATGTTGGACCAACTGGCCCAAAGTTCCCCCCTCTTGAAAGCCACAGAAGATGTGATAAAGTGGACTTGGTACGTCGGTACCGCATAGCTGCAGAAAAAGGCCTATTCGAACACGTCCTCTAGGCAGCAGATGGTGTCCAACGGTGCTTACGAATTAATATATTATAAGGGCACACTGAAATCTGGTGGCTTTATATGCGTAAGCATTTCTATCCTTATGCAATGGAAAAACAGTCCCACCGCCCTGAAATTTGATGGTTTTAAATGCGTAAGCATTTCTATCCTCGCACAACGGAAGAACTGTACCTCCACCCGCCCCGTAACACAATCGCTTTCAACATGTCGCCCGCCTGCAGCAGCGAGCGAATTCACCTGCTTGCTGCTTCTCGCTTCAACGCCAACCAAGCGGTGAGAACGCAGCACTCATGGAGCTCTCACCACATGCCGCACTCTGCCGCTTTTGCAAATCGATTTCAAGATGCGGGCCGCGCCAGACGTAGCCGCTGCGGGAGCACGGCTGATCACGGTTAGTAATGGTTCAGTGTACCTAATAAATGTTGCATATAATTCCTTCATTCGCTACATATATCTCCCTGGTCTTTTCATCTCACATCCACATCCGCTACGGGCTATCTATAATACCAGTGAACAATGCTTTTACTCGCGTCTTCTACGTGGAGTCGTGCAGGTCTCAACAGTTCGGTGTTGCAACCGTGCTTCTTCGTTTCACGGTTCTTTCACAGTCATTCTCGTAATTATACGAAACACACCAGCATACTACATACTACGAAATGCTTACGCATTATTCAGATGAATCCCAGAGGAGATTCTGCGTGGATTTTTCTTGCTTCTTTTTTTTTTTTTCGCCAATTCGGCTCATTTAGAAGTTTACTCCCTTGAACGCATCGGTTTTGCATTCTACATGTGAGTCGCTTCCCTGTCTGTTTATTTTGCTTTTATTTTTTGCCATGAACCTGTTTTTGCAGCACTCTAATGAAAAATAAAAACGTCACTTTAATTTGACTTTAGCCCGAAGCAAGTTTCTGGCTTGAAATATAGCTGCGCGCGCACTCTTTCGATACGGTGCGAGCAGGGCCGGGATTTTGAAGTATTCTATGCCTATTCCATTGCTTCTCGCATTTCGTGCATGGTCAGAGCGGAGCTTCGGCCATGCTATTAAGGGACTTCTGTTATCAGTGAGATCAATCGGCCTCGAGAGACGGATAATAAGTGCGACGCAGAAATGAGAGGAAGGAGTCGCTGCGAAGTCGCGAAACCTTCTGTTGGTGCCCCTTCCATATATTATCATCAAGGAGGTGCATTGTCTCTTCGGCTCGGCGACAGGCAAAACACTAGTTCTTATTTGAAGGCGTTGCTTTGATGCGAGTGAGAGCGCAGTCACATGGTATTTTTCATTTAGCCAGCCTTTCATTTATCGTGGGGATTCTTTAGCAATCGGAAAAAAATTGTATGCAATTAGTACGTCACTGAAAACACCGCAGTTAGATGTCATTTGGGGATGCCTACAAAAGCTTCATTGACACTTTGATAATTACGACAGTACTTATCGAGTTGGATAATTACAATTACCTAGTTACATCTCGGTGACGTAAAAATTACAGGCGGCTACTGCACTGTGCAGGAAACAATATGCACTAGGTTTTTTCGAGCAACACAATTCAGGGTGTCCACCAAGTAGACATTTTCAAATTCCCTGAGTTTTCCAGGTGTTCCCCGAGTGTCGCAGAACTTTATTTTATGTCAAGACAGTCTGGACACCACGTCGTCCGATGCTGTCACTCTTAAGTAAGCATTAAAAGAAATTTAAGAAGAACAACTTAATCCAGTTTGAATAATAAGGATAGGGCAGTGTTTAGTTCAAAATTGAAAACTGAAGGGAGGGTATAGTAAAATTCACAGTAAATAAAATATCTTCGAAAAAGAGAAATGATAAAGCAAACCGAGCCGAATATTTTCAAATACGAATAAAAAGAAATGCATACAGAAGCAAATACTCGTATTATCGAAAACGAGCTATTTCTATCAAGTGATAGCAAGATCATTGGTATGAGGCCCGAACTTTACCACAAGGGAGATTTTCTCAGCAGCTGGAAAGTCAACATCAACTGTTCTCACATACTCTCAGCCCGCGCACTATGCCTCCGTTTTGCGTTTCACTACTTTCAAGAGTTTATTTTGGTTTGTATGAGGGTCACCTGCACCTTTGCGTCAGCCAACACCTTGCTTTTTGAGCTCAAGCTCCTTCAAAGAAGAGGTGGCACAGTTCCTTTCCCGATCATTCCTCAATGCGACGGTCATTTCTGGTCTTGTCCTCGTTCCGCCGCGCGTTCGCCTCACGGACCATTTGAAGCATCCTCTTGGTCAGTTGTGCTGTCAACGTCCGATTTCTCGGACTCCCTAGAGAGCACGAAAACATCCGAAAAATCAAACCGGGGAGTCCGAAAAAAAAAAATGAATGCATGCCTTTTACTGGCCTTAAGGGCTCAAATCGTGACAGGCACCCCCGAAAAAGCTCTGAAGGTCTGCCAGTACACTTATTAGGCATATCTGTGCTCGTACTGTGACAGGGGACGGCGGGTGCACGAGTGTATAATTATGGAATACGTACCGTGTCCCATGATAATTGCCTCTTCCTACGGTTGTTAAACTTCACCGCAATACTTCACGTGCGCTTCACCGCGTAACATCGCTGTGCTGAGGCGAAGCTGCCTTTCGGGAACCGGCATTATGCAACGCGTCATGCTTTCTAAGCTGCAAAGCGAACCGCGAGTATTGCGGAGGCGGAGTCGGTGCCATTACTGACAGCGGCGAAGCCTTTCAATGAATAACACGGCCCCGAATGGCAAGAACCTTAATAGCGAACGTCGAAGCAGCTAAGCCTCGCGTTGCCACGGTGTTAGATGCCAGCGGTCTGCGTGCGAGAGCGCTGGTTCGAAACGGCGAGGCAATGAAAACTATGGTTTCGGCTTTAATTAATGCCATTTCGGACCTGCGGTCGCGGCAAAAAGTCCGGAAAAATGGGACAGCGAAGGCTTCTTGCGTGTGAAATTACAGACGTTCTTATACATATAAAGGGACCCTGAAACGCTTTTGGGTCGCGGGATCGAATCCCGGCCACTGCGGCCGCATTTCGATGGGGGCGAAATGCGAAAACACCCGTGTGCTTAGATTTAGGTGCACGTTAAAGAACCCCAGGTGGTCGAAATTTCCGGAGTCCTCCACTACGGCGTGCCTCATAATCAGAAAGTGGTTTTGGCACGTAAAACCCCAAATATTATTGAAACGCTTTTGTCAATTTTCTACAAACGTACTGAGTCGTTAGAGTAGGTCCTTCTGAGCATTAATTGACACATCTAAGTGCCCCGCGTAAAGCGTTTACAGACGCTATCTCTTTGCCGAATACGTACAATGAATGCCACTGCGCGCGGTCGCCGCAATGGAGTCTCCCGAAACGGCTTCTTGCGTGAAAGGTAGGTAAACGCTGATAGCAAACTATCTGAAATATGTTCTTATCGTGTTTGTATAACTAAATGGAGCTTAATAGAATGAAGCCTCAATGCAGCGATTGCACAGATTCGCAGCGACCGGCTGCGCGTCTGCACGTTTGTCCGCGCACTGTTTCGCTTTCGCCGCGTTTGCGTTTTCGCACCGTGCCATGAGCTATAGGCCGCAGAATATGAGCATTTGACAGTATACAAGCAACCATTGTTGCGTGGGCGCTATTGGAGCTGTTCAAAAATAATTTCATTGTAGATCGACTTCGACGCCTACGGGGACTGTGATGTGCCGTCGCGACGATTCAATCTCTCTTTTATCTTAAATTCTTGGACGTTTCAATATTATTTCTCGAGTTGCGTCGCACTGTATGCTTATCGGTGTTCTCAGCGTGCTATTTCCCGCTGCTTCTTTTTTGTAATCCAGTCCATTAATTCATAACACAAACATGACCATACGCCATGCTTTTTTTCAATGTGCGTCTTACCGCTCCCTTTCCACTCCAGTGAACTTGCCAGTATCTATAGCATCGACAAGTTCATAGACCAAATCGTCATGGCATTAGTCGGGCAGCGGACGCGGGCGAGCGTCTCAGTGCGCGTTTTCCGAACATCGCAGACCCGGCACCGTAGCAGAAATCTTCCTCGCGTCTGTGCTTGCTGCATAGCCGAGTTGTAGCCGATGTCTGTTTGCCGGTTTTGTTTCGCGAGCCAAGCTTCACGCAGCTTCTTGTCCTGCGCCTACGTGTGAATAAAGCTGACACCGAGCTCCGTTGCGTACGTCCGACACTGCGGCACCGAGCAATAGCCTACCATTTTGCGCGCCTTCAAAGGCAGCCACTACCTATTGTAGTACTTTCAAGCGTTGTAGACACTCGAAGCGGGAAAATCTCGCCACTAAATGAGGACCGCAGCGTACGAGGGAATTTAAACTCTCATTTTCAGCTTGCTTCGGCGCTCCCGAAGCAGCCGACGCGGCTGCTATGTCCACGTGATCCCTAATAGCACGTCACGCCGACGGTGGCGCCAGCTTTTCGAGTAGTGGAGCTCGAGGCCAAATTGTACAACGGCTGAAAACGCTGCCGTCGAACAGAGCAGTGACTGCCTTTACCCAGTCGAATCTCCGTTGTCTGCTGCGTGCATGCACACGTTTTAAGGTGATTTTGCGTAGTCGGTCACATGACTTAACGACGCCGTCTTATTGGATCTTTTCGCCCTTCTCTGTAAGCTCGGAATGACTGAAAGCCCGAAGGTTGCTGGGTTGGTGCCTGAGGAGAGACCCTACCCCCTCCGCGCGCTAGGAAAAAAAGTGTGGAGGAAATGACGTAAAGGTCCTCCTTTGTTTTGCTGTTTTTTTTTTATTTGCTGTAGCGGCCACGCTTTTCGGGCCACAATGGCGGCTTTGTTATGGTTATGGGCGCTCACACGTGTTGCTCCGTAGGTTTCGTACCGTGGTAAAGGCGCCGTGCGGGCAGGTTTGCGTTGGTCTCCGTGTTTTGTTGCGGTGTGTTATCTGGACCGTGTTCTCCCGGATGTTGCTGTGGCCAGGCGGGACAGCAGTAACTAGATTTCGTGAAATTAACGCGCATGCAACGCTGTAAGCAATGTACCTCGCCACGGCAATTGCAACGGACGAAGGAATATACGCGGGAAATTTTGCCCTCTGGCAGAATAATGCTAACGTGCCATAGCAGGCCGAGACCGATGCGTTTCAGAATCTGCACAATGAACGCCTTGCAGGTCAGTGATTCCTGCTTTTGACAGCGCATATGGTGTATTTGCGGCACGTCGAACGTACGTATGAATTCATAGTTTGTGTTCAGTAACAACTTGCTTTTGTGCATATTAAAACACACCTTGCTTAACTGTTGCTTGTTCATAGAAGTACTCGCGACAGCACGAAGTCTTTTAAGCAGAGCGCGTTCAAGGTTCATTCACACCTACACAGGTGTACCTCAATACACGTGCTGACAGAGCGTTACGCAGAATATGTGCATTTTGCTGCCTTTGGCACCGTGCGCCTGCTAGCCGACGCTTCATCCTGGGAAATGGGAAAGAAGCGGCTGCTTTGACTTAAGGAACGAATCCTCCCTACCGCAGGCGTATCTTATATGTGCGCGCAAGAAGCGCAGGGAAGTGAAGGTTAACAGATGCGCTGCAAGAGTGAGCAATAAGGCTCCACAGAACGTACGCCTGCGAACACATCCAACGGCTGTTCCATGGTCGCACGCACGTAGGCCGGTTCTACGCGCGTACTGTTCTGCACCGTGCGCCGGCTATCGCAAAACTTTGGTTCCGTGATGCTTCACTTACCGTGGTAAGAGGGCATCTCAGGCCGCAGTCAATGAATCTAAATGCGGAGTCAGAATTGACATTCTGCCTCCTCGCCGGCGCGCTGTCGTAGTGACGCGCCGCCACCCGAATTTTGTTCAATAAAGCACGACGATTCCTCAAGCGAGAATGTGTTCGTGCTCATAGACTCCAAATGGATCGCAAATGGGTCGGTGTGTCGTACGTACGTGTCTCCAGTGCGTTCTTGCAGTGCAGTGAGAATGCGCACATTTTTTTCGTATCGTCATACGTCTGGCTCGCATGTCCGTCTGAGAGCCCCAGGAAGCCCAAGCTAACAAAAGCAAGTAGAATGCAGTGATAAAGGTGACCTTTTTTTAAAAAACACGCAAGTACTGGGCAGCGGCCGGTACCTGCGGTTGATCAGAACAGTTGGCTGACCTTATAAGGCATGTTTATTTTCATAAAAGCCGTTATACGTAGCCGATTCGACCTCACGGCCCAATTTGCGAAGTTCATTATGAACTTCTTTCAACATGACTTCGGCAACAGTAATGCAATGAGTCATCGCGATTGTTTAGTATTACTGCGGAGCGCGCGCGTCCGAGCAGCCCGGTTGCGCGCAGCGCGGCGTGGTTTCGGGAGAAATGAAAACACGAGAGGGGAGCTGGCCCGATAGGCGGAACAACGCCATGAGCAACGCCAACTTCCGGCTTCACTTTAGCTTCACAAAGAGTGACGTCAGGGCCTCTGCTGAGTTTCCTTCCTCCATGGTTGGTGCGCGCCTCAGTGTTGCCAGGTTTGGCTATATATAGCCAAAGTGGGCTACAGAATAAGATGTTTGGTGTCAACTTGGGCGAGTTGGCTATGCAGCTATATTTGGGCTACTATAAATACCTGCAACTTGGCTTTGTTTGGGCTATAAGTGCCGCCCTAATCAACGCTCCAGGGTCTCATCGTGTAGAGACAAATTTCGAAGGCCATGTTTTAGCTGGCTGAGCCCGCAGCGCGGTCGTGCGTGTGTGCGTGCGTGAAATCCTCTCCTTTCTGTGCCCTTGGCTGAGTCGCTGGCTTTGATCTCTGATGCACTTAATGTTACATCGCGCTTCACCGTGCTAACGTTTGCGTCAGCAACATAGTCTCATCTCCGTGTTATCGGTTTCATTCATTAGACACTCGATCCCTGGGCATCGGGATGGTCCGAGGAGTGTAGGGTGTTTCACAGTACACTGTACTAACATGGCTATGCACAGAAAAGGAGAGCGTGAAAACAGGCTATACGTAGGGCGATCGTGGTGCCGGCATGAAAGAAGGGAAGCGCGCGTAGATGATGACACGCTCCAGTGTGTTCATGGCCATGGCTTAATTCTGGGTGAAACCTGCTCCATGTTTCTCACGGCAAGTCTTTTTTTTACCGCCATTTTTTGGCCTTTTCGTGAAAGATGAATTTGTGTTCGCGCTTACATTCGAGACTATTTCGATAGGTTGGACTTAAGATCGCATCCTCTTCGGAGACGAGAATCGAACCATGGGGAAGTGGGCCACGTATGCGAGAAACTATAAAAATGGATTGGAGCAAGCCCCGAGTTCACAGGTAGGTCCTGGTGGTTTGCGTGCAACGTCAGAGATGCAGGTACTCATTGTGTTGTTATCGAAACATGTTTGCCACGATGACATCAGTGCACCGCGTCACGGGAACATCACCCACCGTGTTAGATTAGCAGGTGAGGTGTCGCACTGCTGGCTCGAGGATGCTAGTTCGATTCCGGGCCACGGCGGTCGCATTTCGATGGAGGCAAAACGCAGGAAAATCCGTGTACTTAGATTTAGGTGCTGTTACGGTTGGCGTGTAGCACCTCGTGCAGAAAGGACTTTCACCCACCATGCCTCGTCGAAATGAAGCGTGGCTTCTCCTGTTACGGTTGGCGTCTAGCACCTCGTGCAGAAAGGACTTTCACCCACCATGCCTCGTCGAAACGAAGCGAGACTTCATAATTCGCCATGGTCATCTCGAGTGTCTGCCGGTCTGGCGGAAGCCCCGCAGTGTTTACAGCCCTCTTTTGTGTGTGTGTGTGTGTGACTTTAGAGGGACCCTTTCCTCGAACTGTCAAGCTCTACAGGGGAACTTCCGCGAATCAGACTCTGCGCCGGTCAGGTGACGTCGACGGAAGCATGATCCCTCCCACGATTGTAGAGGGCCTATTTAAGGGGCTCCAAAATGTACTTTTTTAGATCACTTCATTCTCTTCTCATCATTTTTCACCAACATTTGAATAAACCGTGCAAGTTTCGCACTAGAAATCGTCTCGTCCTTGCCCGGTCGCCATGGTCTACCGGATGCCTGCAGCCAGCCGACAACGCCACGCTACCCAATAGTAACGTCGGTCGAGCTTCGATAGGCAGGCGTCGCTACAACTCGGCAGCAGTACGATACGCTACCCTGGAGTACGCAACAAACTGGCTGGCAGCGATTGGGATACGCAACCCTGGAGACCCCACCTTGGACGACAACTACGAGATCGCAGCCTCTTTGTCCTGGTAACAACGTTCGGAAGGAAGGTGTCTGCATTCATGACTGCATATGGTGAGTGCATGGCTTTTCTTCACTAAGATATCACTTGGCTTTACGTATTTTTTTATAAAGTACAGTGCAGTGATTTTCTTTAACCGTTGACGGAAGTTTGAGTACGTCAAGGTTGTTATAAAGTGAAGAGTTAGTAGCACTAAGAGCAGCCACGAACTTGAAGGCACTAAAGAAGCCGGAATTGTTGAGCTTGGCCAAATAGTTGGGCCTCCAAATTGCCGAATCAAAGAGAAAGCGGGAGATTATTGAGGCGATCAAAGCGATCGGGGCAGACGACGATGAGCTGAAGGAATGCCTAGAGAGCATTGCAGAGAAAGGGGAAGAGCGTAAGCGCCTAGAGGAAAAAGCAGAGCGCGACCGTGTTGCACGCGACGCACTCGAATTGAAGCGCGAAGAGATTGAAGAATGCCAGCGCGCAGCACGTGAGGCCAAAGAAGAGCGCGACCTCGAAATGAAGGGCCTAGAGATTGAGCTTCTGAAAGCCCAAAATACTGAAAGACCTAGCACAGAGGCACGTGAAAGCGAGCGCAGAATGACAGACTTGATGGCACCCTACGCAGTAGGAGGGGTCTCTTTCTGGTACAGTTTGAGCGCACGTGTGAAAAGGCAAAATTCGCGAGAAACACATGGCCGCAACGCTTGCTTACTTTACTGCCACATGAGGTAGCTCATATCATAGCCCACATGGGGAAAGAAGAAGCAGGGGATTTCGATGAAGTGAAAGCAAATCTTCTAAAAAGTATAGATTGTCAGCGGAAGCATCCAGACGAAAATTCAGGGAAGTCGAGAAGACCAAAAGCGAGTCATACTCAGATTTTGCATACACCTTAGAGGTAAACCTGAAGGAATGGCTCAGAGAAGAGGGTGCACTCGGTGACGCCGAAAAGACAATGCAGTGCGTTGCTTTAGAACAGTTCTACCGCCGGCTGCCAGTAAACATCAAGTATTGCGTTTAGGATAGACCAGGCATAGACGCTATTACGAGAGCGGCCGATCTCGCTGAGGAGTACGTAACTTGCCGTGCGGACGAAGGCGACGAACCTCCTAAGAAGGAGATCAATGAATACAGACCTGACAAGCCAAAGCGATGGTCAAAGTCGTGTAGGTATAAAATGATGGAAAGGTCAGGTTCGGTGAAAAATAGTGACGAAGACAGCGAGGGAGAGAAGGAATCACCTGAACAGAGGGCAGAAAGGCAAAAGAAAAAGAGCTTTCGAGGCCAAGAACCCAATAGTTTGCTACAACTACCAGCAAACGGGGCATATCTCCGTGGGTTGCAAAAATTCCAAACTTGTGCTGATGTCACTTACTAGTAACGAGGAAAATCTGAAATTGCTAGAACCGTACATTCTAGACCTCGTGGTAAACGGCCAACCGTGTAGAGTGCTTCGCGACTCGGCAGCCACAATGGACGTGGTGCATCCGTCGTACGTAGAGGAAGGCCAGTTCACGGGAGAATGTGCTTGGATAAGGCAAGCCGTGGGAAACTCCAGTGTTTGTCTCCCTGTGGCCAAGATTCGTATCGAAGGCCCTTTTGGAGTACTGGACAATGAAGCCGCCGTCTCGGCACATCTCCCGCCGCAGTATCCCTATTTGTTTTCTAACAAATCAGAGGATTTGCTGCGACGCAGGGGAGTCGGGTTTATTGAAGGGATAGTGCAAGCCTTAACTCGTTCCAAGGCAAGGGAGCTCGCGGCCAAGGCAGTGTATGAATGTCCAGTGGTGAAGGAAACAGGTTTGACGGAGGATTCGTCAACCAGCACCAAACAGGACAGCTCTATAGGGGATAATGTGGATAGTACACCATCTAATAAAGAGGTCAGGCAAGCGCCGGAGCCTGAAATGTCTCGAGAGGCAGAATGCAGGACAGTTATTGAACGTAAGCCCTGCCACAATGATTGCTGAGCAGGAAATGCGCACAGCACAAAGCGATGCTAAGCATTACTATGACAGGACGGCTCGCACGCGACGCTTTGAAGTTGGGGAAAAGGTAATGATCCTGAAACGCTCATTGAAAAACAAGCTAGAGGTTCAATCGGAAGGACCGGTTAACATAATTCAGAAATTATCTGAAACAAACTACGTAATCGCGGTACTGGGAAAACGAACGACACCACAAATGTACCCTATCAATCTACTTAAACCCTACCGGCAGAGGGAGGCCATCGTGAACATGTCCCTTAACCAACCTGAGGAGATGCTTGTCGACTTTCCGGAGTTAACAGCAGTGACGGAGGCAAAAGACATTCACGAGACCATTGACAAGCTAGTAGAACAGGCGGAGTTGAATCCCAATCAAAGGGCCAAACTGAGGGAACTCGTGTTTGAATTTAAAGGTGTATTTTCAGACTGACCGAGCAGGAACACTCCGATCGTTCACGATATCCAATTAACCTCGTCGGACCCAGTTCGTTCGAAAGCCTATCGCGTTTCACCTCGTCAACGTGAAGTCATGGCCGTTGAAATAAACATGTTAGAGCTAGGTGTAATCGAGCCAGGAGAGAGTGATTATACGTCGCCTCTTGGTTGAGGTCCCAGGAAAGGAGCCGCGACCATGTATCAACTACGGCATGCTCAATTTAATCACGAAGGACCAGACTTATCCAATACCGCATATCGAGGAAAGGCTTGAGAAAGTGAGTGAGCAGTGCTAATTTCATCTCTATGCTCGATTTAGTCAGAGGGTACTGGCAGGTACCGTTGACCGAGAGGGCAAGCAGGCTTGCAGCGTTTATTTCCCTGGTGGGAACCTTTCGGCCGAAAGTCCTGAGCTTTGGGTGGAAGAATGCGCCATATTGCTTCTCTAGCCTTACGGACCAGGTGCTACGAGGAATGGAGGACTTTGCACTTCCCTATCTCGATGACATAGCAATCTTTTCTTCATCATGGGCGGACCATTTACAACACCTGCGAACCGTGCTGTGTCGTCTACGAGAGGCCAACTTAACTGTTAAGGCTCCCAAATGCCAATTAGGGCGCGCGGAGGTAGCTTATCTAGGTCACGTAATAGGGCAAGGCCATCGTCGGCCTTCCGAGGTTAAACTGATCACAATAGACAACTTCCCGCAACCACGCACCAAGCGGGACATTAGGTCATTCCTTGGCTTGGCGGGTTATTATCAAAGATATATCCCTCGGTATTCCGAGATTGCGAGGTCTTTAACGGATGCTCTCAGAAAAACCGAACCACAAACGGTAAAGTGGGATGACGCAAAAGAAAAGACATTTAGAATGCTGAAGAAACCACTAACGAGTCGGCCAGTGTTAAACGCGCCCGCCTACTCTAAGCCATTCATTCTTCAGTGTGATGCCAGCGACACGGGTATGGGGGTGGTGCTTTGTGAAAAGAGAAATGACGAGAATGAACACCCTGTACTGTACGCCAGTAGAAAGCTTTCAGTTCGTGATGAAGCATACAGTGCATCAGAAAAAGAATACCCCTGCGTAGTACGGGCGGTGCAGAAGCTAGCTTGCAATATCGCTGGCTCAAAACTCACCATAGAGACTGACCACTGTCCCCTCACCTCGCTGCAGTCCATGTCTACGAAAAACGGCCGTCTTTTGCGCTGAAGCTTGGCTCTTCAACAGTACACCTTCGATATTCGCTACAAGAAGGGTAAGCTTAATTAACGGCATTGCCGACGGTTTGAGTCGTTGCCCCTAGAGTAACGAAAGCCTCATGCTCACCCGGGCTTCCGTGGCATTTTTACGTTCGTTCATACGTTTTTTTCCGAAGTGTAGTCGATTGTTAGCTGATTTTAATAACCACGTCTTAACGCTTTCAAGAAATGGCTGTTTTTAGTGTTCAGGGGGGGGGGAGGCCGCGCGTAAGGAATGGGAAAGGTGTAGCGGGTTTTATTTTTTTTTAAAGCCTGGTGTGTCTTGGAGGAGGGTGGCCTTGTGCTCGCTGCTTTGTGGTTGTAGGTCCGGAACTGTTCTGGGCTGATTGGTTGCCCACGCAAGAGACGGAAAGTTGCGAGACCTGCTTGCAAGACCAATTTCTCCGGACCGGACCAGGGAGAAAGTCACAAGAGTGCCACGAGGACTGATGACAACTCCCAGGAATCTACCAGTTACGAACAAAGGGTTCGTCACCTCTGAGGGGAATTCTGTAACTGAAACGCCGATCCCTCGCACAGCGGCTGCTGGCCCCTACGCGTCGGGATCTTCCTCCCCCGCCGGATATGCTGTTACGGTTGGCGTCTAGCACCTCGCGCAGAAAGGACTTTCACCCACCATGCCTCGTCGAAATGAAGCGTGGCTTCTCCTGATACGGTTGGCGTCTAGCACCTCGCGCAGGAAGGACTTTCACCCACCATGCCTCGTCGAAATGAAGCGTGGCTTCTCCTGTTACGGTTGGCGTCTAGCACCTCGTGCAGAAAGGACTTTCACCCACCATGCCTCGTCGAAACGAAGCGAGACTTCCTAATTCGCCATGGTCATCTCGAGTGTCTGCCGGTCTGGCGGAAGCCCCGCAGTGTTTACAGCCCTCTTTTGTGTGTGTGTGTGTGTGACTTTAGAGGGACCCTTTCCTCGAACTGTCAAGCTCTACAGGGGAACTTCCGCGAATCAGACTCTGTGCCGGTCAGGTGACGTCGACGGAAGCAAGATCCCTCCCACGATTGTAGAGGGCCAATTTAAGGGGCTCCAAAATGTACTTTTTTAGATCACTTCATTCTCTTCTCATCATTTTTCACCAACATTTGAATAAACCGTGCAAGTTTCGCACTAGAAATCGTCTCGTCCTTGCCCGGTCGCCATGGTCTACCGGATGCCTGCAGCCCGCCGACAACGCCACGCTACCCAATAGTAACGTCGGTCGAGCTTCGATAGGCAGGCGTCGCTACAACTCGGCAGCAGTACGATACGCTGCCCTGGAGTGCGCAACAGCGCACATTAAAAACACCCAGGTGGTTAAAATTTATCCAGAGTCCCCCACTGCGGCATGCCTCATAATCATATCCTGGTTCTGGTGCGTAAACCCCCAGCAATTATTATTACGAGCACATGAACACTGTTTGCTTTTTGACTGTAACCGGTTTTCGCAGGATTACCACCTATACCGATTTCTCCTGTATCGTTGGCCATTGGGTGCCGTCGCGGCTTTTACCACTTCGAGCGAGCTATGTTCGGGCCGACTTCGTCGCTGAAAACGATTGCGCGCTTAGTGTCGTTTTGCGCAGTTATCTTTTCGAACATCGCTTAGGCTGATTCAGACAGTGAGTGGGATGTGGCCTCTCTGACTTATTTTAACGCATGTTCTTGGCGTGCTAGAGGCGGCTGATGTAAATGGAAACTATATGTACTAATATAATCTGTAATGAAACTTTGTACCAGCTAACCCGGGCCACGCTAACTGAAGAGAGAGAGCGAACAATCTAGGATTAATCAACAAAGTGTGCGTTGCACAACCCGCTGAATTTCTCAGTTACCATTCCGTACGTAATTCGAGAAAATGGCATTCGTAATTACTTGAGCAATTACCTAAGTTCTCATGTCAGGTTGTGCATCACATTCGAAAGCATCACGCTCAATTGTTTCGTGTACACAACGTCTTAAGTTTCTGCTTTCAAACGCCATGGCGCAGAGCGCGAACAAGGGTGCGAAGTGAGCCCGCGACACCAGCGCTCTCGAAAGGGGTAAAAAGACTGTTTCTTCTCGGTGCACTATATGGTGACGGGGATAAAATGACAAGACAGCGGTTTAAATGTTAGTTGCTGTTACGAACGAGCATCTGCACGACGAGATATCAGCCGTGCGCCTGTGAGCGACGCGTGCTATCCGCGATCAGACCGCGGGCGCGCGACAGGCGCATACGTGGAGGTAGTCCTGGAGGTCACGGATGGAGCGCCTAGTGAGGGCGCTGCTCTTGCGCGCGCGATTAGTAAGAGGCGATTGGAAGATTGGTGGAAATAGGGAAACGAGAAACAACGGAGGCAAACAAAAAAAGTTCCCAATAGGGGTTCAGAAATTTTGGTTATGATAATTGTTTGTGTTCTTTTTTCTTTCGTTTCTTTTTCAACGTAGGTTAGGACATAAGGCAATATAATAACAAGAACCTGGTGGTGCAACCGACCACCCCTTTCCAGAGGGCACGCTCGTAGCATCCGTCCGACCGTCCATCCTCGAGGCGCGCACTCAGTGCATCCAACATTAGGTAATGAGGGAATCAATAATAGAGGAAAATTCACAAGTTTGCGCAACGAGGTCGCAACAAAAATAGTCTTGGTCCGATTTAGCCGGGACATACCGTATGATGAAGGTCTATCTTAGGTGAACAGCACATCTTGTGCTAAACGTGGCATTTTTTTATCTATAGACTGGATTGCACCATCAAGTGCACACGTAAGTAACGACTTGTGAGTTGACGTACGGCAAAGTGTGCAAGTGCAACCTGAGGCCACACATGCAATACGTTAAAGTGCACATGTCAAGGCAGACGCACATATATAATACAAATAAAACTGCAAATAAAGAAGGCTATATTAGGCTACAATTATTTTTGCTATTTGTTTAGCTTGGCTACATTTGGGCTACAATTTCTCTAGCTTTGGGCTACGCCGCTTCGTCCGACCTGGTGAAAGTTTATATAGGTGTTCTGTGGTGACACTGGCTCTCACACGCTCAGTTCGCGCGCTTTGTCTGAACGTGGTGGTTGTGGCATGTGATCACGAGTTCCAGCGGGAACCTTTGTCAGTTCCAGGTGAACGTTTTCGTCGTGCGCTTTGGAGCTTCATTTCTGCGGCGCCTGTACGTCTTGTACCTATCAAGAGGTAAGTGACAGTTCACGAAGTTTTTCTATTATCAGCCCTGCAATCTTTTCCACTAAGTCTCATGTGCGCGTAATCGAATGATGGACGTTGGGCATACCCATGGTTTGCGGCGGCAGTAACATCAATCGGCGATTGACCATCCGTTGTGTTGCGTTTGGTCGCATCGTACTGGTTTTTGCAAACTTGCGAGCTTACTCTGTCCTATATTTCTGCGCAGCGCTGAGATCCACCTAAAAGAAATTTCGGAATGCGAAACTTTAGTACCGCTAAGTCCTTCCATGTAGCCCGCACGATGGGTCTGCGAGAGTTATCGTTGTGTCTTTCCTGAACAGTGGCGAATAATAAGAAAATGAAGCAACTTCCCAATGCACACTGTCAAGCCCTGCTTGAGCTTCGTTTGCGTTTTCTTTGCATAACTGCGATTGCGAGAGCAATCAATTGTACAACTGCTGAAGATTGAAATAGCTGAAATCTTGTACACATTTGTATCACGGTAGAGGCATTTGCTGCACGTTATGGCCGGCAACGGTGCTCAATTTTAATTCGCCTGTTTCTAGGGCTCCTATATTGCTCTTGCTAACAGTGCCGTGCACTTTTCTTGGAAAAGTGAAACCTTAGGCCGACTTGTTAAGATTTCTGCTGACTTACACGTGATCGGAGGCTAGTATAGACCTTTTCATCGGGCGAGGAGGATCGGGCGCGCGGGGACAACACCCTCTAGAGAGGTGTCGGCGGGGAGCCTTTCCTCCTCTCTGGCTTGGGCGATCCGGCGCGGCGCCGCTTGAAAGTATTGCTGTCGCGTGCTGCGGAACGATTTCGAGATGTTTTAGATGGTACTTTGTGAAATTTACGCCATGTCCGTTCATATAAGATCGTCAGGGAAGCCTTTCGGTGCGTCGGTAACTACAGTAGGCGGAAATATCTCTTGGGGGCGCAAAAATGTGACGCGCTTTAACAGCCGCGGTGTACGCAGATTATCAGTCGCGGTGTGTGTATGTGTTGTGAACTATTTTGCTTATATCGGTTTTAATTCAACAAAGAAAACCGGTGTCTCTGTATTAGCAGCATGAAATGGTAAATCTGCTCACTATCTGATCGCTTGGCGTAGGGAGTAAAACATAAAGCATAAGAGCGCATGCTCGTGCACGGCCAACCTAAGGCAACCACGAAACATCTAAGCGGCAGGTGCTATCAAATATTTGTCATGCACCAGCATCGTTCTCGCGCATTTCAAGTCTAGTAGGCTTCAAATTATCATACGTCTACGCTAGCCTTCCTGCATGAGGCCGATGGCGCTGCTCAACACAGCGATCACTGCGGTTGGTGAACCAGCACGATACATATGTAAGCTGTGCGCTTCGGCATTGCCTTTTTGGCCTGTATACAGCCATTATCTATGAGAGCGACCGCATAAAAAGAATGCGATGCCTATTTTTGAGTACAAAATTTCCGTAATACGTGTGAGTGCGTCGTAGAGAACGGAACGAACACAACAGAAAAATAAAATTCGGTTATCATCCTCTTTCTCGAAAAAGCAAGAGTTAACAGGCTAACGCCGCAATACGACCTCGCATAGTCACGCCGCACAACGTTTATAAATATATAACCGCCGTATGCTTGGACCATGGGGTATATCCCAGGTAGCACACAAAGTATTAAGGGGTTCAACGTCTGAAACGGATTTTTGACCAAAATCGACGCATCAAAGACGTTCCAAACAAGATAGCTTAAAAACGAGGGGTGAATACGTTTTGATAACGTTGGAAGCCAGACAGCTTAAAAACGAGGGGTTAATACGTTTTGCAAACGACTCAAAACGCCACCGCCACGCCACGGCGCGTCAGCCTCTTTAGCGGCTTCTACAATATTCAACAACCCATCAACGCGATCCAACCTTGCGCAAGGTGGCGATACCGTCGTCAAATCATGTGACCAAGGTGGCCACGTGATTCGTGATGCCGGGCAGCCGGGCGCGCCGGGCATAGTCGCGTCGTCATGGCGTCGTCGCGTCACCGCACTCGCATCGCGCTGTGGTGTGTTTGCGGCTGTTCTGAATGTGCTGCCGCTGCCCTTTGCTATGTAAGTGTTGCAGTGTTTTGCTGTCAAGAAAACGATATTCTGTGATCAGTTTGGGTTGTGCGATATGTTTGTGTGGTTTTAATTTGGAAATCAGTAGTGTTTTCAATTGTTATGTGACCAAGGCGGCCACGTTATTCGTGAAGCCGGGCGTAGTTGCGTTATCGCACTCGCATGGCACTATGGTCTGTTTGCGACTGTTCTGAATGTGCTGCCGCTGCCCTTTGTCATGTAAGTGTTGCAGTGCTTTGCTGTCAAGAAAACGACATTCTGTGATTAGTTTGGGTTGTGCGATCTGTTTGAGCCGGGCATAATAGCGTTATCGCACTTGCATTGCGTTGTGGTATGATAGCGTCTGTTCTGAATGTGCTGCCGCTGCCCTTCGTCATGTAAGTGTTGCAGGGTTTTGCCGTCAAGAAAACGACGTTCTGTGATTAGTTTGGGTTGTGCGATCTATTTGTGTAGTTTAATTTGCAAATCAGTAGTGTTTTCAATTGGAGGGCGCGGAGTGGAGGGCACTAATCAGCTCTTCAAGTTCATTGTCATGTTATGTGAGGCGCCTTTTCACTGACGCTGTAATTAAGGCGTTAAGGGCAGTATAAGGACGAAAGTTAGAGGGACGAAATCGTGCATGTGTGTCCCTAGCGTCGGGGTTGGCCGCTATGCGTGATCCTAACAAGAAAGCATTTTGGAGAATGCGAAGAAAGGCGGCAAAATTTCTGTCTGTGCGCACCTTGCCGATCTCCGCAATAGAGCCGTCATCGTGGTATTTTAGTCTCCCGTTTAGCAAGAGTGGTGCAGACAAGGGAACTGGTTCAAACAGGCTTTTTTTAATGATTCAGTACTAGTGCGGTATCCCAAAAGGTGAGGTCAAGTGCTCGCCCTATTTTCTTCCCTCGCGCTACAGCGCACTGACAGAATTTTGCGTGCACCATACCGTGCTTTTATCGTTTGCGCTTCAGGTTCTCGATTGTGTTTTCGCCCCCTTTACCCGCGTGATGGGTATTTCATGGTATTACCGGGTACCACATGTGTCCATATATTGTGTCCAATGTATGAAACGACCAAATTCGATTTTATTTGACGCCTCAAATGGTAGTAATGTATTGAGTCCCTTGTAGCTTCGTGCTTGTTATCAATTTGACTATTTGGCGAATGGATACAGCATGTACGCTGCATAACTCGCTTGTGGATACTGCATACGTGAGTCGAGTATGCCCTTGGCATAAAATAACTTGTATGCTTTAGGTAGTACGATTGTTTGCAGTTTGGGACATGTGTCGGAATGTACGCTGTGCGCCGTTCGCGCTTTACGGCGGCCTGCCGAGTTCATGCGGGTGTCATGTGTGCGCATGGAGTTCGCGAAGCGCTCTCGCAGTTTTATATATATATATATATATATATATATATATATATATATATATATATATATATATATATATATATATATATATATATATATATATATACATGTGCTCTGTTCGCGCGCTTCGCACAACAGGGCATGTCGCAGTTCTTTGTCCTTGTGCAACACATTTTCCTAGCGTACGTCTGTGCATTATTTGATACCGGTTTCACCTGGGGCTCTTTTAGCCGCTATCCAGTCCGTTACAAATCGAATTTGTCGGTCGTGATTGGCTCGTCTGCGCAAGCTACGAGAGTGAGCCAGTCGCATCGATAATTTCGATCCGGATCGGGCTTGATCGCGATCGAGAGTGGTCGTGTGACACCGGTTTTACACATGGCTCCCACATAGGGAACACTTTAAGTTCAATGCTACTGAGTGAAGAGCAAGTGCATATATATGCCAGTGGTGGTATGTGGGCAAATCTTTCTGGTGAAGCCAATACTTGTGCATTCAAAACATTTCAATTACCAGCGTAGTGCATCAATGTGTCTACTTCGACAAAATGGAGCACCAGTGCAGATATCTGAGCATACCTGTCCAGGGCAACAAGTGTGTCTACATTGAAACCACTACCAGCATGTGCGGCAGTTCTATTTCCAGCAGCGGGACTGCACAATAATCAGTAGGGTGCTCTCAAGCTGTTTATCTATGAAGCTCTGCCTGTACTGTGTGCCAAATATTTTTGGACGTGAAAGTGGGGATGAATTGGTAAACATCAGTGGAACTGTGCCTGGACTTTGTGGCAAATGTTTTTGGATGTGAAAGTGTGAGTGAACTGGCAAAGAATTTGCTCTGGGCTACATGTGTTAAAACGTTTTTCTCATTCAGAGTGCTTTTTTTTACTTTAGGAGACTGGAGATGTGCGCAAAGTGTGACATGTCAGTATGCTAATTAATGTATTTGCTGGTTTGCAAATTATTCGTTGCAACTTTATTTTTGCCAGAGAGGTACAACTTTGCCTCTTGTAAGGGGCTTTTTAGATAAAACACTTACTATTTATTATGACCATTGCTTCCTTTGTTACACAAATGCAGCTTCCAGTGCATTCCAGTTTATTTCTATGTTTATGTAAGTTTCTAATATGAGGCTTGCATATTCATTTCTCACGTTCTGGAGTGGCAAGATGCAGCATTACTGTCTCATCGTTCGCTGTACTACAGTAGTGTTCACTTGTTACACTGAATCCCCCGTTTAAGTATTCTGTACTAATTTCACTTTATTGCTTTTTTGTTGTATGGTTATTTTTTCTCGCCATTACCTTCTTTGATATATCCTAAAGGCAATATTTCCGATTTTGCATTGTTCCCATTTTTTTTATTTCTGTCACAGGATTGTTTTATGATGGTATGCGGTGGTATTTCTTCTTGTGCTCTTTTCAAGCTTCTAGATGATTGGTAACATTGCTTGGAGGCAGTTACCATCCGATTCATACTCTTGCATTTTTCAGTCTACTTCTTCCATTCGCTCCGATGTCACTTCTGCATAACTCTAGTCCATCTAATAGCACGTGCACTTTACTATGATTAAATTAGACACTTTAGTACACTCCAGGTTTTTTCTGTTCATTTTTGTATGTGTACTTGGAATGTTGTTGATGTGCTAGTGAATGTTCACTTTCGAGTTCATTACGAATCCTTTCTGCGACTTTTGTCATTGTTGATGTACTTTTACTTCTATTTGCATTTCTCACACAGTTTGTTCGAACCTTGCATAAGCATTACATTTTAATAAAGTGTTTTTGCTTTGTCACAATGTTCTCATTTCACGCACTCTTGGCATGAAGGGCTTGGTCTGGCCACCTGTCAAGACGTGGCCATTTGTTCTTTGCAGGATGTCATTCCCATTGTGGTTGTAAGCATCGTAGCTTACTAAAGGCGGTATTAAGGATTTATTATTCCTAACAGGCTCACTTTCGTGCGACTTGGTAGAGGATGCGCCGGCCATGCGAGGAACAGTGCTTGGCACTGCGCCATGGCTCTTACAGTCAACACCGACGCTTCTACTCATCTGGGGCGCGATTGGAGATCGTTGTTCGAAACGCCCGATCAGTTTCACCTCACGCGATTGGCCTAGGCCGTGCCAACGGGTGCGGCTGACGACATCTGCGCGGCATAGGCCAGTCGCGTGAGGCGAAACTAAACGCGTGTTTTGAACAACGACGTCTGATTGCGCCCGTCACCCGCGAAAATTAGCTTCAGATGATCGTAAACCTTTCAAGACCGCTTCTAGACCAGCTTTTTGATAACGTCCTAAAAACGTTTAGAAATTGGTTACGAATAGTTTTGGCAAAGGGATTACTTGTGTCTTTCCCAGTCCTATTTCTAGACCAGCTTTTCGAATACGTCTTGCAGACCTGTTCTAGATCGTCTCAAGAAAGTAATTAAGCCGGACATTAGCAGAGATATACGACGTTTTCCCGCCGAAGTTCTCTCATTCGTGTCTTCTTTAACCCGTTTTTATCGTCTTGGATAAACGCTACGAAAACGTTACGTATCTCTTTTGTGCTACCTGGGATAGAACAAATATGTGTGTAACAGGGGCGTAGCCAGGGGGGGGGGGGGGGCTTATGGGGCTTCAGCCGCCCCTCGAAATTTTTTCGTGCTGTCCATGCACCGCCGACGAAAGCAAGCCCCGGCGCCGAAAGTCATTCTGGATTTTGTCTAGAATGTCTTTTTCACGCTCACATTTTCACCGCGAACATTGCGAACCTGGGCTGGATTTCGCGGTAACATCCATGCACCTGGAGTCGCATAATACAAGGAGCCCCCTCCGAGCACAAAAGGCGTTTTGATGGCGAGCGGGCTCGTCGCGGCATATCTCGGAGGCCGCGGAATCTACGGAGCGCATGGATGTCAATTCTGAAACTTCATGGGTATAAAGCTCTCATAAACTTTTGATGTGAAAGGTGCATTGACATTTCCCAAGTTGGGCTTTAGATTTTCAATTGCGGAACTTTGTGGGTTTAATGTTGTTATAAACATTTGGCACCAAAGGTTCATTGACTTTTCTAAAATCTTACATCGGAACATACAACGACACAGGCCAAATCAAATCAACACACTATCAAACAAGTTGACAAAGCACGCAGCGAAGTCTGATGAGACGAGACATTGTGGTGGTTCATTTGTGCCGTCATGTCATATAAAAAATCACCATTTTCTTTCACCTACGCCAAAGCATCCATTTCAAGATACTAAAGCCAGCCAAGGTAACTATGTTCCTATTTATTTTTTCTACTATGACTTTTATTTGCAGGGACACATTGAGCCTCTTCAATTTCTTTTTTTTTTTTGTTCTCGCTACGCTACCCGCGGGCTGCCAGAGCCAGCGAGAGCGCTTGCCTTTTTCTGGTGTTGCCCCTACCACCGCGCGGCGCACTTCGGTGCGCGTTCGGTTTTCTCTGGCCGAGTGGATTTTCGCCTTCGAGAGTTTTGGACGCTTTCTGGCTAGCAGACTAGAAAAAGAAACAATGGTCGCTCGCCGCTCGCTGCCATCACTGTGGGGACTCGACCAGTGGCGTAGCAAGTGGGGGGGGGGGGGGGCGTGGGCCCCGGGTGCACGGGACCAGTAGGGGGGGTGGAGGGTCATATTGACACGTGTACTTATCTTTATCGGGCGACCACGTTTCGCCGCCTAACAAATGTTATCACACAGCGCGGGACACGCCTGCATGTATCCGAAGTTTCTGGAAAGTTATCGATGCTTCTATCCGACTGTCTGTAGTCGCCGAACCTTGTGTTATCAGATTTCATCGCGTGACGCGAATGGTGTAGAACTTTGTGGAAGGCACGCGGGTGCCAACGATTAGTCTGGAACGTTCGACGACTGCTGTATAAAAGCCGACGCGCTTGACCCGCTGATCAGATTTTCGACGATCGCCGACCGTGTTCGCCGCTATCGTTGTGCTATAAGTGTAGCCTGTTCTTGTGGGCACAGGTTCGCCCAATAAAAGTTTTGTCTTACACAGTATTGCTACTGTGTTCTTGAACGTCACCATCACGTGGCATCTGGTGGAGGTGCTTGTGCGCTCATGTACCGAACGACCCCGCAAAGCCGCGATCCAAGCCCGAAGCCCGACGACAAGACCAACATCGCCCAAGACCAGCGCGCTAGCCGCAGACTGCAAGGACTGCCCCCAGAGCACGGACTTCTACCTGAGACGACAAAGAAGATCGTGGTCAAGACAACCCCAATGGCTGCCCCAGCGTCCCCCGTTATCCTACAACAACCTCGGGACCCACCGACCTTCCATGGAGCAGCGACTGAAGACCCGGAATCCTGGCTGGAGACCTACGAACGAATTGCGACATTCAACAACTGGGATGCCGACGACGAGCTGCGGCATGTCTACTTCGCCTTAGAAGACGCCGCCAGAACGTGGTTTGAGAACAGGGAGTCGACCTTGACAACGTGGGACCTGTTCCGTAGCGGCTTCCTGCGCACCTTTACAAGCGTCGTGCGCAAGGAAAGGGCCGAAGCTATGCTGGGCGCTCGAGTGCAGCTACCAAACGAGGTTGCCATCTTTATGGAAGAAATGAGCCGTCTATTTCGCCACGCCGACCCTGAAATGCCCGAGGAGAAGAAACTCCGCCTACTCATGCGTAGTGTGAAGGAGGAACTTTTTGCCGGAATGGTACGAAGCCCACCAAAGACCGTCGACGAGTTTCTTCGCGAAGCCACCAGCATCGAGAAGACACTCGAGATTCGTAACCGGCGATTCGACCGCCGCCCGAACTCGACAAGCTACGCGGGAGTTCAGTCACTGCCCACCGACGACCTGCGCGAGATTATCCGAGCGGTCGTGCGGGAGGAGCTACAGAAGCTGTTCCCGTCATCACAGCCTCAAGTGACTTCGATTGCCGACGCCGTGCGTAAGGAGCTCCAACAACAACTTGGAATAGCCCCTGAATCGCCGCAGCCTCAGCCGCAAGTGATGATATACGCCGCTGTAGCCCGCCGTCACGTTCCCCCTCCGCGCTTACGGCAAGGCCCAGTGACGACACAGTTCCGTCGTCCACCACCACCCCCGCCGCCAGCACGCCACCCCGTCAATCCACGCGGCATTCCAAGGAAGACTGACGTTTGGCGCGCCCCCGACCACCGCCCGCTCTGCTACCACTGCGGAGAAGCCGGCCATGTCTACCGCCGATGCCCATACCGGGAGATGGGACTGCGAGGTTTCGCCGTTAACGCGCCGCGACCACATATTGGCGAACGACCTCGCGACATCGCCGAGTACCTCGCCACCACTCAGTGGAGCCCTCGACGACAGTCCCGTTTGCCGTCACCAGGCCGCTACCTGTCGTCGCAACGCCGACCATACACCGGCCCATCCCGGGGCCGGTCCGTCAGCCCATATCCGGAAAACCAAAAGCAGCAACCGATGGAGGTGCGGTTGCTGTTCGTCGAATTGACGAAGATCCTCCGCCGCCGACGAAGACGCCGAATAGACTACCTCGACGACATAACGACAGGCCGCCGTCCCGACGAAGTGCGGAAGCAAAGAGTACGACGACGAAAAACAACCTGACGACGCCACGTACCAGTCACAGGTCAACGCGACGCAGCCGTGATCCGACGCCAAGACCTAACTGAAACGCAAGATAAAGAACCACCGACTTCGACGTGCTTCTCGACGGCCACGCAGTCACCGCCTTAGTAGACACAGGAGCCGATTACTCCGTCATGAGTGGACCCATCGCCGCCCAGTTGAGGAAAGTTAAGACTGCATGGTAAGGTCCTCAAATTCGGACCGCTGGAGGACACCTCATTACGCCGACTGGGATCTGCACGGCAAGAATTACCGTTCATGACCGGACTTAATTACCCTGCCACCTTCGTTATCCTCCAACAGTGTTCACGAGACGTCATTCTCAGCATGGACTTCCTGAATCAGCATGGCGCAGTCATCGACCTGAAGTCGAAATCGATAACGCTGTCGCAAGATCAAGCGATACCGCCGGAGAGCTGTCGTAGTCACCACGCCTTGAGTGTGCTCGAAGATCAAGTGAACATCGCGCCGCGCTCCAGCATTATTATTTCCGTCGGCACCGAAATACCCGCTGACGTAGAAGGCGTCATCGAGGGCGACCAACATCTACTGCTCGACCGTGAAATTTGCGTCGCAAGAGGGATCGCTCGACTCCACGGAGGGCAAGTGGAAGTTATGCTAACCAACTTCAGCCAAGAGTTCAAGCACATCAAGAAGGGCACGACAATCGCATACATCGAAGAAATTGCGGAAACCAGCAATGCCTTTGTCCTCTCGGATTTTGCCGCATATACCCCGATGAGCATAGTGCCCGAGCCAGACTTCGACGTGAATCCAAGTCTTCCTATGAGTAAGCAGCAACAGATCAGATGTCTTCTCCGACGATACAAAGACTGCTTTTCGACGTCATCGAGGATTCGACAAACACCAGTTGCAAAGCATCGCATAATAACTGAAGAGTGCACTCGACCACTCCGCCAGAGCCCTTACCGAGTCTCGACGCGAGAACGTGAAGCTATTAGGCAACAAGTCGACGAAATGCTGCGCGACGACATCATCCAGCCGTCGAAAAGCCCGTGGGCCTCTCCTGTAGTCCTGGTGAAGAAAAAGGACGGAACCCTACTCTTCTTCGTCGATTATCGTCGACTGAACAAGATCACGAAGAAGGATGTGTACCCCCTTCCACGGATAGACGACGCATTGGATCGGCTCTGCAACGCTCAATACTTCTCGTCGATGGACCTCAAGTCTGGCTACTGGCAAATAGAAGTCGACGAGAGAGATCGCGAAAAGACCGCCTTCATCACGCCAGACGGCCTCTACGAGTTCAAGGTCATGCCATTCGGACTCTGCTCGGCGCCTGCAACGTTTCAGCGCGTCATGGACACGGCTTGACCCGCTGATCAGATTTTCGACGATGGCCGACCGTGTTCGCCGCTATCGTTGTGCTATAAGTGTAGCCTGTTCTTATGGGCACAGGTTCGCCCAATAAAAGTTAGTTTCGTCTTACACAGTATTGCTACTGTGTTCTTGAACGTCACCACCACGTGACAATATACGTCTGAAGACACCCGAAAATTGTCGATATCCTCGCCTTCCTCGACTACATCCGGGGGCGGGGGGGTGACAGTAGAGCTAAGGGCCCCGGGTGCCAGATGACCGAGGTACGCC
The DNA here is from genome assembly GCF_050947875.1 of Dermacentor variabilis. NCBI lineage: Eukaryota > Metazoa > Arthropoda > Arachnida > Ixodida > Ixodidae > Dermacentor > Dermacentor variabilis. The sequence goes on along the minus strand of NC_134570.1, from coordinate 191,312,598 downwards.
ACTGGTCTCGACGAATTGCAACGCGTTCGCCTGAGCACAACCTCTCCGGAATCTTTTGTCTCGCCGGTGTAGGATACAGAGCAGCGTTGCGTACGGTTCTTTGTGGGCCAAGAGTCTCAGGTTCTCTTCGATATTCTTTCGGTAGCCACATTAGGTGCCCAAATTAGGCATCCGGTTGTGGCCAACATGCTTTCTTTTGCGTTTGTTCATTTCGGTAGCCCTGCCTCTCAAAAGGAAGAAAAAATACATTGTTTCGACGCTGCAAATTTCTGCAAGGTAAAAGTTCGATTTTGTTACTTCTTTCACGGAAAGTAATGGGCCACGGGACGCTTGAGTTGCCGGATAGTCTTATGATATTATTGCGAAAGCAATTATATGGACACTCCAAGCGCGTTCCTGCCATCGCCGTCGCCCTTGTGTTTCCTATAAAGTCCAAGGGTGATAACACCGTGACCGCGCGCCGCATGGTGTATGTGCGAGGAGAAAAGCGGGGAGCAAGCGCGCCGCCTTCCGGCGCGTGCTATACATCGGGGGAAGTAAAAGGTGGGTGGGCGGGACTTGGGATTCTGTGACCTGTGAATCTGTGATTGCGCAACATGTTTATTTGCCTTGTTTAACACATTATAACAGTGGCTTTTTCTTAGATGCGAATATTTATTGGACGCTTATATGTATATTTAAATATCTTGTTGCGAGGTTTTGTGTATACGTGCATGAGCTTTGTTTCCAGTGACACTTTGTTGCCCTTTATCAAGCTGTATCTTCGCATTTGTATATTCCATTATATCTTCGCATTTCTAATGTACGAGGGCCAGTCCAATGAAAGTGAGCCAACCGACCCCGCGCAATAATGGTTCGGTTCATTATCTGGGAGGCATGCGCGCAGCACACAAGCTTCTCCCATTTACAAAAGTGACATGTAGGTGTAAGGATAAATGTTCTTTAAAGGGAAGCTGAAGAGTCTGTCGAATTCAATAAGACGCTCATATACGGATGCGGGAACCTTATAAACCATGCAGGTAAAATTTTGGAGGGAGATTTTTCACTTAGCAGCGACGTAATCGTCGGTTAAAATTGCGCTGTGGCTCCGCCCCCCGTCGAGCGCCGCGCGCTGCTGCTGACGCTGACGATGTGAGCGGAGACCGGAAACCGCGGCGTAGTGACGTCAGCACTGGTGTTCCGTTCCTTCGCAGTCTCCGCGACCGTGCCTGACCGGGCTTATTTCTGGGTGCGTGCCGTCCTAATCTGCTTCGCGCGACCCTACATTCCTTTTGTTTGTGTGTATATAGGAGTGGTAGTTCACGTGCGCAGCATCAATTGAACTGTAGGCCGATCATGCCGGCGTTCTGTGCAGCCTGCGCTTGCACGAACACCAGCGGCCGCGACGATGTTCCGATGTTCTATTAGCTCCTGCAAGACAAGAAGCTTTCAGCTAAGTGGGAGGCTACTGTGAAGCGAAACAACTTCAAGCGCTCAAGAACAACAGTGTTGTGCTCTAACCACTTCCGTGACGATTACTACCGGAGTTTATCAATAATTCGTGCTTTCGGTTCTCCTTCGTGTTAGCAGGCTGAACGGAAGGTGCATGTTTATTTCCCATCCTTGACGCAGGTTTCGTCGCCAAGCGCCGCGAATTTTCTATTTTCACGTGTGTTGTGAAACAGCCTGCATGCAGCTATCATAACGCAGTGCAAGTGCAAATTTTGCATGCGTTGGAAAGCCTGCTCACGCCAGGACGCTGCGCTCCCCTTTCTCTCGCACACATAGAGAAACCGACTATTGCACGTAGCCGACGGAATTCGCCGGTTACGAGTAGCGTGCGGATGGCGCGCTGATGGAGGTTCTTTACTATACGTGCTACAACAGCCGGTAAACTTTTCCCGCGTTTAAACCGTCTGTGTGGATTGCCGACAGCTTTGGGGCAGCGCACAAATGCCGAAGATCGCATCGCCGCTTAGTTCTACGAGGAGGCATGCAGGAACATAACACTGCATTTTTTGCCCGGAAACGTACTCACTGGAACGCTGAATGCAGCTTAGCAATAAACATACTCGCCAAAGAACATTTCCAACACAAGGAGATGCTAAAACTTCGCCTTCGTTTGCGTGGAAAGCAGTGCGTGCACCAGCATTTTTTGCTTATTGGAGAGGCCGGCTCTTCGCAATCGGCTCGTACATGTAGGGGGTAAAGTATAAACCCCTTACAAGTGATCTTGCACGCGACAGCGACAGCGCGACAAGCGAGGCGATGGCTGTCCCGTTCACTCGTCGCCTGCAAGCCGAACTCCACGCGAGCGACGGCTTTGAGCGACGACTTCCCGGTATGAGGGCAGCAATATACGCGCCGAAACTAGCGTGACGCATGCTTTCTCAATTTAAGTTGATGTATTTTACTGAAAAAGGAGCATAAAATATTTATGAAGGTCTTGCACTAGGTTCTTATTCTTGCACGTGTAAAATTCAATAGTAGCTCGTTCCGTGCGACAAATTGTAGTACTTGAGTTATGTACATCCAGTTCCGGCTTCGCACTATTGGCTAGTCGCTCATAGCATTTCCGGGCGACGAGCGACGAGTTCTAGATTTCTAGAAACGAGCGATCGAGCGGCAACACCAAGCGATCTGTTTAAGGGACGGCCCGTTTTGTCGCTCGAAGCCGTCGGCCGTCACCGTCGCGCGCAAAATCGCTCTCGTGGAGTTTGGACTTAACGCCGAACTTCTCAGAGAAGGCAAGCTCTCGAAATTTTCCATGACCGTCTCAGCAAAACAGCACCAAACTACCTTGCACCGTGCTTCGTGTGTAGCGGCAGCAGTTGGTCCGGAAGAACACCATTGTTGACGTCACGAGGCGCCCGACCAATCACAGGCGGAAACGAGGTGCGCGAGCTGGGCGTGTCTGCTGCTGCACTTTTCGTCGAAATAAAATATGTTTGCGCTGTCTTTCGCTCAATTTCGATGCGATATTCGAATTCAGAAGGCTGAAAACCACGACCTATTGCTCTTCACTCATTTTTTCTGGAAAAGCTTTCAGCTTCCCTTTAACACTCTCGTACACTGGGTTGAACATGGTTGCGTGACGTAATGGACGCTCCAGAAGTTGAGCAGCGTGGTGTTGTGAGGTATTTGACTGCTGAAGGTATTTCGTAAAAAGAAATTAATTGCCGTAGGGCTGCCGTGTACGTTGAACATCGGATTTCATTGGCCACTGTGAAGCGTTGGAGCGAACGATTCAAACAAGGACGTGAAAGTTGCAAAGATGATCCAAGACCGGGCCAAAGACACCGTGCAATCAACCCCAACGCAATTGCAAAGGTTGTTGAGCTGATTAGACAAGAACCGAGGATAAGCATTGATGAACTGGCAGAGCGTGCGAACATCAGCCACGCTTTTGTTCCCACCATAATTTATGAACATCTCTGTTATCGGTTCTTGTGTGCGCAATGGATGCCCAAGATGTCGAACCCCCGCCATAAGACGGAGAATTTCGGCACTACCTTGACTCATCTGATCTGGTATGACAATGAGGATGACGACTTCTGGTCTGCAACATTGATCGGGGACGAACCATGGTGCCACTACTACGAGCCTGAAACACGACGGCAAAGCTTACAGTGGAAACATTCGAATTCACCACCCCCAAAGAAAGCAAAGGCCCTCATTTCCGCGAGAAAGGTGTTGTTGATTTTTTAGATCGTCAGGTGCCATTACTGATAGAATTTGCTAAATATTTAAAGAGTATCAATTGTTTCCGATATTGTAAAACGCCGGATCGGTTGCGTGTCGCAATCAAGAACAAACGATGTGGAAAATAGACGAATGGGGTCATCTTGTTCCCCACGTCGCTGATGTGGTTAATACAAAACTGGCAAATTTCAAGTGGGAAACGCTTCAACATCCGCCACACAGCTCAGACGTGTCGCCTTGCCACTTCCACATTTTGGGGCAACTGAAAAAACAGCTCAAGGGAAACATATTCGAGTCGGACGATAACGTGCAAGAGTCAGTTATAGACATTTTGAAGCAGCAACCCAAGGAGTTTTTTGAGACGGGAATCACGCGACTCGTTAGTCAATAGGACAAATGTGTAATTGTTCATGCAGACTAATCTTAAATAAAGTACCCCGTTTGTGATATGTTCGCATTGGCTCACTTTCATTTGACTGGCCCTCGTATATTTAGCAAAACGTCTGGTTTCTATACATGCTCTCTGTTGCGACTATAATTTCGGTGCAATTACTCACGATACACGACCGGTGACACCTGCTCCTGCGTAATATATTGGAGCAAAGGACAGCATTATTGAGATATTTCATTGGCCGTTGCATATGTACAAGAATGTAAACAAGGCTCTTGAATGACAAATGTCATTAACATATTTGTCCTCAACTTGTTCATTTCATGGCCTTTATATGTTTCTTATCAGCGGCATGCACTGCTTTGCTGGTTTCGAACTGATATAGTTCTAAAGTTCGTGTGATATTTTCTTTACTTATTAAATAGACAAGCAAATATCTCAGTAAGATATCAGCATCTTTGGCAATGACAATACAGTGTGTATTTGATCCATGAATTCTTGTATTTGATCCCTCGACAAATTGTTTAAGAGGAAGCTTTAGCTCGGGCCTAGTTCCGACGCGGTCTATTAAAATACATGTAAAACGCAGAAACGCTTTTCTGAGATTACCTCTGGATCGCTTTAAATGAAATTTGTTGCATTTGAGAGAGAAAGTTAAATGCTAGTGTCTGTTGGAAACGGAATTTCGATTTAGGGTCTGAATTTTGTTTAAAATATTTTTAAAAACTTGAAATTTTGAAAAAAGTTGAAGCACGACGTTTACAAATTAATTGCTCTGCATCAAGAACAGATATTGCGGTTCTGTAAACGGCATCTGTTAAAACACTCAAAGCGGACAAATTTGGTACGTCAATTGGTATCTTACGTGAATTTGTTACGTTGTGTACAAGGATTCTGCAAAAACCGTATTTCCATAATATCAAAAATTTTTAGAATAATGTATAAAAATAATTTTGACCGCTATAGATATACTATTAGATGCAATTCACAAAATTTTGATATAATTTTTCGTTATTGAGTTACAGTTTTAAACTTCATAGTCTAGCTTTCTGAAAATTTGCGATTTATGCCAATTTTTAATGAAGAAGTGACTGCCTAAATAAAAAATCCAAAACGAAAAATCGCTAGAATTCAAGTTTTTCTTATAATTGCAAGAAACCTCGTCAAATTTGGTGCAGCGGTTGCCGAAAAAAAGGAATTCTCCTTCTACATGTATTTAGATACGAACAACCGAGCTAAAGCTTCCTCTTAAAGAGGAGGCCGAGCTGCAAAGTGAGCCCTCCCCGAACGAAATTTCTGGCTACGCCACTGGTCTGTAATCCAGCACCTACCACTGCTTGGACGCTCGCGCAGATCGTAAAGAGTCCCTTTGCTGGACAAGCTTAATTGAGACTGTAAGGTATGCTACTATTGCTTGCCAAAACTATTTTATTCAGGGGCGGAAACCTCAACTATCGAACCAAGTAGTCACGCAATGTAACCTTCAGCGAACAGTTTGAACGCTTTTCACAGTATAACATCACAGCTCCTATCGCAGCAGAGCGGTACCCACGCTGTTACGATCGTCGCGTATGGTTCATGGATCCTAAACCGCAGCTTAGAAATAGAGGATAATACTGCAATAAGGTGACGTTAGTGATTGGAACATACAGAAATACACAATTGATCTCCGAGGCTGATTGTAGGCTCAAATATGCGCGCACACATCGCTCTGCGTGTTCCGTCCACCTCAACGCCAGCAGAAATTCCGGCCATGACGCATTAGACCACTTCAGCACGTCTCACAGAACCGTTTACCACGTAGAAGACGCACGTCATACTAAACAGACCGCACGACTGCGAAAAGAAACGCCAGAACCTACCGCCGAGCGTATACCTGCCATGCAAAAGACCGCTTTCACCCAAGCCAGTATGGCGCTGCTCATAGGCGGCGCCACTGCGTTCACAATATGGCAGCGCCTACGAAAAAAATGGTCTATATGATGGAGTCACCAAGAGAAGTTTACTCCTCGGCTGTCTGTGACGAACGAAATGTTTTCGCCGAATTAATTGCTCGTTCGCAAGTGGTCGTATTTTTTAGTAAGTAACAGTGAAACCTTTTCTCAGTTGACTGATTCCTTCGCGTGCTCGTTGTGATAACCGTGTCGCTTAAACTTCTGTGCATGTGCTTTTTGGTGTTTTGTTTGCGTAACAGCGATTGCCAAAGTAATCGTAAAACTGCGTGCGTTTGAAATAATGGAACGTTTGTTAGCGTTTGTATCGGTGTCTGAGAATTCAGCAGCGACCGGCCCGTGATGGCCGGTCGCTGCTGAATTTAACTACGCGTGTATTTAAGGCTGGTATTGTTTCTGGCTAACAGTGTCGTGCACGTTGTCGTAATAAAGAAACACCTGGTCGACTTGTTAGACTTCTGCTTATTTACACGCGAACGGATGCATGCTAGTACGGTGTTAAGTTTAACTTCACGACTCAGCTCTGTAACGACGAAACGTGCGCGCTGATTAGCTCGTTCGCACGTGGTCGCATTTTTAGCGCGACAGCGGGAAGGAGCTCGTGTCGCAGAAAAGACGGTGTCGTTGGCGTCGGCGGCGTTGGACGTGAGCGAAGAATGGCGGAAGGCAATTCATAAATAAAAACAGCTTGCAAGATGGGCTGGGTGGGAATCGAACCAGGGTCTCCGGAGTGTGAGACAGAGACGGTACCACTCAGCCATGAGTTTTTTTCTTTATTGCATGGAATTATCGGTACTGTCAAACCAATGCAGTTACATTACATATGAACATATAAGAGAAACAAATTCACAGATCTGCAAAGTCAACATCTGCACAGTCCGATGACAGTTCAAAATTCTGGCAAACAAACACAAGCGTCCAGACACGAAATCCATTCAGAGACGGGATCATATGTAGCCACCACACTACGGACTTGAGCAGTCTCTTCTCGGAAGATAGACCTTGTAGAGCGAGGTGGCTCGGCATGTCTGTCGATCATTTGACTTCTCCATAATGAATAAAGTCTAATAACATAAACAAATCATATGGTGTAATACTGGCTGTCTTTTTGACAGGAAGGAACCGGATACCGTAATATGTGAGAGGAAAGTCTTTTTTGATAGTTCTTTGCAAGATGTCCCAAAAAAGAAATGCGTCACGACAAAGTATAAAGCAATGTTCTATTGTCTCGGGTTGATTGCAAAGTCTACAATTTGTATTCAAGGGTACATACAGTCCTTTTTCCTGAAGCCACGTTTTAACTGGCAGTGTGGAGGTGTGCAACTTAAAGAAAAACATTTTCGCTGCTGGCGCAATGCACATTCTACGGACACGGCAAAGAACATTTTGACCAAATAGAGACAGATACGGCTTTCGGTACAGAGGTTGAGGGAAAAGGTTATCTATAAGTGCTACATTTAGCGACGTGCGATTAACGGTAAAGAAATATTCAAGGATTATTCTGGCTTTTAAGAATGAAATAGTGTCAAAAAGTTCCTTAAGGAAGCCGCATAATGGTAGTTCTTGTGCAAAGTTTGTAGTGACAAAAAGAAAAGGGATGGATTAACCAGATTCCCACTGTCCCTATCTACTATCGAGCGAAAAAGAAAAGGGAGGTGTGACGCAAGACGCGCTCGATTAACTGCTAGAAGGAATGGATGACGGACATTTTTAAGGTAAAATAAGCGCATGACCAATTGTCGCACAAACAAATGCACAAGACCCAGTCCTCCCTTTTCAAGCGGGAGAAAAAGGTTGTCCCTTCTCATGGCTTCCCATGATGAATACCAAATACAACATGCAAATATTCCATGAAATGCCTGGATATGAACACGTGAGCAGTGCAAGACCTGCAGAACATAAAGAAGCCTAGAAGCGAGAAATGTATTGCATGCCTTAGCTCTCGCAAAAATGGATAGATCACGTCCCTGCCAGGTTGTCACCTTTCGACGGATAGTGGTTATCGTGGACGTCCAATGAGGTCCACTATTACGGAAGTTATCGAGAGGCACACCAAGATATCGCAACGGAGACTGATTCCAATGAATATTCGCGAATACAGAGGGAGTGAGCGCCCACATGCCTAGCCAAAAGCCTCTACTCTTGTCAAAGTTTACAGTAGCTCCTGCAGTCTCACAGAAACGCAGGGTAGCGTTTATTGCCTTGGTAATGCTTGGCTTATCGACGCAAAAGAAGGCAATGTCATCTGCATAAGCTAGCACTTTAATTTCCTCATTGGCATACCTGTATCCTTTAATGCTCGAGTCGCAAAGCACGCTTAAGCAAAGCGGTTCTAAGTATATGGCGAAGAGTAAAGGCGAGAGCGGACAACCCTGACGAACGGATGACTGTACTTGTATTATATCTGAAAGGGTACGGTTCACAATTAACTTTGTAGTGCAATGTTTATAACAAAGTGTTATACCATTGTACAATACATCCCCTAATTGAATATGTCGCAGTAGTGGGAACAAAAATTCGCGTTGAACCTTATCCAAGGCTTTGGCGAGGTCAATCTGGAGAAGAGCTACTTGATCTGTACTACCCTCTATGCACTCAAGGACTGAACCTGCGATATGAACATTTGTCTGTATAGAGCGGCCTCGAATTCCGCATGTTCGATGATCACCTACTAATTTAGTAATGACTGTCTGCAATCTATTTGTCAGTACTGTTGCAAATATTTTGTAATCCACGTTACATAACGATATCGGCCTATATCCGTTTACTCTCTTTATTCTTTCATCATCAGTGCTTTTTGGTATTAAGGTTATGTGGCCCTGATAGAAAGATGGAGGAAGCTCACCATATTGATAGGCTTCCTCGAAAAGCTGCTCCAGAAAAGGACACAGGAATTCCTGAAATTTCATATAAAATTCAGCACTAAGGCCATCAGGACCAGGCGTCTTGTTCTTCTGCAGCGTTTCGACGGCAAAATTAATTTTTCCTCGAGTTATTGGCCCATCAACGCTGAGTCGATCATCTTCTTCTAAGTGTGGCATAAGCGAAATACACTGATCAGCGTTTTCTTCGTATCCATTCTGAGGCTTAACTGCAGTGAAAAGATCTTTATAGTGAGCTTCAAATAGGGTTATTATTTGGGACGTTTCTGTGTATATAGACCCACCAGAGTCAATTTGCAATATTTGCTTGGAAAGCGCGTATCGCTTTTCATCACCGAGAGCCCTTTTCGTGAGCTGCTCCTCTGTGAAGCGAGTTGTGCGTGAACGCACCATTGCTACTTTGTACACTTCCGTCTCATATTTTTGTATTTGTGCGCGAACTGTATTTATTTCATCGCTATACAACCCTGGTTCCTGGCTTTCGAAAGCGTGCAGCTTGTGAAGTAGATCATGAAGGTAATGCTTTTCAGCTTTTTTCTTTTGAGACAGCCCACATGAAATGGCAATCGCCTCATTTTTTACTCTATTTTTGAACATTTCCCATTGAGCAAACAAAGGAAGCTGTTGACACTGTGTTATTTCTAGCCATAATTCTTTCACTTTGTTTACAAAACTTTCCTCTCGCAAAAGTTGTGTATTAAGTTTCCACAGTTCCCAGTTTGGAGCACACTTGCGAAATATTCGGGGACCCCATGAAACAGCTACTAAACAGTGGTCTGTGAAAAATACAGGCTTCACGGTGTAGTTGTGAAGGTTAGACCAGAGATTCGTCGAAACATACACACGATCAAGTCGAGCATGGGAGACGCCTTGAAAGTGCGTGAACCGCACCCAAGAAGGTGTGTAGGCACCCATGTCTATTAGATTGTGATCTTCCGTTAACTGATGCAGGAAAGTAGCACTTGCATCATAACGATTAGTTAGGTATGAGTGATCTCTGGAAGGACAAACACAGTTGAAGTCTCCCAAAAGTACCAAATCTCTGTCAGTATCTAGGAGCGGAGCAAGGGAGAGGAAGAAAGCCTTCCTGTCACTCACTTTTGAGGGAGCGTAAACGCAAATAAATCGCCAATTACGGGAATGAAAAAAGAGGTCACAGCATATAAGGCGGCCTTCCCCATCAACACGTAGCGACAATGAAGAATGATTTAACTGCTTTCTGACTAACAAAAAGCATCCAGCGGAGGCACCACATGCTTGGCTAATACACACCTCGTAATCAGGTTAAAAAGTTTGCAGCGCAAGGTTGACATCACCAGCAGATGATATCTTTGTCTCTTGCACTGCACTGCACCAACATCAGCTTCATGCTGCCTAAGCACGTGTAGTAACTGCTGTTGACGCCTTATATTCCTCAGCCCACGTACGTTGAGTGTCGCTACGCATAAGGGGAGGGTGAAGGCGGTAGCCATTTTGCTCACCTAAAGCTTTTGTGTTTCATCACCCTTGGCCACAGGTAAATCTGTGGTCTTGCTCCCTTTGGACTTCTTTGTGGCACTCTCCTTACTACGCTGATAAAACCGGCGCGGCACATTATCACCAGGAGAGGGAGTTCGCTGAGCATTAGGAGACACTTTCTCGGGCGCCTGTAGTGCACTTTCTGTTGCTTCGTCGTTGCATGGTGCCGGACGTTTCCTTGCCTGACTTGTGGTATGGTATGGTATGGTATTCCTTATGCGATGGCGCACACCCACTGTGGGGGATTGGCCAAGATTTGGATGAAATTAGGCAACTTTATTAAAAACTGAAAATGGTAAAGCTAACTGGAGGAAGTGAACAAAAATAAAATGTTTAAGAATTCAAGACAATCTTTTTGTAGCAATTATAAAATCCTCCACGGTTGAGCAAATATCTCTGTGGCACTGTCCAAGAGAGGAGGCTCCTAGAGAAAGAATACTTATAACTGAAAAGCTCAAACCAAGCTGTGTAAATCTTTATTCTAGATTTTTTCTTAGCACGCTTTGCAAAGCGCTTTGCTGTACATACTCAGGTGCCGGCCAAGCTATATCTGCGAGCGGTTTGACTTCGGCTATCGCTGGACACGACGACCATCATCGGACCACGTACTTCAAGGGCATTTCCTGACCTAGTGTACTGCGCCTGCGTGGATTCCTGGCGGAGAGCAGAAAAGCCGGCGAAGAACGCATCGTCGCCTTACTTGGCAGCAGCAGTCACGGCGATCGCACGCTTTGCTAAGCGCTTTGCTGTACATACTCAGGTTGGTGAAATTTTGCCCTACTAGCCTGGGAGCTTTTTTTTCCGTTTGCCGTGACTGCTGCTGCTGCTACTGTTGCATACCAACTGTCGCTTGTATTTGCTCTTGTGTACTGTTGTTGTCATTGCGTCATTGCGTCATCCGAGCTGTAAGCTTATTTTCCCCTTTGTCCAGTGGCAATGTCAAAGGAACTTGTTAAACTTTTTGAGGAACTGAAACGAGAACTTAAACAAGAGTTCCGCGAACTACGGGAAAGTCTCGAACGGGACATAAGAAAGGACATCCGCGAGATAAAGAACAGTCTAGGCTTCATAAACGAGAGTTATGAAGAAATGAAAGCGTCCGTGAACCGCGTTGAATTGGAAAATGGAGAGCTAAGAACATCCGTAGTAAAACTAGAAAAGGAACGAGACGCTTTGCATGCTCAAGTTCAAGAGCATGAAGTGAAACTTCTACAAAATGAACAGCACATGCGGTGTCACAACGTTGAAGTGAAAGGTGTTCCGGAGACGCAAGAGGAGAATGTCATGGATATCACAAAAAAGATAGCGAAGGCTATTAAGATGCCCCTTGAAAGTGGGGACATCGAGGTCTGTCACCGCGTTCGAACTACGGAGAATACAGAAGCGCCAAATATAGTGGTTCAGTTTGTTCGCAGATCAGTTCGTGACCGCTTTCTTGAGAAAGCTCGAAAGCTGAGGATAATGTCCGAGGACATTGAACTTGAACCCAAAACCCCCATCTTCATTAACGAGCACTTGAGCCCTTCCATGAAAAAGCTGTTCGGTGCGGCAAATGCAAAGAAAAAGGAGTGCAAGTGGAAATATTCATGGACTCGGAATGGCAAAATATTTGTGCGCAGAACGGATACCTCAGCACTCATAGCGATCACCAAGCTTGATGATTTGCGTCAAATTGTGTAGTTATACTTGCAGACACCTAAAATTTGTTTCTCGACATGGGTTATCAGCCACACGAAATTAAGCATATAGTGAAACCAAAAAATCTGTTTTGTCAGTTTTTCATTTAAACGTCAGATCTTTAACAAACAAAGAAGATGAATTAGCTGCTCTACTCGATACTATCGGAGTGTCACTTACAGCGATCATGTTAACTGAAACCTGGTACACATCAGCATCAATTGTATTTCACCGTCATGGCTATCAGTGTTTCTATCAAAACCGCGAAGATAAAAGGGGAGGCGGCGTCGCACTTCTGCTTAGAGAAACATTATCGTGCGAAATAATCGTAGAATACACGAAACAACTGCTGATTACGAAGTGCTCACTCTACGAAGTTCTAACAAACTTTTCTGTGTCATTTACAGGCCACCATCTGGTGCCATTAATCACTTCTTTGAATTTCTTGAAAAGATTTTTAGCTACGCATCTGATCAGTCTATAGATATGGTTCTAGGTGGCGATATTAACATAAATATGCTTTCATTGAGTCAATCCCAAAAAGAACTCCAGTATTTAATTGCTGCTAATGGTTTTTTTAGCGTAATAACAAAGCCGACGCGAGTGACTTTAGAAAGTGAATCTTTATTAGATGTATTCATTACAAATACTGACAGTAATTTAGTAACTGCAGACGTAGTTTATACCGACATTAGTGATCATCTTGGAATCGTCATGATAGCTGATAAGGCTGTACATGTTAATTACAAAAGGCAAATAATTTATACACAATCTAGAACGAAAAAAAATCTTGAATCCTTTCTTGCTGCGATTAGCCAACAGACCTGGAACGACGTTTACGAGGAAGATAGTAGTGATACCGCTTACCTTAACTTCATCACTACATTCAAGGCTATATATGATGCACATTTTCCACTAAGAAAGATAACCATGCCATAAAAGCACGGAAACCCTGGATGACGTCCGACTTGCTCCAAATGTTCAAGCATAAGAACCGATTGTAAGCACAGTTTGTACAATCAAAAGATGAAGAGTTGCTTCGGCAATTCAAAAAGTACAGAAATAATCTAACATCAAAACTAAGAATGGCTCGAGACGCCTATTTCACAAATGTATTTTGGAGCCCTGAAGAACAACGATCGGATGTAATCTGGCGAAAACTGAATTGTTTATTGCAACAAAATACCCGTGATACTTCCGAAAACTTTCAGCATGAAGGAAAACGAATTTATGGGACCTCTTTAGCTGACGCTTTCAACAATTTCTTTATTTTACAGGCATCTCAGATTCAGGTAGAGTGCAGCCAAAATTACATTGAATTCATGAAGGGAAGCAGCTGTCCATCATCCCTCTTCGTTGCGCCCACGAACTGCACAAAAGTTTTCTCGTGCATAAGTAATATTAAAAATAGCAAGTCATTAGATGCAACTGGTCTCCAAATAGCGCCCATTAAACATGTTCTTCACTTAATATGCCCCGCTGTTACTCACATTTACAATCTCATATTATCTACCGCTATATTTCCAAAGGCACTGCAAATGGCTCGAGTAATACCGGTTTTTAAAAGCGGTGACAACAATTTGATTCGTAACTATCGTCCAATTTCTATACTGCCAGTGTTCTCGAAGGGTATAGAAAAATTAATGCATGGTAGGGTACTGTCTTTCTTTGAAAAACATAACCTGCTCCTTGACTTTCAGCACGGGTTTCGAAAGAATCGATCCACTGAAACAGCATTACTGACTCAAAAACAAATCATCATAGATATGTTTCAAAATAAGGAAATAGGTGCAGGCATATATATAGATTTTACTAAGGCTTTTGACTTGATAAACCACAGAATTTTACTACATAAACTGGCAAGCTATGGTGTCCGAGGAAAAGCTCACGATCTTATGAAATCGTATTTGTCGAACAGAACACAATATGTTGACTTTAAAAATTCGTTGTCTTCAATACAAAATATTTATGCAGGAGTCCCCCAAGGAAGCATATTGGGACCGCTCTTATTTTTAATCTATATAAATGATGTTGTGCAATGTGTAACTGATGGAAAGATTGTATCCTACGCTGATGACACTTCGGTGTTCATAACCGGGAGATCAGAAAATGACATTGAAGAGAAAGCAATCAAAACACTGAGTGCATTAAATACGTGGGCAAAATCAAATTGTTTGAAGATTAATTCTAAAAAGACAAAAATAATATTGTACTTTCCAAAAGGAAAGATAATTTCTCGGCCGTTGAACGTGTTCTTAAGCTCTGATACTGTTGAAAATGTAGATTCTGTTAAAATCCTTGGCGTTATATTTTCAAAGCATTTGACTTGGAATGATCATGTTGATTATATCAGATCAAAAGTGTCTTCAGCTGTCGGTGTCATGTTGCGGCTGCGCGGTATTCTTCCTGTGAAAGTTAGGCTATTGCTATACAACTCATTAGTTCTTTCTCTTTTGCAATATTGTTGTACCGTTTGGGGCACTACGGGTGTCACAAATTTATCCAAGCTTCACCTTCTTCAAAAAAGAGCTGTAAGATGCATTGCTGGTGTTCCTTATTGTTCCCCCACACATGACTTGTTTTTAAAATATGAAATCCTGCCAATCTATAGTTTATATAATTATAGACTTTTAATGATCTATAAACGGTCTTCAAACAGTCATGAACATTATATTAGTTATCTGGCAAAACTTGAGAAAAACACGCATATCCTGCAGACTAGACGTAAAGAAATTTGGTTAGTGCCGACGCCTAGGGCATATTATACCGAGCAGTCTCTTTCTTATACGGTTCCAGTATTATTAAATAAACAAAACAGAGAATTGTTTGACCCCTTTCAGCATTCAAGTGATGTTATTAAGCGATTTTTTCTTAGCAAGATTACGTAATGTTGCACTCAGTTTAAACCTATACCTGTTATTATTTTTTTTTCGTTTCCCCATGACCAGTTATTTGTTTTTTTAATACCTATGTTTGTGCTGCAATGCATAGCGCTGCTTTTTACAAGTGTTTTGTTATTTTGTTTCAGTGTTTATTCGGAAAATTGAAAATATCTGCTTGTGTACTGTACTGCCAGGTTGATAAAGGGGGCAGGACCTCTGTCAAGCTTACGAGCTTTTATTCCTGTCTCCTTCTCTGTCCAAGAGAAAAATAAAGACTGAATTGAATTGAATTGAAAGTGAAACGGCGGCAGAATAAGAAAGAATGCTCTATTGTTTCATCTTCTCCACAGATTGGGCACAGAGGGGAGGGCACCAGACCAGCCCTGTGACGATAGAAGTTTAATTTTGGTATTCGACAACGTAATCGGGTAAAGATGACTTCAGTTTTTCTGGTGTGAAAAGAATTTTTTGGCCAAGGGAATAGGAGGTGTCGATATTCTGAAAAATTTGCTACAGCTGGGTTCAAAAAGTCTTGAGTTATTGTATATCTCCTGAATCTAGTAGTCGTCAGGTAAGCTATTGTAGGAAGTAATGGTAATACAGGGCCACTGAGGGCCGCTCTCGCGAGACTGTCAGCCATTTCGTTCATGACTAATCCTTTATGCCTAGGCACCCAAAGCAATCTAATTAAATTTATGTGGGCAGGCACTAGAAAATGAAATGTACGTAAAAGGTTAGTGACACCATTTGCTGTGAGCGAGGAACATAAGGATAAAGAATCTGTGATAATTACTACCGCCGATGTTGACAAATTTAGTTTGCGTAAGGCTAGGACCACAGCTAGAAATTCAGCCAAAAATACGAAATAAAAGTCCGGAATCCTGATTGCAAATGACCAGTTTAGAGCGGGAGAGAAAATGCCAATTCCAGATTTTTCTTCACACTGTGAGGCGTCTGTCGCAATGACCGTACTTATAGATAAACTCAATAAATGGTCCTGTAATAGGCCGTTTAATATATTATAAGAGAGGTGTTTTGCATTATTTGGGTAGATGTCATCATATATAATTTCTAGGTTCTCTCGCACATCACAAATAGGCGGTACCTCCCAGAGACGTACATTTAAGGGATTTATCAATGTTTGTACGAAGACCACCTGTGATGTAGGAAAACGATGCCAGTGTACTCCGAAGAAAAGTTCAGGCTGGGAAATGAATATGTATTTCAATCTTGTAATAGGGGATTCATACAATTTCAAGACTGTTTGCACCGTCAGTAACCGAAATCTACACAATATTGAGGGCAACCTGACTTCTTGGTGTAATATGTTATTGGCAACACATTTCGGTAATCCGCAACACAGTCGCAGGGCTTCCCGCTCAAGTAGAACAAGGGGTCGTAATTTATAAGCTGGGGCACCAGAATATAAAACACATCCAAATTCTAAAATGGGCCGCACATACATTTTGTATATCATTAAAAGTGGATCTCTCCGCATTCCGGACCGACTATTGCACAGCTTACGTAGCATACCAACTGCTCGTACTCCTTTTTTAACTATATGGTCAATATGGCCGAGCCAGTTGAGGGAACCGTCATATACTACACCCAAGTATTTCACCGACTCCACTTGAGGTATAGTCTCGAGGCGATAGGATATCGATATATTAACGGGAGTGTTAAGAGGGAAAACCAATATCGAGGATTTGCTATCGTTAAGTGAAAGGCGAATTTTGTTTAACCAGGTTTCTATGGCGTTGAGGTAGGTTTGTAGTCGATAATATAGAGAGTGAATATCACTGTCTGATGCGAAGAAAGCAATGTCATCCGCGTATACGTATGTTTGTACATCTTGATGAAGAGGAATGGAACACATCAGAATATTAAATAGTAATGGTGAAGTGACAGTTCCTTGAGGAACACCTCGTGATTGATTATATGTACTCGAGGAAACGCCTCTCAGACTGCAGTAAAATGTTCTTCCATTTAAAAATTCACTAATCCAGTTTGAAAAATAATTTGGAATCTCTAAATTTCGCAATATATCTAATAAAATTAAGTGTTCTACACTGTCGTAGGCTTTGGAAATGTCTAATTTCACAAGAGCACCTATTTGCCTCTGTCGCCGTGCTAATTTTATTCTACTTTCTAGGTCCACGTGAGCATGCCAAATTGAACATGATGGTCGGAATCCAATTTGGCAGGGGCTAAGCAAGTCCTTGTTCTGTATAAATTTAATCATGTGGGCATATATAATTCTTTCAATTAATTTAACCAAATTTGAAGTTAGCGCAATTGGCCTAATGTTATCTATTGTATATCCTTCCCCATGATTTTTAAGAATAGGGATGAATTTAGCAATTTTCCACGCAGACGGAATCCATGAGAAGCGAATTGAGTAATTTACAATAGCTAAAAGGTCATCAGGAGCTTCCTTAAATAAAATTCTGATCATAGTAGATGTTACCGCATCCACACCGGGAGCTGAATCTGGAAGTCACTCCACGATTTCAGCCAATTCTAACATGGAGATTTCTGTAAAATAATCTGATGCCCTTCGTAAGCGAGAACCACGTGGCAAGACAGAAGAAAATCTTATTTCTAATTCCTTCGCGATTTCTTCTAGTGATTGTTTCATTTCATCGCTACTTAAGATTATAGAGGCAATATTAATTTGACGCGGTAGAATCTTTCTACCGCGGAGAAAACGGAACAATGCACGCTTATTTTTATTGTTAGATAAGAAATCAAAATGCTTACAGTCGAATTCATCTTTGGCTTTAGAAACTGTATGTTTAAAGACAGCTCGAAAAAATTTATAGTCACTCCAATTTTGGGGACTCTGGTTATGCAATAATTTTTTCCAAGCAGCTTTTCTCTTTTTGTAGTCTCGGGTGCATTCTTCATTCCACCAAGGACTGTAAGAATTTCTTTTATTCAATCCAATCTCAAATTGAGCCTTTTTTTGAGAACTTTCCAAAGCGGAACAGATAATCGTGGTTATTTGTTCTGTAGGCGCATCAGACAGAGATGAAAGAACATTTCGTAAGCATATTTTAAAAATGTTGTAATTTATGAAGGTTCGAACCTGATCACTTATATATGTTACCGGACGTGCAACGTCAAATACTATTGGAAGGTGATCACTGCTTGTCGAACAATGAATAGTCGACCAAGAAGTTACGGAGAGACTCGGACCAGAGAATGTAAGATCTAGTGAAGAGTAAGATCGGCCTCTAACAAACGTAATAGATCCGGAGTTTACACACGTGAGGCGATTGTCCAACGACCAGTTCCACAATCGGGTGCCGCATAAATCTGTTCTTAAACCCCATGAGATATGGTGAGAATTGAAATCACCTGAGATTACAATGTCACGTCCACAAGAGTTAATAGCACTATCCAGTGCGCTAGTGTCCTGTACGCCAGATGGAAAATGTGCATTAACTATGGTAAAAGGACAACATCCCGGGAGAGCCAATTTTATAGCTAGGATTTCACACTCTGGAGTAGAAACTTGAAATGAAATTGTAGCCTTATGGCAAAGTTTAGATGAGATAAGTGTAAGTAACCCGCCACCTCTTGTAGGACGGTCTAATCGAAATGACCTGTAGAATTTCAGTTGAAAATATTTCCCAGGTTTTAGCCACGTTTCTTGTAACATAATTAAATCAGGATTAAGTTGAGAAGTTAAACAAGTTAAATCTATTGATGCAGAATATAAAGAGCGGCAGTTCCACTGAAGCACTTTTAGTGATCCTATTTTTTGGAAAGTGCCGCAGTCGAAACTGCCTTCTGCAGAATGTTATCATTTAGCACAACACTGGACTGACTTTTCTTCGCTTTTGAGTGAGGACCGGGGGAGGAGTCTTCACTAATAGACGACATGGTTCTTTTATATGCTCGAGCATTTAGTTCTACCTCTGTCATCTCCAAATCTGTATTAATCAGATTACAAGTTGTAGGGCCCGCAGAAGAGGGATTTGAAAGTCCAATATCATTATTGCAAGGATTGGCGTCTGCTCTTTCATGGTTAGTTTGGTGCTCAGGATCAACTGTTTGCGTTGGTACAGGAGCTGGGCAGGTAGTTTGCATCAAATGAGATAAATGACTAGAAACGGCTTGTGAGATACATTCACCAAGGCTCATTGCCAACCTTTCCATAGCTTTTGTTACTGCCTTTTCCACAGCGGCCTCTATAGTTGCAGTAAGTGATCGGTCCGTTGTAAGACTTTGTCTACCTATTATCCCCGCATAGCCAGATGACCTTTCTTTCACAATGTTTATGGCCTCCATCCTTGAGCAGCGTCGCCGATCAATTATTTCAATCACCTGTAACTCTTGAGCCCTAACAGAACAGTTTAAATAATTGGCTGGATGATTTCC
The DNA here is from genome assembly GCF_050947875.1 of Dermacentor variabilis. NCBI lineage: Eukaryota > Metazoa > Arthropoda > Arachnida > Ixodida > Ixodidae > Dermacentor > Dermacentor variabilis. Next base: position 191,293,229 of record NC_134570.1, on the reverse strand, counting down.
ATCACAGAGACAGCATCGCTCTTCTTGGGCATTACAATCACTTTGAGCGTGTGCTCCCCCACATGCGCAACAACATTGTCTCGATTTACACCCTGTCATACTATGGCCATATGTGTCCATCGCCTCTTCCTCTTCTTCCTTGTCATAAGGGGGCTTTTCTTTAGGCTTGCTAGGCCAGGTGGGCAAACTGAGTCATCCTTGCCTGTAGCTTCGCTAGTATTACTTGAGCTGTTGCGACTGCTTGGAATTGGCTTCAAGGACTCCTGGTCTTCGTCCCTAATGCCACCTGTAGTCTCTCCAGTGGCATCTACTACCTCTGTAGAATCCATGAGATGGTCCAGTTGTGGCTCGTCTGCGCTATATTGCCCAGTACGAAGCTTGTTGGCGTAGGTGGACACGCAAGCGTCCGCTGAGTGACCAAATCGGTGGCACTGTAAGCATCTCGGTGTTCTGCATAGTCGCCGAACGTATCCCACACGCTTGCAGCGAAGGCACAGCGGAGGCCTACCGGGGATAAGTACGAGGCACTGGTGTCCATAAATGGATATAATGTGCGGTATTGAGCTTACGGTGATAGTGTCCTTGAGCACCAACGAAACCTCCCGGTTTGTTGCCACCCACTGTTCCATACCAGTGCATCTCCATACTTCTCCCTCTCCACCGACTTCACCTGACCATAGGCCTGGAACGCCTCTTCAACGCGTCGTGGTTCAAGGTGAGGTGGAAGCCATAGTAATTTAAGCTTGATGTTTTTAGTCTCCGGATCTATCACCATGCACTTCAACCCTTTGACACGGAGCTCACCACGGGCGACGAGAGTCAGTTTTGCCGCACTGCTAGCGCAAGTAACCATCCATACATGGCTCATTTGATACTGTCCGACACCTACAATATCTGAAGTATTCACTACCTCAAGCAGAGCGTCTCGGAAATCAGGAGCACGGTATGGTCTGCCACTCAAGTCCGCATGAAGGAAAATAGAGTTCAAAACATCGTTACCGGTTGGTAGACGGGGGAGGACAACTTTGTAAGTTGCATCTTCGTTCAAAAACGGGGTCGACGATCCTCGGCCTGGGGCCGATACGCTGTTTTCAGCAGAGAGCATTTTCGAGCACAGCCGTTCCACACGGCCTCTTTTTCAAAGCGGGACAAAAGCGCCTCTAGTGAACGCGGTATTGCCTTAGAAACGTGCCAGTTGGAAGGGGAGAGAGCGAGAAAACTTCTTAAACACAAGGGCATTGGGGCATCCTCGCACCGGTCCCCGCATGCCCCCAATGCGCTCAAACGAGACAAAGGGGAGACGCGGGTGAGTAGCCCGCCACCTGTCGGGGCAGCGCCGTACATTGCGAGGAGGCGGTCTTCTGTGTTTGCCGCAAGATGGCTCTGCGTGCGTGCCAAGCGCAGAGGAAATGTAGCGGAAACGTACTTCGCTACGCGTTTAACTGCGACTTCTGTAATTTACATGCTCATAATTACCGATATAGACCACAGTGTAACTTTCTATGGCACGTTTCTAAGGCAATACCGCATTCACTAGAGGTGCTTTTGCCCCGCTTTGAAGCATCTAACTCATGGCTGAGTTCATTCTGCTTCTGGACGCCGTGCAGTACGGACGCAGAATGGAGGGCTCCTCGAGAGCTGCGAAAGCGGCCGACGTTGGCCGTGGTACCCCGTGTTTTGTGTTGCCCAAGGATTACCCTGTCATCTTGCCTCCGTTACCAAGAAGTGAAGGACAAAGGCGCGCAGTTGTATTGCACTGCGACGTCACTGGACGGCCTTATAGAATCGATGACTTCCGGAAGCCCTTGAAGAATGCTGGAGTAATTCAGCAAGTAGGTGGAATTGGTGCATACCAAATGTCCCACGTGTGGCTGCTGAACATGAAGACAGATGAGGCAAAGCAGACGCTGCTAGACGCCGGACCGCTACTGGTGAAGAACTGGCCATGCCTCGTCATTGATCCAGCGCGGCAAGAACTCAGGATTAAGCTACATTGGGTCGCGTTCGACGTCACCTCTGAGACCATTCGACGAGCCTTCCGAGAGTATGGCGAGACAAAGGAAGTCATCAGTGATCGGTGGAAGGCCGAGGACTTTGAGGGCGCCGAGTCAACGACTCGTCTAGTGTGTCCTTTGCTGAGCGATGGTGTCATACCAGACCGCATCCCACATCAGATGCGTCTTGGTAGCGGCACTGCGCTAGTGGTTGTGCCTGGACGTGCCCCGTTATGCCTTCGTTGTCACAAAAACTGGACACATCCGACGTGAATGCCGAGTGCCCAGGTGCGCTGCTGGCCGAGCGTTCAAGCACGAGCAGGCTAATTGTACTCGCTCGTACGCCAGAGTTGCAAGCGTAGGCAGTGAAGCAGACCGGAACGAGATGCTCATAGACGAAGAGGAAGCGGAGAGCGTGGCTGGGATAGTGGCGTCTATCAGCGACGATGCCGCAGTGGCGGCGTCCACCAGCTCTGCAGGTTCGCAAGAGAACAAGGCTGGAGACGCTCGGGCAGGAGACGCCACTGTGGAAGACGCTTCGACAGGAAAGTACGAAGAAAGTTCGGCAGAGTGCCCTTCTGAAACTCACCTTATAGGAAAGCAGCTGCCACTAAGTACGCCCGGGAGTGGTGAGAAAGCAGCTGAACTCAAGACCGCAGTAAGCGAGGCCGTTGCGACGCGTACTGCGCTTACTGCGTAGGCCGTTGCGACGATGGACGCCGAGGCAACACCTACGAAGCGACGACTCAACAAAGCAAGCACGGCTTCTCAAGACACCCGGCTACGAGCAACGGAGAGGCGTGGGACCGAGCCTGGAACCAAAAAGCCTCGTGTGGCCACCAGCCATCAGCGGTCGGCGTCGCTTTACACGCGGCGGCGGCAAGTTGACGCCCTGAGCGTCGACTGGACTGTGGGTTGCTACAAGGCAAGGTCTGTGAGGGCAGCGCCGTAGGCTCGGTCTGGTGTCACTCGCCAATATGGAGTCCTTAGAGAGGTCGATAAATAATGCAACACTTAACGTCCGAGGGCTTAGTGCCAAGAGGCGGCAAAACCAACTTTACCGCCTCGTAACGGAGCACGATTTTGATATTGTAGCCATTCAGGAGACCAAAGTAGAGAGAGAGGATCAGACAGAGCGTATGGTGCGTCCTTTCGCGAGGCGATATAACGTGTGTGTTGCCCATGCGGTGGGGAGGTCTTCGGGGTGCATTTTGCTGATTCGGCAGAGTTTTGGTGCTGTAGTGCAGTCGGTGACTACCTGTGAGTCAGGCCGTTTCGTTGTATCTGACTTTTCCCTGTTAACAGAAAATTGGCGAGTAATTTGTCTTTATGCACCAACTCAGGCTCAAGAGCGAAAGCTTTTTTTTTTTGAAGAAATTGAGACGTACTTGAAATGCGAGCGTAGAATAATCCTGGCGGGAGATTTGAATTGTGTCTGTACGGAACGTGACAAAACCAGTGGGAAACACAATGATGCAAGTACTGCTGTTTTGAAAGACTTGATTGCAGAATATCATCTAGAAGACGTGGGTGAATGTCTTTGCGGCGGAAAAGCGGTCACCTTTACCCACTTTCAGGGTGCGAGCCATGCTAGACTTGACAGAGTGTTTGTGTCGGCTGAACTAATTCAGTCGTGTCGAGATTATCGAGTCACACCTGTTGCATTCAGTGATCATTGTTTGGTTTCTTTCCATGTTGGAAAGGAAAAAACGAATAACAAAGAAATTTCCTGGGATCTCTGGAAATTTAATGGAAACTTGCTGAAAGACGACGAGTTTTGTGAGCAGTTTCTCAAGGCTATAGATAAAACAACTCAAAACTTAGATAATTGGACACATAAATGGGAAGTTTGTAAGCAAACAATTAAATTGAAAGCACTTGAAAGGGTCAGTGTTTTAAGTCATGCGAAAAAAGAACTCGAATCCCGTCTTAGATGGAATCTGAATCAGTTATTGGAAGCGGAAAGTATACAGCTCGGTTATTTCTTCGAAGACATAAAAAGCATAAAGCAAAAACTTGAGCTGATAGACCAAGAGCGATACAATGGAGCATTGATTTGAGCCATAGCTGAAAAATGGTGCACAGGAGAAATGCCAACAAAACGTGCCTTGTGAGTCGAAAAGAAATAAGCCTCCCAAAATGCAATAACAGAAATAGAACATAATGGGTCACTGTCTACCAACAAAGAAACAATAGCAAGTTGTTTTTTGGAATATTACAAAGTATTGTTTTCTCGTAGCCAAGTTGACACTGATAGATTTAAAAAAAAAGACTTCATGCCATTGATGCCAACATTAGATGATGAAACTAAGGAAATATTAGAAGCGCCCATAACAGTGGAGAAAGTTAAGAATGCGATTAATCATTTACATAATGACAAATCACCGGGACCGGATGGCTTAAGCGCTGCATTGTACAAGGCGTTTAAGGGTGTTATCGCGCCTGTTTTGACTGAAGTATACAACGAGGCTTACGCGAACAAACATCTACCGCCGTCCTTTTTGTCAGCACACACGGTCCTAACACCAAAAAGTGAAGACCCAGTCAAATTACGTAACGTCACATCGTATAGGCCGATTAGCCTGACAAATATAGACTATAAAATATTAATGAAAGTATTGGCTAATAGGTTGCAGACAGTAATAAAAGATTTAGTCGGTCCACATCAAACGTGCGGAATAAAAGGAAGGACAATTATGACAAATATACACATAGCACGATCAATCCTTGAATGCTGTGACGCAATGCAACTCAATGTCGCTATGCTGCAAGTTGACCTCGAGAAGGCATTCGACCTCGTGCTGCACGATCTGCTTCTATCTATACTTGAATATGTGAATGTAGGCAATGTGATCAGCGAAGGTGTGCGGATGGCTTACGCCGGATGTACGACGAGATTGATAATAAACAAAACAGTAGGTGAATACATACCAGTACAACGCTCGGTCAGACAAGGGTACATGCCCATTATCACCGCTTCTTTTTTGCATATAGAGCCCTTTTGTCTAAGCGTAATTAGGAACAACGCGATACGAGGATTTCAATTACATCAAGCCGAGGTAAGCCTTCTTGCTTACGCTGATGACATTGCAGTTTTATGTGTTGATCATGAAAGTATAATGCATACTGTCAATGCTGTTAAAAGTTTCTGTCAAGCAAGTGGTAGTGCAGTAAACTGGGACAAGTGCGTTGGGTTCTGGCATGGGGAATGGGACGTCGCACCAAGGATGTTTTTGAACATTAAATGGCAAAAAACACCGACAAAATACTTCGGAGTACCCATGCAGTACTACTCTGACAACGAGCCTTATGGGAAAAACAAGCAGAGGTGTTACGTGAAAATGCACAAAAGTTGAAAGGATGGTATAAGTCGATTTTCGCACGGGCCACGACGTGCAACCTATTTCTTGTAAGCAAGCTACGGTATGTAATGCAAGTTTTGCATTGCAGCAGCTTAAATGTACAAAAAATGCACAGAGTGTTCGCGGTCTTTATCTGGAGCTCTCAATGGGAAGAAACGAGCCGAACAAATCTGTTTAAAAGAGGGAGTGATGGTGGCCTTGGTTTAGTGCATCTGTATGTGAGACAACTCGTCAGTCGATTTGTATTTCTCAGAGATGTAGATGATACCTTTCTCAGAATTATGATTCAACTGAGGCTGGGTAAAGTGCCACCAGAGTTTGTTGTGTCTTCGGTGTGTCATCAAGGACCAGTAAGGGGATATCTGAAAGAAGTGGTGTCATCTTTTCGCTTCTTATCGGTGCGTTTTTTTTTTGCAATATTTGACTGATGTGTCACGTAAAAAACTGTACAAGGACTTTGTGGATGTGTTATTTCCTGTGCCATTCTACCGTGAATTATACTGTGCAGGCAAAGGAAAAGATGTTTTGAAACGCGTTAATAAAATGATAGTTGCGCCAGGGGTTAAAACCTTTCTTTTTTAAGCTGCACGCAGGAACCTTACCTGTTGAAACACGGTTAGAAGAAAAAGGTTTATTTGTTCCGTGGGGTACTCATTGTTTGTTATGTAAAAAACCAGAGACAATTGAGCATGTGTTTTTAGATTGCTGGGGTGGAGTGTTCTTTTGGGACATCTTACAGAGAACCTTGAAAAAAGAGTTGCCATTAAGTACGCATGGAATCCGTTATCTCACGATCGAAAACGACGATGGCGTGCCTTTCGATCTGGTTATGCTCCTGGGCCTGCACAGTATATGGCGAACTCGGACTGCTGCACACAATGCGGATATTGACGCTAGACCAGTTCGCGAATATTTTTGCGAATCGGTGTCCCATTTTGTCGAAGTGCAGAAGGTGCAGTCGTATGTACCGGAGTGGGTTCCAAGATTAGAAATGTTGTTGCAGATGCCGAAATACTGATCGCTTGTAGTCAGCAAACAGCTGATGGTTCTCGGTACTATTATCTTGTTAATCTGTTCTTCTGATCTCGTAAACTCTGTGAAAAGCGAGGCAATAAAGAAAAAAACTCATATCTGAGTGGTAGCGTCTCCGTCTCACACTCCGGGGACCTTGGTTCGATTCCCACCCAGCCCATCTTGCAAGTTGTTTTTATTTATGAATTGCCTTCCGCCATTTTTCGCGCATGGCCAACGCCGCCGACGCCGACGGCACCGGCTGTTCTGCGACACGATCTCCTTAACGCTGTCGCGTTAATAAAGCCGCTCTTGGCAATGCCTCCCTAGGGTACGCTGTACCTAAAGCTTCGCATGCTTTCGCCTACGTGCGCCGCCGTCACTCTTGCCTTGCGCACTGAGATGGACAGCTGTGAAAGCGCTACGCCTAAGACCGCTTTGTCTACTTTGCGCGTCATGATGCATTGTTGCAAATTTTGCGACAAGGCTTTTTCTAATCGCAGTATTTAAAAATAAGCACATAAAAAATCTTCACGGAGTAGCAGCGCTGCAGAATTTCGTACAGGAGGAGGCATATATATCCACTAAGAAACGAACCCTCGCATGCGATTTGTGTCCCAAGATTTTCGCAATGCTTCGCGACTTGCGGCAGCACCACGAGAGTGAGCATAACTTCAAAGTGGAAGCGGGGAGACATTGACGTTTGACACGTACGAAGGTAACAAACCTCGCTCGATTATACTTGCCATAAGGCATAATGTTTGACATGTGGTCCTTTCGCCCCTACACTAACCTGTTCGACACGATGTGCTGTTTCTGTAATGACTCCAGCGTGCGCGAGTATTTGGTGTGCACGTAGTTCCGTGTAACTTGACACAAATACAAAAAAGTACGTACAGAATTTTACGTAGACGTCGCAGACTTAAACAGTTAACCATAGCGAAAATGTGTGTGACTGAAATAAATTGGAGTTGCCACGATGTGCACACAGTCTGGTACCAGCGCACGTAATAAGTCGACGTGCGCGGGATCGAATCCCGGGTACGGCGGCTGCATTTCTATGGGGGCGAATGCGAAAACACTAGTGTACTCAGATTTAGATGCACGTTAAAGAACCCCATGTGGTCCAAATTATTCCGGAGTCCCCCTCTATGGCGTGCCTCATAATCGGATGGTGGTCTGGCAATGTAAAATTTCATAATTTATTTTTTCATATGAGTAATGTGTCAGAGAAAAAAAAATCGCTGCAACAAATGTCGGAACATTTATTTGTCTACATTTGTTGCCAAATACTGTAAATGTCCTAGAAAGGTGCTAGCAAGAGGTTTGTAACCACACGCTACACTCTACATATTGTTACGTGTGGAAAGACAGAGACGAACGATGCTATTTACACGCTATTTACACTGGATCGAGCCAGGCAGCCAGGCTGACACTCGCTCGTGCCAAGGGCGCTGACCAACTTCGTCTTTCTCGCGGCGGCTTGTCCCTTGAGCATCGCTCGGTGATATCGTAATATTACCACCCGGCGACAAATGCACCGTCATGGTACTGTTAAATATCCAAGGTGCAGGGAGAGTTGTAGGGCTTAATTCGGGCAACGGTGGACAATGTGACTGGTTGTCATAGCGGAGGACGTAGTGGGCTTGGCTAGAACGATTTCATAGGTGACATCGGTCACTTTGCGTATCGTGCGATATGGGTCTGTGTAACAGGAGAGCAGTTTTTCACATAGGCCGACTTTACGCGATGGTGACCAAAGCAACACGAGGGCGCCGGGCACAAAATGGACATCACGGTGACGGAGGTCGTAGAGTTGTTTCTGCTTGTCTTGAGACACTTATAGACGAGCGCGCGCAAGTTGGCGAGCATGATCAGCATGGGCGATTGCATCACGGGCATAATCGCTAGTTGAAGCTGTGGCGGACGGAAGCACAGTGTCCAGTGGTAGCGTCGGTTCGCGGCCATACAAGAAGTAAAACGAGGAAAACCCAGCAGTTTCGAGACGGGAAGAGTTGTATGAAAAGGTAATGTAAGGTAGAGCCAGGTCCCAGTCACGGTAGTCGTCTGAAACGTATTTGGATAGCATGTCTGTAAGGGTGCGGTTCAAACGCTCAGTGAGGCCATTCGTTTGGGGGTGGTTGGAGATGGTAAATTTATGCTGTATTCAGCAGGCACGCATGATGTCGTCAATGACTTTGGCCAAAAAGGCGCGTCCGCGGTCTGTTAGCAATTGACGCGGAGCACCATGCATCAAAATGATATCATGGAGGAGGAAGTCCGCAACATCAGTTACGCAGCGGGTCGTAAGAGCACGGGTTACGGCGTAGCGGGTCGCGTAGTGCGCCGCGACTGCAACCCACTTGTTTCATGATGTAGATTCCGGAAATGGGCCGAGAAGGTCCAAGCTGACACGATGGAAGGGCTCAGCAGGGATGTCGAGTGGCTCCAGGTAACCGGCGGGGAGCTGGGAAGGCTTCTTGCGTCGTTGGCAAAGTTCACAAGCATCGACGTAACGTCGTACTGAACGGCCAAGGCGTGGCCAGAAAACACGGCGACGTACACGGTCATAGGTTCGAGATACGCCGAGGTGTCCTGCCGTTGGAGCGTCGTGAAGCTCTTCTAGAACGGTGGAGCGGAGGTGTTTAGGTACTACAAGCAGGAACTCAGAGCCGTGCGGATGAAGGTTACGACGGTACAGAGTACCATCGCGGAGGACGAAGAGGCGTAGAGCAGCATCGGCCGGAGGGTGTTCAAAACGGTCGATGAGTGCTCTGATGTAGGGGTCACGGCGTTGCTCGTCGGCGAAATGAAGCAGCTGGGATACAGAGAATACGCCAGAAGCACTGGCAATATTGGAGGAGTCAGAGTCATCAACAGGTTAACGCGACAAACTGTCAGCGTCTTGGTGCAGGCGGTCAGACTTGTACACCACGGAGTATGAAAATTCCTATAGCCTCAAAGCCCATCGACCAAGCGGGCCTGTAGGATCTTTTAGCGATGAGAGCCAGCAGAGAGCATGATGGTCAGTGACTACGGAAAAAGGGCGGCCGTAAAGGTAAGGACGGAACTTCGCAACCGCCCAGACAACAGCAAGGCATTCACGTTCCGTAATGGAATAGTTGCGCTCCGATGGTGCTAGGAGGCGGGTCGCATAAGCAATAACGCGATCCTTGCCACGCTGACGCTGGCCTAAGACGGCACCTACGACATGACCGCTGGCATCTGTACGCAATTCCGTAGGGGCATCAGGGTCAAAGTGGGCGAGAATGGGTGGCGAGGAGAGAAGAGTGACGAGACGAGAGAAGGCGGTGGCTTCTGCAGTACCCCACGAGAATTGTACGCCTTTCTTCAAAAGATTAGTGAGGGGACTAGCAATTGTCACAAAATCAGGAACAAAACGACGAAAGTACGAGCACAGCCCTACAAAACTTCGAACGTCTGCGGCTGTCTTCGGAACCGGAAACTCTCGGACAGCGCGAGTTTTGTCGGGATCAGGCTGTACTCCGGAAGCGTCAACGAGATGGCCCAGAAGAGTAATTTGTCTGTGGCCAAAACGACATTTGGACGAGTTAAGTTACAGCTTCGCCTTTCGAAATACATCAAGTGTAGTTGTGAGACACTCAAGGTGAGTGTCGAACGTTGGCGAGAAGACGATGATGTCGTCGAGGTAGCAGAGGCATGTGGACTATTTGAAACCTTGGAGCAAGGAGCCTATCATACGCTCCAAGGTGGCAGGGGCGTTGCGTAATCCAAACGGCATTACTTTAAATTGGTATAGGCCATCAGGTGTGATGAACGCGGTTTTTTCTCTGTCCATATTGTCAACAGCAATCTGCCAATATCCCGAACGAAGATCAATAGACGAGAAATATCTGGAACCGTGCAGGCAGTCAAGGGCGTCGTCTATACGTGGGAGCGGGTAGACGTCCTCTTTTGTAATTCTGTTCAGGTGACGGTAGTCTACACAGAAGCGCCACGTGCCATTTTTCTTAACCAACACCAGAAGGTACGCCCAGGCACTCGATGAAGGCTCAATGATATTTTTATCGAGCATTTTGTTGACTTCATCTTGAATTACTCGGCGTTCCGACACAGAAACTCGATACAGTTGTCGGTGAATAGGCGCAGCATCGCCAGTAAGAATGCGATGCTTGACCGCGAGCGTCTGGCCTAAAGGGCGATCGTCGAAGTCGACAATATCGCGGTAGGACGATAATACTTCGCAAAGGTCTTCAGCCTGCGTAGAGGACAGGTCCGTCGCAACCATTTTCTTTATGTTGGGATCGACGCCCGAGGCTGGCGCGAGGGGCATGCTAAGCTCGCGAAAACCATCGGTCGATAACGCTGCCACGTATTGGTCGCCGAGACAATCAATGGTGGTAAGGCACATACATTGCGGTAGAATTTGCTTTGCCAATCCAAAGTTACAGACAGGCATGCGAGTGTGGTTCGCAGTAATAATAAGTACACTGTGAGGCACGGTGACGTCATACTGTATTGGGATGTCGGGCAGAGGAGTGACGATGTACTCGCCATCAGGAACTGGTGGGAAAGACAACAGTTCAATGTAGGGTATGGGCTTTGGCGGCAGGCGAAGATAGCCGGTGGAGCGTAAGCGGCAGTGTGGTGCGGCAGAAGGTTCTGCGAGCATCGGCAACTCAAGGCCAAGGGTACTGGAAGAGCAGTCAATAAGAGCAGAATGGGCGGAGAGAAAACCGAGGCCGAGAATAAGGTCGTGGGGGCAATGATCAATTACGGTGAAGAGGACAGGAGTGTGGCGGCCGGCGATGCTGACACGTGCCGTACACATGCCGATGATAGGCACAGTACCGCCATCCGCAACGCGGACGACGCGTGCCGACGCTGGGGTGAGGAGCTTGTTCAGTCGTCGTCGGAATGCAGCACTCATAATACAAAGATGTGCTCCTGTATCGATGAGTGCCATGGCAGGATAGCCGTCAACATCAACGTCAAGAAGCTTTTGGTTCGTGTTTAACGTGAGCAGAGGATTTGAGGGCAGGGTCGACGACGCAGCTTCACCTCCAGAAGCTGCAGTGCCTAGGTTTCCGGCTGGGCTCTGGAGGCGATAGACTGCGAAGAGAAGCGGCGGGGTTGGGGCGAACGAGACTGGTGGCGTCGAGGTGAGGGCGAGCGGCTGTAGCGAAAGTTCGGAGCAGGGGCATCAGCGGTAGTGGGTTCATGGCGGGTGCCATAGGGTACAGAAGGTCCAAAGGTGCGGGAATAAGTGGCGACGTAAGTCCGAGGAGGTGGTGGCCATCGGTTGCGGCAGTGACGGGCGACGTGGCCGATGCGACAGCAGTGGAAGCTGATCGGCCTGTCATCAGGGGTACGCCATTCGGACGGGTTGCGGCGAGATGTGGCAGAAAAGGACTGCCGGGGACGAGGAGGGCCGCTAGATAACTTGGGAACGCTGGGTCGAGACGTGGAGCACACGGTGTTCAGACCCATGTTTTCAGATTCCTGTCTGACGACGGCCTGAATCATCGCAATGGTGGTTGCTGGCGGATTGGGAGGCGTCGTGGAGAAGACTGGCGAACAGGCGACCTCGAGTTCGCGGCGAACAATACGGGTGACGTCGTCACAGGTGGTGGTCTGACGCGGTTGACCCTCACATGTCGACGTAGCAGCAGTGTTGGGTAGCCGCGCAATGTGGTGTGAGATACGGCGGCTATTAGCCTGTTCAAGGCGACGGCATTCTTTTATAATGGCGTCGATAGTCGATACGTTGCCGAAAACAAGCAAATTGAAAGCGTCGTCGGCGATGCCTTTTAGCATATGTGCCACTTTATCTGCTTCGGACATATTATCGTTAGCTTTACGGCATAGAGCCAAGACGTGGAGGATGTAGGAAACGTATGGCTCTGTAGATGACTGAACACGAGACGCAAGAGCCTTCCTCGCGGCAGCCTTGCGCCCAATGTGGTCGCCGAACAGTTCCCGTAGCTTTTCTTTGAAACTGTCCCAAGTGGTTATTTCGTCATCATGCGTTTGGTGCCACATGCATGGGGTGCCGCCGAGATAAAAGATGACATTGGCGAGCATAATCGTTGGGTCCGACCTGTTATTAGTGCTGGCATGTTCATAGAGCTTGATCCAATCGTTGACATCCTGTCCCTCCAGGCCAGAGAACACACCTGGGTCACGATGTGGGGCAACCGTGACGATTGGAGCAGTCGGACAAGCTGGCAGAGGCGGGCTCGTCACCGGGAGGCATGGTGACAAGCTCGGTGTGCCGACCACTTCGGAGTTCCGTGGTGAGGACGGGGATCGCTGACCTCCACCAGAAATGTTAAGTGTGTAAAGACACAGACGAAAGATGCTATTTACACGCTATTTACACTGGATCGAGCCAGGCAGCCAGGCTGACACTCGCTCGTGCCAAGGGCCCCGACCAACTTCTTCGTCGTTCTCGAGGCGGCTCGTCTCTTGAGCATCACTCAATGATATCGTAATAATATTTTAAAGAAGTTTTTTATAGAAAACAAAAAAGAAGCATGATTGCTGTTGTGCGTACAACTTTTAGCAATGCAATAGACCCATACATGTTGTACCACCAATGTTGCTGCAAAACTGTAACCTGCTGGTTTGATGCTTGGATCAGAGTCCTTGGAAAGTAGGTTTCAATTTTTACCCGCTGCAACGAATCAATGGAATTCAATTACAAGATACATGTGTTGATGTTTCCACTGCCTTTATTTCAGATTTCCTGTCCTGGAAATATAATGTGGAGAGCGAGACTTGCAGCCAATTTGTTGCTTCTACTGGAAGAAAAGAAAATTCGCCAAGAGTGTTCAGGCGATATCTAAATTGTCACCCTTCCGGTGACAATTTAGAAAGCAGCGCAAACGTCCTAGAAAGCAGCGCAAACTCCCTAGAAAGCAGCGCAAACGTCAGATTAAAGTGCAACGCAGCAGCAAAATAGGCATACATTGTTTTGCAATGCTTGAGGTAACAGAAAGGGATAACAAAGTCGTTGTAGTATTTCAGAAGAACCACTATGGACATCTGGATGAGATAGCTCATCAGAGGCTCCCTGTGGCTTAGACAAAAGTAATTTCAGGTAAGACTTTATGCATGCCATTCATTTCCCGTGTCACAAGGTCAGAATATAATTGCTGCATTCTCAATGACAGATCAATATTGCTTTTTATATGCGTTGCATTAACATGCTGCTAGCATTTAGTATTTAGTTGCATGTACAAGAACAGACCCTAGGAAGGGAAGCTGTTTCTGAACTGAAATGTGGTTGTGTTCTTTTAGCAAAAATAAAAATAATGGTTATTCACATTTGGATGCTAGTTAAAACTGGATGTCTAGTTAACTGGGGAGGCTTATAAATGAGAAAAAAGTGAAATGTGATATCTGGTAAACTATTTCATTTATAGTAATGAAACAAAAGAATAGCACATTATCAGAATAAGTTTGTAATATGCACTATATCTTGGATAGTGTTTTAAATGGATGCAAACGTGGTGAAATCGTCCATAGAATAAATGAACTAATTCGAGAAAATAAATTTGTAGACTGCCTAAAGGCAAGGCGTCCTTATTTAATGTGTGAATCCATGCCTTCTCTGCCTTCTTCATGCCTTTTCTCACCAAATGGTACCTCTGCGCAACAACCATGGCTCCCAGTAGCAGAAGCCTTCGAAAGAGTCGCCACATTTATTTGTCTCCCTGTGGACTGCAATTACTGTTGTTAGCCATTCGATTCATTTTCAAAAGTCAAAGTATTTGCGCAACATTACTTTAATAGCCTTACAAAAAGCCTACAACAAATAAAAAAAAATGTCCTATCTCTGCGAAACACAGAAGCACTATGCTGCGTGTTCAGTACGCTACGTGTTTAATTTTATGGTTTTGTCAAAGTGTATGACAATGTTGTGTTTAATATGATGGTTTTGTGAAAGTGTACGCCCATGTGAACAAAATACGTGTGCCTTTGCTGCTGTCTTTGCCAGTAGGGGGGCGAAGGACTCCCTCAAGCCATCCTTCAATGGCTTTTCCCTTCGCCTTCCATCACGTGTATATGTGATATACCAATAAAGAATCAATCACTCAATCAATCAATGAACTACACATTGGTCCATTTAGAATGGCAAAGTTTCAGGCCTCAACGAATTGTAGCAACAAGTCCGCTCCAGGAAGTGACAGAATATTGTATGAGATGACCAGACACTTACACCCCGAAACAGACAAAACACAACTGTGACTCTTTAATTCCGTGTTCTCTGCTGGCTACATTCCGTCCGCCTGGAAAGAAGCAATCGTAATTCCTATTTTCAAAGAGGGCAAGGATCCTTCCTCACCTTATAGTTATAGGCCTATAGCTCTGACAAGTTGTCTATGTAAACTATACGAGAAAATCATTAACCGGCGCCTCATCCATTTCCTTGAAAGCAACAAAGTACTAAATCCCATACAGTGCGGTCTTAGGGAAGGTAGATCCACAACAGATCACCTTGTACGCATTGGGACAAATATCCGTGATGTCTTTGTCCACACACAGTTGTTTTTGTCAGTATTTTTAGACATCGAGAAGGCATACGACACAATTTGGCGCTTTGGAATCCTCCGCGATCTGTATGAAATGGGAGTCCGAGACAACCTGCTGAATGTCATTCAGAGCTACCTCTCCCACCGCACGTTTCGTGTTAAAGTTGATAAAGTTCTGTCTCGTCCTTTTACGGAGGAGGCTGGTGTTCCACAACGTGGTGTGCTGAGCTGCACTCTTTTTATTGTCAAATTGACCTCGCTCCACATTGCCATACCAAGTACTATGTTTTATTCTGTATATGGGGATGACATCTAGATAAGTTAAAAATAATATAATCTAAGTATCTGCGAGCGACAAGCACAGCTTGACTTAAATAAATTGTCTAAGTGGGCAGACGAGAACGGTCTCAAACTAAACCCTCAAAAGGGTAAGTGCATCCCGTTCTCTAGCAAGAGAGGTACAATGCCGGACCCGGTAACAGATCTCGATGGAGAACGGCTATCTGTGAGCCGTGAATCTTAGGGATCCGTTTAGACAGCAAGTTAAATTTTGTCTCGCACCTGAAGTATCTAAAGGCAAAGTGCCTTAAGGCTATGAATCTGCTGAAGCTCTTGTCACGCACATCCCGGGGAAGCGACAGGAAATGACTTATAAGCTTGTGCAAAAGTCTAATATTATCACGTCTTCAGTACGGAGCCATAGTATATAATTCTGTTACGGCTAGTGCTTTCAGAATGTTAGATATTATCCACCAGTTTGGCTTCCGCCTTGCTACAGGTGCCTTTAGGACTAGTCCTGTGCAAAGCCTGTACGTTGAATCTAACGAATGGTCTCTATGCTTCCAAGGGACATATTTAAGCTTTTCCTACGCCTTGAATGTAAAATCAGCTGTAAACCATCCGTGTCATTCGGTTATTCACTTCTCCGCGGCCCTGCCATTCCGCTACCGCCCAGCCACTAGGCCTCCTCTGTCCCTCCGATTGGAAGCACTGTCAGACGGAACGGGCGTCCCCCTTCTAGAGAATGTCCTGATGGCTCCTACTAGGCTTCCCCCGCCTTGAGAGTGGCAGACCATCCAATGAGACATCTCTCTAGTAGAAAAATCGAAACGAGCACCTGAGGCGCACATACGTTCTCATTTTCTTGAGCTTAAGGAGAAGTATTCCTGTGCTGAATTTTGCACAGATGCTGTGCAGTCTCCTCCTTGTGTTGCTTATACAGCTCTAGTACCACCGTTTTTAATGCCCGGTACATCGAGTGCATGTACAAGTACTTGTACGGCTGAAGCCTACGCAATCCTCTCTGCAGTTACACATTAAACAAGGAGGCGGAAAAACTTTATTTGCTCTAATTGGTTAGAAATTAGCGGTGGCAGATGTGGTCGGCCGTCTTCACGGTCTTCTGTCTCACTATTGTATTTACGGACTCACAGACCCTAGTCCGAGCCCTAATGAGTTCACGAAAACGTAAGAACAATGTTTTTAACGAGCTATATTCATTGCTGTGCTCTGCTTATCTGGATAAGCAAGTCATCATCATTTGCTCGGTGTCAGGCTGCAGTGGCATAAAAGGCAATGAAGCCGCTGACGAGAACGCCGCCTCAGTAGCTTTTAGGGACGCCGATACAAGTATACCCATGCCATCAACGGACCTTAAACCACAATTACGTCACCAGCTGAAGAAGCACAAGGAGAAACAGCGCGATTTCCATGTATCTAATAAACTGCACTTGATCAAACCCAAATTAGGGCACTGGATATCGGAGAAAACAACACTATAGAAGGAAGCGCTCTTTTGTCGATTAAGAATAGGTCATACCTTCGGCACTCACTCTTACTTACTGACTGGAAATGACCGTGGAAGTGTTCTCTGCGGCTACAGTCCGTCCGCCTGGAAAGAAGCAATCGTAATTCCTATTCTCAAAGAGAGCAAGGGTCCTTCCTCACCGTATAGTTATAGGCATATAGCTCCGACAAGTTGTCTATCCAAAGTGTATGAGAGAATGATTAACCGGTGCCTCATTAAACGTCCAAGGTGCGGTGGCAACTTTAGAGTTCTCCATGTCCACGTCCAGTGCAGGAAAATAGAAACTGAGCGTAAGAAGCACTTTCTTTCTGCGTATCGTCAGCATATTCCACTTCACCAAGTATTTTTTTCATAGTAACGAACCACTTTTTAACCTGGAAACAGTGTTTAGCTTTATAAATGAAGCTAACATCTTAGAAATCATTTGGCCGGGTGATGTGTAGTACAGCCTTGCCTTTGAGGCTGTAGCTGCAGTGACATGGGTGTTTGTTACAGCACGTGCCACTCAGCTGTTGCTTTACTTCAAGAGCGCTGTGGAGACAGTAGTGTTTGTATGCATCCTTTTATATCGCTTCTTCATGCCAAAACATTTATGCCCCTTGTCATGAGAAGTCATTGCCAGTATATTGATGCACAAAATATTTTGCGCAGTTCACAGTGACCCGCTTCTGGCCTCCTTACAGCCACATCACATCTACGCAACTCAATTTTATCATTTCATACATATTACTTGCACAATTCATTACATGTCATGGAGCTCTTTGGCCAGAGCTGGTCTTTGCGCCATTAAACACCATACACCATCCCAGCTGTTCTGGCCTCAAATTTTAGTAACCTTTCCTCCATGAGGTCAAACTTTTCCTCAAATGATTTCTGTGCCGCCGTGATGTTATATACGGCAGACAGCAGATTCACTTGTCTCTGAGTACCTGAGTACTTGGTGTGTCAAGCATTAGAAGTCTTATAAGTGTTGTAAAATCTCATTTTGACAGCTGTCCTTAGGGCCACAACTGATGGTAAATAAGAGGTACTTGCTGAGTTCAAAAGTCGCTGAAACTTGCCTATATAGAGTTACAAAAAAAGGTACATGAGACTGCAGCTATCTCTAGCAGAGTGCTGCTGTATGCCGTTTGCGATAGTGACTATTAGACTGCATAGGCTGTTCACAACGAGAAAAAGTCAACAGATAACCAAGTGAAGGAAAGCACACGGGAAGTTATCTGTAATTTCAGTTGAAATGAATGAAATGATAAAGGGAAATGAAAGTGGACAAAAAAAAATAACCGACGCTTACCATACTCCCTAATGCGTAATTAAAGCGCAGCTCTATACGTGTTTTCATTTCGCGTGTCAATAGTTTGTATTATGATTACATAGGTTCATGGTTTTTATTAGGAAGTGTGTGCGGTGAGTAGCATAGCTGGCGCGAACAACCTTTCTCGTGCGGCACATTGCAAACGAGCGAAGTGTGGCGCGACCGCCTCGCTAATCGGGACAGGTAGCGCGTGGGTGCTGCGCAGACGCGATTCACAGCAGCCGCGATGCAGCTCACGCAGCGCTTTGTTTACAGAGGACGCGCGCTACTCTGGCGCCGTATCGTACCCATTGTCGCCGCACTGTCAGTACTGCGCGGCACTACGCTTTTCTTCACACGCTTTCGTTCCACCAACGACGAGAGCGGCCCTTCGTCGCCGGGAAATCGTGCCACTGGTTTCAGCGGCGCAACGCCCAAGGGAGCGTCACACCGAGCTTTGCTCGTAGCCGCCCGCTATCGCTTTTCTTGCAGGAGCAGTGATCCCCGTCACACACGCTGGTACCGTAGACTGACAGCAGCTGAAGCCGCGGACGAGCGCAGCCGTCCTTACCTCACGCCAGCCTGCCCCCCACCCCACCCCCCGGAAGCACAGATGAGAACGCCCACGTGGCTGAACGTGCCATGGCCGCTAGCAACTTGGCCCTTGTGCAGGCCATCTCCCCTTCCCTCCTCATCATCTCCCGCCTCATGCTCTCACTGTCGCCGCCTCCTCCACTTTCCTCCTCGCAAGCACATCTTTCATCTGCCGCTGCGCTCCGCGTTCTCTCGGTTACGAGGTATTGCAACGCTGACGCTCAACGCAGGAACGGGCGCTTGCGGACGCGCGCAAGCTCCCGTTCACGCGCCTACGCATGCGCAGACGGCACGGCATGGCTCGTACGCGTCCAAACGCGGTATGATCTCGGGGAACAGTTTTCGTTATCGCGCGTTTGGGTTACCTCGCGTCGGCGCGCCTATAGCTACGCATCCACCGCGCGAAACTTTCAACTCTTAGTAAAGCAGATTTATATCATGCAAGAAAGTGGCTCTTCTTTTCTTTTTGCGTCGATATAACAGCTATATAAGTATAACAACTACGTTTATAGATATCGAAGCATTTTGAAACACTGTCGATAATAAAGTACGAAGCGGCGCCTGCCAAGGCGTCTGTGAGGGATCCCAGTGAACGCACGCTTTCGCGCGTCTTTGTGGATGCGGACCGCCATTACTCGCGTAGCACGGCAGGTGCTAGGCGCGCGGGCGCGAGCTTGTGCGCGTCCGCAAGCGTACGTGTACGGCTTAACAGCTGCGCTCTAAAAAACATGCCGCCGGTCGACGCTGATCTGATAATATTTGCATTACGCACGTGATGCACTTCTGCTACGGCGGTGGCTGTTCCAACTTCCTCATTCTTGGGTATAAGAGCAAAGCTGTTTGCCTATAGCTCCTGTATGCATCCACCACAAGCTTTCCCAGGGGGGGGGGGTGTTGTGCCCTGGCCGAATGAAGTCCGCATAGGCGACAGGAATGTGTGCGCCCGTCCCAGAGATGTGCAATACCTGGCATGCGTTCCCACGGTTGTACCCCGTCTTACATCCGTATCAGGGTGCATTGATAGGAATGCACGAGCCGATCCCGGAAATAGGGCAATACAGGGCCTACCCGCGGTGGAGGTGGAGCACGCTTCAAGCACCCGGCTTACTTCCAAAAATAAGTTTAATATCTTGGATTCAAATATAACCACATAAATTCGACGTTGTAATATATATATATATATATTCACACACACACAGCTCTTCACAGCTCTTGCTCGGAAACGCTGCTCATGCTGGGAGAACGTGCCCTGCTCTAACGGTCGGTCCCAAACGCCGGTGACTAAAAACACCTTTACAAGAGGTGGAGGGTGTTTCGGCCTACAACGTCCATCCTGGAACTTTGATCCCCTACGCTAAGTTCAACCATGCCTCAAGACGCATCCCAGAAAACCCTTTCTACTCCATCCCAGCAAACTGCCTCCTCCGTCCTTCATGTGCTGTGGTGTGCTTCACCACATGACCCTGCCACAGGGATCCTGCCACGACACCGACGTGGACGGATGGCCGACGACATGAGAGGGTAAGCGCCCACACCAAATTGGACGACCCCGCAAAAATTAAGCAACATGTTCTTCTATTTCGCGGGGGTGGCCAGTATCTTGTACAACAACCGTGATTCCGATTTTCTGACGTGGTCCTCGTTGAAGACCTTTTTATTGGCTGTGTTTGGTCACCCGGCTGTGCGCAAACTGCGTGAGGAATCGCGTTTGCGAGAACGTGCACAGCAACCGGATGAATCATTTGGCAGCTACATTGAGGATGTTCCGGACTTGTGTAAGAGTCAATGGGACGACGTCTGAGTCCGACAAAATCTGGCACGTCGTGAAAGGGATAGAAGACGACGCCTTCAACATACTTCTTGCAAAGAATCCTCAGTCCTGATCGACATCGTCACTCTATGCGAAAGCTACGAGGAACTACGCAGGCAGCGTTCGTAGCTGCATGCGTAGTTGCTGATTTGGCTGCCATCTCCAATCAGTCAGCGCTGCTTGCAAAATGGAAGTGTTCGTCCGGGAGGAAGTTGCAAGCCAGCTCTCCTTGATGACCTTCACTCAGCCATCACGTATACAACACCCTGCCTCGAATTGTATGCCTCGGCTCCATGGCGTGATCGCGCAGGCAATCGCCGAGGTATTACCAGACCAGCGCCATCATTTTCCTGCGGCTGCGCCACTCAGCTACGCTGAAGTCGTCGCGCGGGTCCAACCACTCTCTCCAAGCATGTCTCTCCGTTACGCCGACGTCGTGGCTAGGCCCCAAGTGCAGCCCACCATGCAGTCTCTTATCAGCAGCCGCCCGTACTACGCGTCCTGTGTCACGGATCCATGAGACCTGCCCCAGCGAACCGGTGGAGTACTCCTGACAACCGGCGCTTATGCTTGGCATGCGGCTACGCCGGTCATGTCGCACGTTTTTGTAATCGTGTGCAGCCACCTACCGCCGCACCACCCATGACCGGGCAGCTCAACCGTCCATATAACGACCACTCGTTGCCTATGTCGCCGACTTTGCGCCCGATGCCAACTACTCGCCGTTCGCCGTCTCCTCGCCGTTGTTCTCTGTCGCCGATGCGACCTCGCCCCATCACGCGGGAAGAGGAACACTGGTCGTCGTAGTCCAAGAGACTAGGGCTGCGACATCGTCGAAATGTGAAAGTACTCAACGCAGTCCCTCGAACGTGATCGACGTGTTTGTTGACGGTGTTCGCGCATCTCCACTCGTGGACACAGGAGCCGCCGTATGTGTTATGGACGCTAAGCTTTGCCGTATACTTAAGAAAGTCGCGACGCCCCTTTGGGCTGTCCCTCGGCACAGCCAGGTCCAAGAATATTCACCCCATAGCGGCTTGCACTGCTCGTGTTGTCATTGTCGACGTTCCATGCGCCATAAAATTCATAATCCTTTCTTCGTGCTCTTATGACGTTATCCTCGGCTGGAATTTTCTCTCGCGCCACAATACAGTCTGTCATTACACGCAGGCCGAAATATAACTTTCGCCGCTGTTAGATTTGCTGCTCAGCGACATTTGTTCGCTTTCAGGGAAACTACTTGTCCAAGCCGACTCCCACGTTCCTCCAAACGCGTCAACGGTCGTGCCCATGTACTGCAGCGGAATCTCAGTCGCGGTTGCATTAATGTCTCCATTTGACAGCTTTCTCACTCGGAACGGTTTGCTCCTACCGTTTGCGATAGTGGACATCACACAGGGCTCCCGCACCATTTACGTTTGCAACCCGTTCGCATACACTGTGATGCTGCTCTGAGGGGAATGTCTTAGCAATGTAGAAGCGATCGAGCACGTGCAAGTTATGGATGTGCCCGATGACCATTACTGTACTAGTTCCAGTGCGCTCAATGCTGTTTCTACGTCTGACCTATCGCCCAATGATGTGTTCGGTTTTTCTATGGCCGATGGTCTTACACCGGTCCAGCAGTCTCAGCTGTTGTGCCTCTTCGAGCAATTTCGCTCTTCTTTCAATGTAGGGCAACCTTCCCTAGGCCGGACGTCAACTGTTACTTATAGGACTGACACTGGCTCGCAACCACTATTGCGGTGACGTCCCTATCGTGCATCTCCTGCAGAACGTCTTGAAATCAACGAGCAAATCGACGACATGCTTCGCCGCCAGATGATAAGACCTTCCAACTGTCCATGGGCATCCCCCGTAGTCCTTGTTACGAAGAAAGATGATTTGTGCGGTTCTGTGAGGACTACCGGCGCCCCAACAAGATCACCTGCAAGGATGTCTACCCTCTGCCGTGCATACAAGACGCGATTTACAGTGTACAAGGCGCACAATCCTTTTCATCTCTATATTTGTGCTCAGGATATTGGCAAGTACCCATGGCAGGCACCGATCGGCCGGAGACACCTTTGTCTCAGCCGACGGCTTATTCGAAATTGAAGTAATGCCTTGTCGACTTTGTAATGCACCGGCAACTTTCGAGCGCATGATGAACACAGTTCTGCGCGGCTTGAAGTGGCACACGTCCTTGTGCAATCTTGACGTTGTAGTTTTTTCCCCTGACTTGACCACGCACCATCAACAGCGCGAGTGTGGCCTGCGACTTGTTAGACATGCTAGCAAGTGGCAAAAACTATGTTTTCTCTTGTCTCAGACACTTGTTATTGATGCGTTCGGGTGATATTGAATCCAACCCTGGCCCGGATAATGATGCTGTTTTGGCTACTGTATTAGCAACCGTCCAGGGAATTGAATCCGGACAAGTAGACATTCGCAGCGAGCTTGAGGCTATGAATCAGTGGAGGGCGTCAGTCGACGTTGAACTAAAGCAATTGTCAGCCAGGATTCGGGCCGTTGAAGTGGATATAGTTAACGTAAAAAGCGCCCATGCCTCTGCAGTCCCTCCAGCGTCCGTACCGGACAGCGTCGCACTACAGCTAAAGAAAATAGAATTGCGCTGCGACGACGCTGAAAACAGGCAACGCCGATCCAATTTACTTTTTTTGGCATCCCTGATGACTCTGCAGAGACATGGTCGACTTCCGAGAAAAATGTTATCGACTTGCGTTCGGAAATTCTGGGTATTACCATTGTGTCATCCCAGATTGAACGCGCTCACCGCCTTGGACGACATCAGCCAGATAAAATTAAGCCTATCATTGTAATGTTCATGCACTTTAAAGACAAAGATAACGTTATCGGATTAGGTAAAAAATTTAAGGGCACTGATTATGCTGTTCGGGAGGACTTTTCGCTACAGACGCGTATCGCCAGGAAAAAGTTGCGTGAGTACGGCAAGGTTTTAAATGTTCCTTTCAAGCTTAATGTTGATAGACTGCGCGTGGGCGGCATATATTACGTGTATGACCCTGCGTCAGACACGGTCATGAAATCACCAAGATAGCTAAACCGTAGGCAGACTTCACGCACTACTCTAAAAGTCAAACTTACACCAAGCAGTCTCAGTTACCTCTTTCTTTATCTGTTTCATTTACAAACATTAGAAGCTTGCTTCCGAAACGGGACCAACTTTGTTCTTTCCTTGACGATAGTAACTCTGACATCGTTGTCCTAACAGAAACTTGGCTCACCCCTGAAATTAAAGATACGGACATATTTCCTGATAACAACTCTTACAATGTTTACCGCCATGATTGTGGAACTAAAAGGGGAGGAGGCGTCCTGCTAAGCATAAAGAAAAAGTTTTCTTCCTTTCTAATTGATTCGAAATCTGATCTTGAAATTGTTTGGTGTGCATGCTCATCATCATCGACTAAGGTACTTATTGGTGTGTGTTATCGACCACCTGACTTTCGCCATTCCTTTGTGGATGAATTTCGCAATAGTATAGCCACATGTGTGGAGCTATTTCCTTCTTTCCTTCTTATTACATGTACATTTTTGGAGATTTTAATTATCCCCTAATTGATTGGTCTTCCTTGTTTTCTCCCTGCCGTAAATCTATGGACTTCATTAACTTAGCTTTAGATTTTAATTTATTTCAGGTCATTAACGAACCCACTCGTGGTCAAAATTTGTTAGACTTAATGCTTACCTCTGCTCCTGATACAGTCGGACAAATACTCACCCTCGATGGATTCAGTAATCATAAATTACTACAAATACCTCTTTACATACCACTCGAATATGTCAGCTTTACATCCAAGAAAATAAGAAACTACAATAAAGGTAACTATAAAGATATGAATTCCGATCTTGAAACGTTCTTCCGCCAAGAATTTATGCCCGCTTTCTCTGTACGTCCCGTTGATGAAAACTGGACTCTTTTCAAAGACAAAATATCTTCGCTAATTGACAAGTATGTCCCATTGATTACCATATCTAATAGCAGGACTAACCAATGGTTCAACAAATTCCTTCGTAGGTTAAAAAATAGGAAAAAACGTTTATACCAGAAAGCCAAGCAAAACCCGTCAGCTTGGGTTGAGTATAAAAACTTTTTAAAAACTTACTGCTCTGCTATATCTGCTGCCAAACATAAATATTTCAACCGTGATCTACCCTCACTCCTCAAATTGGACCCAAAAAGGTTTTGGAAAACAATTTCACCGGACAATGGCTCAACTCGCATTTCCCTGCACGGAGCCAACAACTTACCTCTAGCTGACCACGAGTGCCCTGTAGCTTTTAACAATTTTTTTTCATCAGTATTTACGACGGAGGATCTGTCCACTGTACCCCTTATCCCTGAACCCGACTACCCTTACATGGCACCTATTAACATCACCGTCGAAGGTATATCGCGTCTAATTCATCATCATCATCATCAGCCTGGTTGTGCCCACTGCAGGGCAAAGGCCTCTCCCATGCTTCTCCAACAACCCCGGTCTAATTACAAACCTCAAATTATCTACATCTGCCGGTATTGATAACATAAGCTCCAAAATACTAAAAAAACACTGTCTCCGTTTCCAGCCAAATATTACTTCACATATACCGACAATCATTATCATCCGGTCGCCTCCCTTCTGACTGGAAAATTGCTAAGGTAGTGCCTGTATTTAAGGCGGGAGATAGAAATTCGCCTGGTAACTACCGTCCTATCTCCTTAACTTGCATTTCTTGTAAATTACTTGAGCATATCATCGCTTCTCATGCCTACAGCCACCTTGAGTCAAATAATTTCTTTTTTACTAACCAACATGGCTTCAGGAAGGGTTTTCATGCGATTCACAGCTATTTGAACTTACAACCGACCTACATTTTAGCATGGATAACAACAAACAATCCGATTGCATTTTCCTTGATTACTCAAAAGCCTTTGACCGTGTCGCTCATTGCCGTCTAATCTCGAAATTATCTTCACTCCGGCTAGATTCGGTAACTCTTTCTTGGCTACGGAATTTTTTGTCACTTCGCCAGCAGTTCACAGTTGTTAACAGTTTGCATTCACCCTCTTGCTATGTGACTTCCGGTGTTCCACAAGGCAGTGTTTTAGGCCCCTTACTATTTCTAATATACATCAACGACCTGCCTAATAACATATCTTCTTCCATCCGTCTTTTTGCTGACGATTGCATAATTTACCGCACCATTAATTCTATCGACGACCACATCGCACTTCTAAATGACCTCAAGAATGTTTCTGATTGGTGTAGTACCTGGCAAATGCCTCTTAACGAATCTAAATGTAACGTTATCACTTTTAGCCGTAAACATGTCAGTTCTCAGTTCACCTACTTTCTTAACTACTCTCAGGTCTCGGAAGCATCTTCATATAAATATCTCGGAGTTCGCCTCGCTCCTAACCTGTCCTGGTGAATCCCACGTCACCGCCATTTGCACCAAAGCCTCACGAACTTTGGGGTACTTACGAAGAAACTTAAAAAACGCCCCATCCAGCATCCGCAAGCTTGCATATGCAACATTTGTCCGGCCTCAACTAGAATTTGCAAGCCCTGTGTGGTCGCCTCATCAAAAATATCTAATCAATATGCTAGAAGCCGTACAGAACAGAGCAGCACGTTTTATTTCTTGCGATTATAACTATTCTCATAGCGTGACTGAAATTAAACAGAATCATGACATCATTTCACTTGAAACTCGCCGTTGCATCGCACTTATCTGTTTGTTCCACAAGTACGTTCATGGTAACAGGCTGTCTCCGCTACCTCTCGAAAGGCCTTTGCGCATGTCAAAACGCCTCCATAACAATTTCAGTTACTCGCGCATCTTCGGTCACACATTAACCTTCAACAGCTCTGCGCTTCCACGTGCCATTTCTCTGTGGAACGATTTGCCCGACACTATCGCTTCCTTAACAAACCATGATTCCTTCCGCAACCAAGTCAGCAGTCATCTTTCAATAACACCCCTTTAATCTGTTCACCAACTTACTGCTTTTCTCAGTTGCATCGTGGTTTGTACTGCGCATCAGTTACATTTTTAAAGTGCTGTATCTCTTGTGTTTGAATGCTTTATAGTAGAAATGTATAAGTGCCACTTGCTGCATAATGTGTTCACTAGCTCATGTAGTACTGTTTCTGTTTATACCCCCCACCCCCCTTACGTCATGCTCCTACGGGGGCCTGTAAGGTCATTGTATACAATAACAAAAAAAAGTGCCGATTCACAGCTCTGTAGCTGACAATTCTAGGTTACGTCTTATGCAAGGATGGAATACTCCGTGATCCAAACAAACTTCGCGCCGTCGCCGAATTCCCTAAGCCAACTTCCGTCGAAGAATTGCGTAATTTCGTAGGTCTCTGTTCTTACTTCAGACGCTTCATCCGCAATTTCGCCGACATCATATTGCCCCTGACGAAGCTGTTTAGAAGTAATGGACCTCTCATTTCGTGGTCGTCCAAGTGCGGCAATGCATTCACAAGGCTCCATCGTTTGCTAACTTCTCCGCCAATTTTACGCTATTACGATTCGACAACCCCTAACGAGGTGCAAATACATGCCAGTGTTGGTGGCTTCGGCGCTGTGCTTGCCAAGCACAAACAATGGTTTCCTTAGTATGTCGTGGCTTATGCAAGTCGTACGCCTACAAAAGCTGAGGCCAATTACACTGTAACAAAAAAAAAGAATGCTTGGCTATCATCTGGGCTCTTAATAAGTTCCGGCCTTATTTGTGTGGCCGTTTATTTGATGTAGTCACGGGCCACCATGCACTTTGTTGGCTTTCGTCCTTGTAAGATCGCTCAGGCTCAGGCGTCTTGCCCATGGGCAGTTCGCCTGCAGGACTACGATATCCGCGTGCTGTACCGCAGCGGACGCCAGCATTCTGACGCCGACGCCCTCTCGCGCTCTCCCTTACCTGACGACAATGCCTGCCGCTCACTGTCCCAGTTTATCGTTTCTTCGCTCGACCTTACCACCGTCGCTTCTGAGCAGCGCCAGGACCATCGGATCGCTTCATTTATAGGCTTGCTTTCTGGTTCATCAGCACAACCAACCACTCGCACTTTGCGTCGTCAAGCTCACCATTTCGCCATTCGCGACAACCTGTTTCGTCTATGCAATTGTAACCCCGACGGATGCCAGTGGCTGTTAGTAGTACCTCGCAGTCTGCGTTCCAAGATATGCGCAGCTTTGCACGCCGATCCGCAGTGCCTACACTCGAGAGTTTTCAAAACGTACCAGCACCTTCTACAGCTGTACTAGTGACGAGGGATGTACAGCTACGTTCAGAAGTTCGCTCGCCCTTTCCCCCAATTGTAGCGCCGGAAATCTTCCCCCCGCCTCTCGCCAGTCATTTTATAACCTTTACCTCGCCCTATCCGGCCGTTTGGGCGCATCGGCGTTGATTTGTATGGGTCCGTTCCTCTGACGTCGGCTGGAAACCGCTGGGCCATTGTGGCAGTCGACCATCTCACGCGATACACCGAAACTTCCATACACCAAGCAGCTTCAGCGCACAAAGTTACCTCCTCATTGCTTCGTCGACTCAGCCTGCTTCATGGTCCACCTCAGGAACTGCTCAGTGATCGCGGATGTGTCTTCCTGTCCAAAGTAGTTGAAGCCATTCTTGAAGAGTGCCACGTTGTTCATCGTACAACTGCGGCGTACCATCCTCAGACCAATGGCCTCACAGAACGCTTCAATCGTACGCTCGACAACATGCTTGCCATGTACGTTGCCTCCGACCACTGGCCTTCGTGGCCTATGCGTACAACACCGCTACTCAGAGCACCACCGGCTTTTCACCCTTTTTCTCGCTGTACGGTCGGCACCTGTCGCACAGCAGTGGTGCAATTCTACGATATCGGCCGGATACATCTGAATGTGCTCGTATTTCTGCCACAGCAAGACCTGGTGAAGAGTGCCGCGATCTCGCTCGGGCCTTTACCTCCAATGACCAAGAACGAGCGCCAGAAAAGCACTCGCGGTGACACCACTTCTGCGCCCACCTTCCTCCCTGGAGAACTTGTGTGGCGCTCGGTTCCTTCCGCTGCACCTGGTCTCTCATCAAAACTGCTACCCAAGTATGAAGGGCCCTAACGTGTCGTCGAGCGCGCATCCCCCGTCAACTAGGTCATCGAAACTGTTGAACCGTCTTCGGACATGCGCGTCGAGGACGAGACATTGTCAACGTCGACCGCCTCAAGACCTACTATGGCCCACTCATAGTGATAAGCTGTTAGGTCGCCGGGCGGCTGCCTTTTCGTACCCGGGTTAATTGTAGAGGAGGATTGGAACGGTATACTGGGTCGTTCTCTTCAGCGCTCTTGTGGGGAAACGCTGCTCGTGCTGGGACTCCATGCCCTGTTCTAACACAGGCGGCACGTCAGGTCAGGCCAACGTTGGAAACGCATTGGCAGTTCTTGGTCCAATGATGACCTAAGATTAACGGAGTTGATCCGATATTGGCAGTGCCATTCTGATTCCTGGCACAATGATGGCCTAAGGTTAACAGCGTGACGCTAATATTGGCTGTGCCATTCTGATAGAGATCCAACGTTGACCCTCATTACACTGTCAGTAAACAATGTTGGCACTGCCGTTCAACAAGGCGGGAAATATTGGACCGACTTTCGTACGGATTTGCCAATATGGGTTACTAGTTGGCTTTCTTTGGAGGACATTGGACCGTAATAAGCCAATTTTTGCTTTGTCGGTTTTTAGTGCTCTACGACTCGCTAAGATTAAATAACATGTTTTGAAAACTGTATATTTTGCATGCACGCTCCGCGGCTTTGGAGGATCAGGATTTTGAGGAGAATCGAGAATTACCATGTCACAGAGCTGATGGAACCGTTTTATATTGCATCGAGATGGAGCGCATATGTATTAGTGTAACTTTGTTTGTTTAGCATGCATGGCATGTTGCGGTGACGTAATCATCATGCTCCTATTCCAATACATTTGTTTGTTCGTGCATGTGTAGTAAGCTCCTTGTATGAATGCCCCTGACAGACAGAAAAATTCATTGCACGTTTGGGTTTTTCTGTATCAACAACCTGTCGACTTTGCCTGCATTTGGCACGGCGCATTCCGGATTTTTTTTCGGCCTAACTTTCTGTCTTTCAGCCCCCACTTGCCTCTCCCCCACGCACCCACGTGAACCTGGTCAACGCTATCAGTCAAGCGCTCAGACAGCTATAAGCTACTGTGTCGAATTGGCTGCTCTCGCAGGCACCGGGGAACGCGGAGGGGTCACTATTGTCCTCCTGGTGCCGCCCAAAGAACGCGCTTGGGCTAGGTTCAGCGGGGGAAAGTGGCGTTTGCGCCGTTTTCTTCATTCACCCTTTCCTTTTACCCTTTCCTTCTATGCATCGCTAGCACACCGACTGGGTGCAACACCGCCTGAGTGCTCGCAGTCTTGTCCGTACTTGTCAGCGCACTACATGGGTTGCATGAACGTCACATCCGCAAACCAGGAAACCGGAAACCGCCATATTTAAGAACACTTGCTGCAGAGATGGTGCTGGGTCGTGTACTCTGCAGTAGTAGAAGACCGACAATTCCGGATTCACGATGACAATTTGTGCCACTTTCGGCGGCAGAACGAGAAGTGATTCTTCTGCTACCAAGGACAAGGCGCAGCCACACATCGGACTGTTTAGTTTGCCCGCGGTTATTAAGAGCCAATGTGAACGAACAAGGCTCTTGTCTGAGCAGCGGCGGAGCGTTTGGCTGGCAAGGATAAATAGAAAGGACTTGAAGAATGAGAAGTAAGTCCGTGCTTGCGGTCTCGAAGGTAAAGGAATTTTCAGATTACGCCGTTTATAACACTAACTCGCCTGGCCGCTTCTCTTTCCTGCTGCCGAAATTATTTGTTTAACCGCGGCGTTCTGACGAGCTTTTTCTGAAAGCGCTAGTAAAAGCTCTGTAGATTACCAACTGTGCGCTTTAAATTGCAATTAATACACAGTACATGTGCAGTTAATGCATTTGCATGTGTGTTCTTTCAAAGGGAAGCCTGCCAATTTGATGGATGATGGAAATCTGGACTGGGCACCGAGTCTGCGGCTGGGCCACGGCCATTATGACCGTACTACTGTGGTTGCATCCGCGAGTTACATGCGGTGTAAACGGCGACAGCAGAATAAGCCACATGCTGCTGCAGTGTGCAAGCAACCCGTGAGGCCTGTAACACCACCTGAGCACGCCATAGGCTCGGAACTAGAACCTGATGAGCTCACTCCTATGGGCCCCATTCTGGAGTCTACTCCAACGACAGGTTCGTGTGCATACTATTCCCAAGCATGTTAGTCTAAAGGTTTCTCAATTTTATTATGTCCTGAGTTTCACACTGACAGGCAATTCTGTTGATTTGTTTCTTTTTCCAGAGGCAGAAGTCCAAACTGAGCTCACGTGTAGAGACCTCCAATTGCTAGAGGAAGATTATGGCAAACTATCCGTGGAGCTGGCCACGGTGAAAAAGCAAAAAGAGGAAATGGAAATGTTGGAAGCGTTCTTGCGTGATGACCCCAACAAAGTGTAATTCTACACAGGTCTTCCAAATTCTGTAGTTCTAATGGCTGTGCTCAACCTCCTAGAGACGTTTGTTAAGCACACATAACAAAACTCATTGGGAAAGTTTAAAGAAATTTTAGCGTTCGTAATGAAGCTGAAGTTAAACCTGCCATACCAGGACCTTGCTTACCGCTTTAATGTATCAGAGTCAACCGTATGTTGGATATTTGACAAATGGCTATATGTTGCATTTCGCAGACTGAAGCCTCTCATGTCATGGCCCTCAAGGCAAGCAATAAGGAGGACAATGCCTCAAGCCTTTTTTTGAATCATTCGGAGAGAAGGTAGCAGTCATAGTCGACTGCTTTGAGATCAAGCTTGAACGGCCGTCATCCCTGCAACCAAGATGTCAGACTTGGTCCCAGTACAAATCTAGCAATACAGCCAAGTACCTCATAGGAATAAGTCCTCAGGGAGCGATCACCTTTATTTCCGATGGTTGGAGAGGGAGGACCCCTGACAAACATATTACTGAACACAGCAGTATTCTTGACCATTTATCTCATGGTGACGTGGTACTGGCCGACAGAGGCTTTGATATTGCTGACAGTGTAGGCTTGTACTGTGCACAGCTCCACATTCTTGCATTCACCAAAGGCAAAAGGCAATTGTCAGCAGTGGATTTCGAGGCAACGAGAAATCTTGCAAATGTCAGAATTCACGTTGAGAGGGTGATCGGCTTGGTTCGTAACAAGTATGTCATAAAGAAATCCATTCTGTCACTAGAGTATGCGACTCAGAAACAGGTACACCAGTTCACACCTCTAGATAAGATCGTCAACGTTTGCTATGCGCTGACAAATTTCTGTGAATCTGTTCCTCCTGCAAATCCAGAGCCAAGTAGCTAAGCTTGCCGAGTATGCGTGGCATTCAGAAAAGGCTATTATTGCATATACTATGCAAGATATGTTTACCTGTAACAAATTTTTACCGGTAATTTTTTTACTTCACTCAGCCTAGAGGCTGCCAGTTCTCTCTTAGCAGAACAAAACATTCCAAACATATCGCACTACTTGATTTTAAAATACACTCTTTCAAAAGTTCTTTTCTAGTCCATACCGTCGATGACTGAAATAAATTACCAAAAGCGGTTCTTCAGTGTTCCGACCTAAAAAGTTTTGAAAACGCCCTCGCGTAATATTTGTGACTGTTTTAAATTTGTGTTTGTGACCCATATAATATGCAATTTTGTCCGAATCTTTCTTGCAATCGATTGTTTGCTGTTTGCACCTGTCTGGGAGCACTATGTTGTTTCTAGTTGCTTTGCTTGAAACATTATCTGTATTCCTACTGATGCGATGATACGTTGATGTATTGGATCTTACTTCTGGTTAAAATATGGCTTTATTTATGAATGGTATCAAGGAAACCAATTTTGCTCAAATTTTTCGTTAAGTTGTACTTTTTTTAACCTAAATTCTATGACCTTAATAATCATATGTCTGATTTTACGCTATTTGCTTGTTTGTGGGGCTTAACGTCCCAAAACGACTCAGGCTTTGAGAGACGCCGTAGTGGAGGGCTCAGGAAACTTCGACCACCTGGGGTTCTTTAACGTGCACTGACAGCGTGCAGTACACGAGCCTCTAGCATTTCACCTTGTATTTCTATTTTATATTGCTCTGTAATCGCAACTCCTGTCTTGGCAATGCTGACAGTATGAATAAATAAATGACACTCATTCAGCACTAAGGAACCAGGACACAAAAGAAACATACCACAGGACGGGCGCTAACTACCCACTCTTTATTGTTGGCAGTGTGATATAGTGATTGAAGCTAACTTTCTTTTCATACAAAACAGTCTTGCCTAGTGAGCTCTGAAATCTGCATCACATAAAAGACAAATGCAATTGAAACCACCGTTGCAACTTGAAGGGGAAAGTCCATGGACACTGAGAGTTACAGTTGTCTTTCAATCCTTCTGTCGTTCGCCTAGCTTGTACTTGGGCATAGCATAGTTTGATTGGTCCCCACATGTGTGACGGATGAGTATGACCTTTTGTTTCGGTGTGTGTTCCAAGAGGCATTGCACAGCAGATCTCAAGACACCATCTCGGGATGCATAGCGACACTCGAGGAGAGCATTGTAGCAGTCGCTGGTTATGTGGCCAAACTTCTTTAGGAGTTTCTTCCTTTTTCACATGTGACTTTTCCCATACCATTTGTATGTAGCTGATGAGAGCTTGTCGCCATGCAATAATCCCTCATTAGCTACAAGTCTGATTTGAAGTATCTTCTGCAATGGCTGACACAGAAAAACTCATGGTAACATGTTAATGAAAGCTTGGGGCTTGTGTTCCAGGGACTCTGCTAAGCTTTATTCAGCTGAGCACAATCTGCACAATACCAGTGCTTCTGCTTTGGTGCCCGCTTCATTCAAATGCACGAGTAGTGGAACCATTTGTATGGGCAGTGTTCCCCATCACATGCCACCATTCTTCCTGTTTCTGGGCCTCGACAGTAACAGTACACAGATCTTTTAGCACTAGTGCCAGCCTTTTGTGTATCTTTTCGGGTGAAGTATTGTGCAAACATTTCAGGTAGCACAACATGTGTGAAAAATCGTGTTGCCAATTCCAGAATTCTTTGAAAGAATGCACAATATTCCATTATTCTTTCAATATGTACAGACGTTAGCGTCCAAACGACAAAGTC
The DNA here is from genome assembly GCF_050947875.1 of Dermacentor variabilis. Taxonomy (NCBI): domain Eukaryota; kingdom Metazoa; phylum Arthropoda; class Arachnida; order Ixodida; family Ixodidae; genus Dermacentor; species Dermacentor variabilis. Next base: position 191,259,579 of record NC_134570.1, on the reverse strand, counting down.
GCAGTATCTAACCGCACACATCGCCAGCTGTGTTTGGACTTAATTGAAATACCCATGCGTCCTCTATAAGCGAGGTCCTTCTGGACTAGCCTCCAGACAGAAATCTTTGTTGTTCAATGCTGCTTCTAGTCTTTGTACTGCAAGTGAATAAGGGCATTACATCAACAATTAATGGCTTTACCGAAGCATAGACAGCTGACAATAGCATCTGGGGATGCTGCAAGGTGGGGATATTTGGCACTTAAACAAACGCCAGCCCTTCTCAGTGTCACATTCTTGCGGCATTTCACTGCATTTGCTTGGTTCGTGGAGAGGGCAGCACTTTCATGCTTGAGTCTCCATTCTGTGGCTTCAGATGAAAACTTGTTTTTATCTGGGTAGCAGATTCTTCTCAACAAGCTTATTGACGGGCGGTTCACGTTTGCCCTACACACTCTTCATAAGTGAAGCTGTTGCTCGTCCAGCTCTAAATGAAAACCACTTTGCACATTTTGACTGCTTTCATGTTACGGCTTCGACATGCTGCACCATATCTTCTGTTGTCACCATTTCTTTCAAAAGCACTTCGGCTCGGCTCACCAGAGCAGGCAAGTCCTCAGAGGCGGCCTCTTCACACATTAGGGTTCGAAGAAGTAAAGGCTCTTTTGCTCGTGGTGGATAAAAAGAGAGCTCTATTTTTCATGCAGAGTAAACAACGCTGGCGTCAGTCCTGCATCTGCTATTGCTGAAAAGCACTGCTCTAGCTCTGCATCTGTCGCAGCTGCGATTGGCCGCAGCCTATGTGATGAAGGGGCTACATCTACAGTAATAGTGCTGTTTATAATGTTGTCCATCTTTTTCTTCTTAGCTTTTGCTGGAGAAAAGTCGATTTCCCTACGTCTTCGGAATTCAATATTCCGGCTATGAGCTGGCAGCCATGTATTTTTCTTTTCAGTACAAGTAACGGAGTCCCTCAGCCTCACAGCTGTCTCTGCGGCAAAAAGTGTAGCAGCAACATGAGAGCATGCTTCGCCTACACATGCCATGCGCGTGCAATGCGCTGCCCGACAGTTCCATCTGCTTTGGCAAGAATCGACACTTTAAGGGTTACCTCCCGTAGGCGCTGAGAGTGGTTGACCTGAAATGTCAAACGAAATGATTTAAGCAAATACAGTTTTTGAACTGTGAAATGTCAAATAAACTGATTTCCACTAATACTGTTTTCGAAATGTGAAATGTCGAATAAGATGAGCTCAGAAAATACTCTTTTTCAAACAACCACATTAATGAGCACCAGCAACAGTTTGTTGTGTGGTTCTACGCCACTTTATCCACAAAATGTGGCAGAAGCAACATGGTTTCACTTGCGCTTTACAAGGTTCAGAAAAGCTCGCTCTAAAAAAAGCAGTTGTGAAAGTAATTTTTCTAACAGTTGTGATGCTTTGCTGGTTACATGTTAACAATTTGTGCACCATTTTCTAACCACTTGTTCTCAAGTTGCCGCTGTACGCGTGCATAACCAACAAAAATGTTTCCGCTCAACAACAGCAAAAAAGAAACAAATCAAAGACTGTCTACAGGAACACAAAGCGTAAATTCGGAGAAATAAGACAAAAATGCGGAGCTTAACAATCGATTATTACTAACCTCGCTCAAAACGATGACATGCTCTGATGCCAGCTGCTTTGATGCAATGCTCTTGACCCATCCGCTTGTAAAATAATTATGGCCTTCTAAGGATTTGTACGCCTTCATCTGTTGCAAAGTAACGTGACTTGTTGAAAGCACCAAGTAATTGACGGTGTCGGCGTGCGTCACTGTGGGCAGCAAGTCGACGTTCGGCGTAGCATCCTTGCCGATGCACAGTTCATAAGGGTAGATGCCGTCACACTTTTCGATCTTCGCTCTGTAACGTGCCCGAGTCGGTCCTACGAGCTCTTCAGAGTATGATGGACAAAGCGCGTGCAAATTTTCTTTCGTCATGCCGCAAAGATAAACCGAACGACATCAAGCTCAGGCGCGGCGGTAGGCGGTATAAGCAAGCAGCCAGACGCGGTCGTTCTTAAAGATAGCGCACGCGCGATTAGCAAGCCGGAACTGACGTCACGAGCAACCCATGTATCGTGAAAAAATGCTTGCTTGCCATCGTCATTCCTACTGAGAAGCCTACATCTTGAAATACGCAGCAATGTGGCCACGAATTTTCGTGAGTGTTAGAATTATTATAGGCGAAACAACTAGGAAAAGTCAGCGCTGGTGGCCACCGTCTTCGATGTGGCATGAACTCGGATACACAGAAGCATGGATCTTACAATGGTGAGTGCATTTGTTTTGCGCATGTTATAAGTTTTATAAGGAGCAATATCACCCAAGCAATATCACACGGCATATGTATTACTGAAACAGCCCTGGCTAATCTAGAGTGCCTGTAATTACATAGCTCTTCTTATTTGCAGCCTTTGAATAGTGCCCGGAGTAGAACACGTGTAAATCTGTGAATTTCACCCAAATTCCAGGACTCTGATTTTATCAAGCCATGCGTGCTGTCTGATTCTGCTAGTCATACCGAGAAAACGCGCTTCTTCTGCACATTTATGTCTGCACATTTTATGTCTGTTCTAAATATTCTCTGTTACACCTTCTATGAAATATGCCATATATGTCGAAACATTAAAAAGTGTTACCTGACAAATTTCTTGCAAGAAAGTTTCTTGATTCACCCCTTCGAACTCTCTGCTCAAACTTATATTATTTTTGCGGTATGGCGATTTTTCAAATGAAAACACAGCCACATACATTTGTCGTACCAACATCTCTGATAATATTTCTTTTTATTTTACAGTGCAAGCATCTCCTCCAAGTAATGGTGAAGTCGCTATGGGAACTGGTAGCAAATTTAACGAAACGACCGCGTTACCGTGGTCGTCGGGGGCCTGACCAGTCTGCCGTCATTCAAGCACTGACCAACCTTCCTACCGACGTCAGCTCCCTGCCCTGAAACCCCCTGGCCAGCCCACCGTCCTTGGCACCTTGCCCAATTCCTATCATGAGGGCAGTGCCTGTAAATAAACTGTTTGAAGATAACCGAGCGTCATCTATCTAGGTCCACGGAAAATGCCTGTTTGCGAAAATTTATTCGCAAATAAACTGTCATAAAAGTCAATTTCAGTATTCTTTTGTTATTATTTGCAAGTATAGAGGACTTCTGCTTCTTGAAATAGTATCTTTTTGTCGAGCTCTCTTAGATACTTTTGAGGAAGACGGTATGGGGACAATTGCTATAAAAAATGCCTCTAGCAAAAGGTTTGGGTGAGAATGGCTGCTTGCTCTAGAGTCAGCGTATCTAAAATATTCGTCATGCAAAGGGCATTGGCTCAAAGCTGGCATTAATAATGGCAACGATATGGCTCAACACTGGTCCTACGCTGGCAGCGCCATGGCTGCTGCATTGGCTCAAAGCTGGCATTAATAATGGCAACGATATGGCTCAATGCTGGTCCTACGCTGGCAGCGCGATGGCTGCTGCATTGGCATAACATTGGTCCAATCTTGGCTTTAACGCTGGGCCAGCATTGGGTTGGGTTGGACTTTGCCAATATGCCAACATTGGACTAATATTGGTATCAATTTCTGCCAGCATTGGGCCATGGTTGGACCATTGATGGTGTGCTGCCTGGGAACGGTCGATTCCGCACGCCAGTGACTACTAAACGACATTACAATATATATTGTTACGGAAGGATGAAAAAAGAGAGAGAGGAAGAAGATCGCGAGACGCTGGCTGCTGCATGTAGTTACTAGTCAGCCATTTCTTTTTCTAATTGAATCTGCTTGTATATACATTGTAAATGCAGTCTTATGCACCCAACATCCCCGTAACATATTAGTAGTAGGCGTGGGGTACCGCGGCTGGAAACGGAACTCCGCAGAGGACGTCGCATCACCGTCCTCACAATGAATGACGGTAAGCACTCGGGGTCAACCTCGTTGCCACGTCCAGCGTCTCCATCTCCCTTTACGTCGCCGACCCCTTCGGTTGTGGATGTGCAACCTGAGGATCCCGGACCTCTCTGTGGGACTGATGGCGCCGACGTTGAAGAGTGCGTGGCTATGTACGAACGCGTGAGTCGAATCAACAGATGAGACCCTACGCTTATGCTAGCTAACGTGTTGTTCTACTTAAGAGGCACGGCAAAGGTGTGGTTCAAAAATCATGAAGAGGAGCTGACCAGCTGGGACCAATGCAAGGAGAAGTTAACAGAGTTGTTTGGCAAACCAGCCGGCCTTAAAATTGCCCCAAAGCAGGAACTGGCCTCTCGTGCACAATCTCCCACAGAGTCCTATGTTTCGTATATTCAGGATGTGCTGGCGCTTTGTCGTAAGCCAATCACGACATATGACAGAAGCTGAGAAGGTAGGGCATGTGCTCAAGGGAATTCCTGACAACCCCTTTAATCTGCTCATGTGCAAAAGCTGTTCTACAGTTGATGCAATCATTAATGAGTGCCGACAATTCGAGCTGGCCAAAAGCCGACGCGTCCGGCACCCATTCACCAGACATCCCAATACTGCTCCAACGTCGACGTGTGAAGATCAGCCCGCACAGAAGCATGCGCCGCCATCAGAGGACGTGGTGCGAATCATTCGACGTGAACTGGACACGATGGCGCCCGCAGCTTTCTGTTCACGTAGCCCTGATGCTACGCCTTCTTCAGTTCCGCTCGTGCAAGCCATCGTTTGACAGGAACTTGGAAAACTTTGGCCTACATTCTGTCTGTGCCGTCACCAACACCAGAGCCAACGAACGCCCTTCTACTATTTTCGGTCCACCCCGACACTTCTCCCCACGTTATTGCAACCCGACTGAGTGGAGAACCGCAGACGACCAGCCGATATGTTTCACCTGTCGCCGCATTGGTCATGTCACCAGATACTGTCGCAACTCGATCGTGGCCCTCAACACCTCGCACGCCGACCAACTTGAGCCGTTTTAATGGAACTGCCCGCAATGCTTCGCCCACCGCCGAGTCTAACAGCACCGACAACTCTGCTAAGAACACGTGGTACAGTCGCTCACCATAGCCGCGCGGACACCAGTCTCGCTCACCGCAAACACGTCGCCCATCCTCCTGTTCACCGCTGCCACGTCGCCTTTCTTCCCCTGTGGCTTTTGGCCGCACCCTTTCCGAAAACTAAGAAATGCAGCCCTCGGAGGTGGTGCTGCATTACCCACTATACTGCAGCAAATCCTCTGTCTGTGCTCACAAAGAGAAGTGTAATTGGCGTTAAAATAGGCCGCTTACCTGTTAAAGCACTCGCCGACACTGGAGCCCACGTATCTGTGATAAGTGCGAGCCTACGTAGACGTTTAAAGAAGATCCTCACCCCAGCAGCTGCCCGAGTGCTTCGTGTGACCGACGGCGGCGTGCTGGTTGTACTTGGAATGTGTACTGTGCGCATAAGTATAGCCGGCCGCCCTACTTCTGTTCTCATTGCTGTGACCTACAACTGCCTTCACGACATTATCCTTGGATTGGACTTTTTATCCCATCATTCCGCTCTCATTGACTGCGCGACCGATGTTCTTCAATTGGAACGGCCTCAATTCGCCGATGCTCCGAGCACCGCTCCACCGCACTTGTGTTCGCTTCCAGACGTGCGTCTGTCACCTGAGGCAGTCACTTACGTCGCTTTGACCGCACAGGCACAGATACCCGACGGTGAATATGTCCTTCGCCCCATCATTGACGTTCTTTTGAACCGGAACGTTGCTCTCCCACATACGCTGGCGACGAATACTAATAACAACGTCGTTCTCCCGCATCTGAATTTCAGCCTGTGCCATCAAGTGCTTCCAGCCAGCATGTTCTTGGCCAGCGTTTCTAATACTTCCGAATTCGACATTGAAAGTCTGAATACCGAAAGCGGTTTCTTAGCACCAATTACAGCTCACAGCTCTGGTTCCCTAACGGATAACTTGGCGAAGATGATTGCATCTGACCTCGCCTCTGCACAGGCCACGGACATACGTCTTCTCCTCGAATCGTACCTTGACATCTTTGATTTCGGCGACAAGCCTTTAGGACAAACATCTGTTGTTCACCACCATATCAACACTGGAGACACGAATCCTATTCGTCGGCGTCCCTATATGTATTGCATGCTAAACGTCGAGTAAGTCAATCAGAAGTGGACAAAGTGCTCCGCAAACGGGTCATCGAACCATCAGCCAGCCCTTGGGCTTCGCCTGTCGTCCTTGTGAAAAAAAAAAGGATGGTACCAGGCGTTCTTGTGTCGATTATGGCCATTTAAACAAGATCACCCGAATAGACGTCTACCACACTACCACGCATCGATGACGCCTTGTACTGCTTGCACGGAGCTAAATACTTCTCGTCCATCGATCTTCGATCCGGCTACTGGCAGATTTCAGTTCATGAAATGGATCGCGAGAAGACGGCCTTCATAACGCCGGATGGCTTATATTAGTTCATATTCATGCCCTTTGGTCTATGCAATGCTCCTGCGACATTTGAACGTAGGATGGACTCTCTTCTATCGAGGCTACAAATGGACGACTTGTCTCTGTTACTTTGACGACGTTATTTTTTTTCCACGTTCGGAAGCCACCTTACTCGACTCGCTGCCATTCTTGCGGTCTTCCGAAAAGTCGGCCTCCTACTGAACTCCACGAGGTGTCAATTCGGGCGCCGTCAGATTACTGCGTTGGGAAACCTCGTAGATGCATCCGGTGTCCAACCAGATCCGGAAAAAGTTCGCGCCGTACGCAGTTTCCCTGGGCCACGTTCTGCTTCTGACGTGCGCCGCTTCATCGGCCTATGTTCTTACTTTGGCCGTTTCGTCAAAAACTTCGCCGACGTTGCTCTCTTTTAAAGAAGAACGCGCCGTTCTTATGGGGCCCTGAGCAAGATCACGCGTTCGCTGCTCTCATCGGGTTTCTGACCACCCCTCCCATACTTGCCCACTTTGATCCATCTGCACCGACCGAAGTCCACACTGGCGCAAGCGGCCATGCCACCGGCGCTGGTCTCAAACCAACACCAGAATTGTACCGAGTGCGTGATAGCTTACGTCAGCCACCTGCTGTCACCTGCCGAGAGAAATTACTCCATCACCGAGCGGGGGTGCTTGGCTTTAGTTTAGACTGTCGCCACGTTCCGGCCATATTTGTACGGCCGCACGTTTTCGGTCGTTACAGACCACCACGCTCTCTGCTGGCTGTCTTCCCTCCGGGACCCCACAGGACGGCTTGGTCGCTGGGCTTTGCGGCTCCAGGAATTTTCATATGTTGTCAACTATAAGTCTGGACATCTGCACAAGGACGCTGACTGCCTCTCGCGTCACCCCATGGATCCTCCCGATCCTGTTGCGCATGATCCGGTGACCTGCATGATGGCTTTGACTGATATGACCGACGTGCGCGCTGAACAACAACGCGACGCATCGTTACAGTCCATCATCGCCGGAGTGCAATCTGGCAGCACCGACGGCACGTGCCGTATGTTCGTGCTGCATGATGGCATCCTTTACCGCCGCAATATCAACCCTGACATCAACCCTGACGTCCCTGAGTTGCTCCTTGTCCTTCCTCGTCATCTGCGATCCGTCGTTCTCGATCAACTTCACGATGCACCGACGGAGGGACACCTTGGAGTTTTGCGTACATGCGACCGCGTACGACGTCGGTTCTTCTGGCCCGGTCTCTACCGCTCCGTGCGTCGTTATGTCGCAACTTCCGAATTGTGTCAGTGCCGGAAGAAACCTCCCCTTGCACCTGTCGGCCGACTCCATCCAATTGAAGTTCCCTCTGAACCATTCTTTCGTGTAGGCCTTGACTTGCTTGGCCCTTTTCCGACGACGACTAGAGAGAATAAGCGGATTGCTGTCGCTACTGATTACGCGACACGCAACGCGGTAAGAAAGGCGTTGCCGACTAGTTGCGCAACTGACATCGCCGATTTTCTTCTTCACGACGTCATTCTCCAGCACGGTGCACCTCGACAGTTACTTACAGACCACGGCCACTCGTTCTTGTCTCGAGTTGTGGACGACCTTCTCTTGTGCCACTGAGCTCTTGTGCCACTGAGCACAAGCTGTCACCGCCTACCACCGCCTACCAACCACGAAGGGACGGTCTTACGGAATGTCTCAACCGAACACTCACAGAGAAGCTGTCAATGTACGTTTCCTACGATCACCGCGACTGGGACGCCACGCTGGCCTACATGACATTCGCATATAACTCGTCCCGACATGACACCGCAGCATATTCGCTCTTTTATCTTTTGTATGGTCGCGACCCCAGATTGCCCTTCGACACCATCCTACGTTCTGTGCCCCACGTTGCCACTGAGTACGCTCGTGAAGTCATCGATCGCGCTCACATGGCACGTCAAGTCGCCCGATCTCGCTTATTAGCCTCGCAGCATCTGCAAAAAGAGCGTTACGACCGGTGCCATCGCAATGTTCTGTTCGTCCAGGTGCTTAGGTGCTGCTTTGGTCACCATGTCGTCTGGTCGGCCTCTCCCAGAAGCTTCTCTCTCGCTACACAGGGCCTTATGAAGTCCTAGGTCAAGGTAACGACGTCAATTACGAGATCGCGCCGTTACACTTCATGCATCCTCAAGTTCGCCGCCTGTTGACGTCGTGCACGTTTCGCGGCTGAAGCCATACCTCGCTCGCAGTTCTTCGCCTACCATGCGCCGAGATGGCGTTTCACCACCCGGGGGTCCTGTTACGGAAGGATGAAAGGAGAGGAAAAAGAAGATCGCGAGACGCTGGCTGCTGCGTTTTGTTACTAATCAGTCACTTTTAACCCCATTCACTCTGCTTGTATATACACTGTAAATACCGTCTTATACTCCCAACATCTCCGTAACAATATATATATATATATATATATATATATATATATATTGTCACGTGTGGAAAGACAGACGAAAGAGGCTATTTACACTGGAGCCAGGCCGACACTCGATCGCACCAAGGGCACCGACCAACTTTATCGTCGTTCTCGCGGCGGCTCGTCTCTTGAGCATCGGTCGATGATATCGTAATGCTCCTCCCGCCCCCATCCCCCCTCCCCCTCCCCCTGCCTCCAAAAGCGCCGTAACGGTGCCGTTAAATATCCAAGGCGCGTGGAGAGTTGTAGGGCTTGAGTCGGGCGACATGGACAATGTCACTGGTTGTCGCAGCGGAGGATGTAGTGCGCGTGGCTAGAACGATTTCATAGGTGACATCAGTCACTTTGTGGAGCACACGATATGGGCCTACGTTACAGGAAAGCAGTTTTTCACAAAGGCCGACTTTACGCGATGGCGACCAAAGCAACACGAGGGTGCCGGGCACAAAATGGACATCACGGTGACGGAGGCCGTAGCGTTGCTTCTGTTTGTCTTGAGACACTTGTAGACGAGCACGCGCAAGTTGGCATCACGGGCATAATCGCTAGTTGAAGCTGTGGTGGACGGAAGCACAGTGCCTAGTGGTAGCGTCGGTTCTCTTCCATACAAGAGGTAAAACGGGGAAAAGCCAGCAGTTTCGAGACGGGAAGAGTTGTACGGAAAGGTTATTAGGGGTAGAGCCAGGTCCCAGTCACGGTAGTCGTCTCAAACGTATTTCTATAGCATGTCTATAAGGGTGCGGTTAAAACGCTCAGTGAGGCCATTCGTTTGAGAGTGGTAGGAGGTGGTAAATTTATGCTGTATTGAGCAGACACGCATGATGTCGTCAATGGCTTTGGCCAAAAAGGTGCGGCCGCGGTCTGTAAGCAATTGACGCGGAACACCATGCATCAAAATGATATCATGCAGGAGGAAGTCCGCAACATCAGTTGCGCAACTGGTCGGAAGAGCACGGGTTACGGCGTAGTGGGTCGCGTAGTCTGCCGCAACTGCAACCCACTTTTTTCCTGATGTAGATTCTGGAAATCGGCCGAAAAGGACTAAGCCGACACGATGGCAGGGCTCCACAGGGATGTCGAGCGCCTGCAGGTAACCAACGGAGAGCTGGGAAGGCTTCTTGCGTCGTTGGCAAAGTTAACAAGCGGCGACGTAACGTCGTACTGAACGGCCAAGGCGCGGCCAGAAAACACGGCGACGTACACAGTCGTAGGTTCGAGATACGCCGAGGTGTCTTGCCGTTGGTGCATTGTGAAGCTCTTCTAGAACGATGGTACAAAGTACCGTCGCGGAGGACGAAGAGGCGTCGAGTAGCATCGGCCGGAGAGTGCTCAAAACGGTCGATGAGTGCCCTGATGTAGGCGTCACGACGTTGCTCGTCGGCGAAATGAAGCAGCTGGAATACAGAGAATACGCAAGGAGTACTGGCAATATGGAAGGAGTCAGAGTTTTCAACAGGGTAGTGCGACAAGCTGTCAGCGTCAGGGCGCAGGCGGCCAGACTTGTACACCAATCTACGTTTGAAGGCATGGGGCGAACACCTTGGAAAGTGAGAAAACTTGCTATAAGCCAATTAAACCCAGTTCTTGTTCAAGGCATTATATTTGGTGTGCTTGGAACAAACGTATAGTAACTGATATGCACCTAACTTTGCAGCCGCCCAGACAACAGTAACGTATTCTCGTTCCGTAATTGAATAGCTGCGCTCCGATGATGCTAGGACGCGGCTCGCGTAAGCAATAATGTGATCTTGGCCACACTGACGCTCGGCTAGACGGCACCTACGCCGTGACCACTGGTATCTGAACGCAATTAAGTAGAGACATCAGGGTCGATGTGGGCGAGAATGGGTGGTGAGGTTAGAAGAGTGACGAGACGAGAAAAGGCGGCGGCTAAAGTAGCCCTTCTGAAGTAATTGTACGCCTTTCTTCAAAAGATTAGTGAGGGGTGCAGCAATTGCGGCAAAATCTTGAACAAAACGACGAAAGTACGAGCATAGCCCTACAATACTTCGAACGTCTGCGGCTGTCTTCGGAACCGGGAAGTCACGGACAGCACGAGTTTTTTCGGGATCAGGCTGTACTCCGGAAGCGTGAACGAGATGGCCAGAAGAGTAATTTGGCGGTGGCAAAAAAACGACATTTGAACGAGTTAAGTTGCAGCTTCGCCTTTCGAAATACACCAAGTATAGCTGTTAGACGCTCAAGGTGAGTGTCGAACGTGGGCGAGAAGACGATGACGGTCGTCGAGGTAGCAGATACATGTGGACCATTTGAAACCTTGGAGCAAGGAGTCCATCACACGCTCAAAGGTGGCAGGGGCGTTGCATAATCCAAACAGCATTGCTTTCAATTGGTATAGGCCATCAGGTGTTTTAAACGCGGTTTTTTCTCTGTCCATATTGTCAACAGCAATCTGCCAGTACCCAGAACGAAGATCAATTGAAGAGAAATAGCTGGAACCGTGGAGCCAGTCAAGGGCATCGTCTATACGTGGGAGCGGGTAGACGTCCTTCTTAGTAATGTTGTTCAGATGACTGTAGTCTACACCGAAGCGCTACGTGGTGGGGGGGGGGGGGTGCATCCTTCTTCTTAACCAACATCACAGGTGACGCCCAGGGACTCGAATAATGCTCAATGAGGTTTTCATCTAGCATTTTCTTCACTTCACTTTGAATTACTCGGTGTTCCGGCGCAGAAAGTCGATACGGTCGTCGGTGAATAGGCGTAGCAACTCCAGTAAGAATTCGATGCTTGAGTGCAAGCGTCTGGCCTGAAGGGCGATCGCTGAAGTCGAAAATATCTCGGTAGGACGATAATATTTTGCAAAGGTCTTCAGCCTGCGCAGAGGACAGGTCCATCGCAACCATTTTCTTTATGTTGGGATCGGTACCCGAGGCTGGCGCGAGGGGCCTGTTAAGCTCTCAAGAACCATCGGTTGATAACGCTGCCAAGTGATAGTCGCCAGACAATCAACGTTGGCAAGTCCTTGGATTGAACGCCTTGGCCTCTTTGGATTGGCAAAGTAAGTTCTACCTTGTGGTAGAATTTACTTTGCCAATCCAAAGGTAAAGATAGGCATGCGAGTGCGGTTCGCAGTAATAGTAAGTATATTGTGAGGCATGATAACGTCATACTGTAGTGGAATGTCGGGCAGAGGGGTGACGAGGTACTCGCCATCAGGAACTGGTGGGGAAGACAACAGTTCAATATAGGCTATTGATTTTGGCGGCAGGCGATGAAAGCCGGTGGGGCGTAAGCGGCACTGGTGTGCGTCGAAGGCTCAGCGAGACTCGGCAACTCAAGGTGAAGAATACTGGCAGGGCAGTCAATAAGAGCGGAATGAGCGGAGAGAAAGTCGAGGCCGAGAATTAAGTCGTGGGGGCAATGAGCAATCATGGTGAAGAGGACAGGCCTGTGGCGGCCGGCGATGCTGACACGTGTCATACACATGCCAACGATAGGCACAGCACCGCCATCCGCAACGCGGACGACGCGTGTTTGTTCAGTCGTCGTCGGAAGGCAGCACTCATAATATAAAGATGTGCGCCTGTACCGATGAGGGAAGTGACAGGATAGCCGTCAACGTCAACGTCAAGAAGGTTTTGGTTCGTGTTTAACGTGAGCAGAGGATTTGAGGGCAGGGCAGCTTCACCTCCAGAAGCTGCAGTGCCTAGTTTTCCGGCTGAATCAGGGAGGCGATAGGCGGCGAAGAGAAGCGACGGGGTTGGGGCGAACGAGACTGATGGAGTCGAGGTGAGGGCGAGTAGCTGTAGCGAAGGTTCGCAGCAGGGGTATCAGCGGCCGTGGGTTCATGGTGGGTGGCATAGAGAACAGGACGTCCAAAGTATCGGGAATAAGCGGCGGTGTATGTCCGAGGAGGTGGTGGTCATCGGTTGCGGCAGTGACGAGCGACGTGGCCGATGCGACAGCAGTGGAAGCAGATCGGCTTGTCATCTAGGGTACGCCATTCGGACGGGTTGCGGCGAGATGTGGCAGAAAAGGCAGAACACGAGACGCAAGAGCCTTTCTCGAGACAACTTTGTGGCCAAGGAGGTCGCTGAACAGTTCCCGTAGCTTTGCTTTGAAACTGTCCCAACTGGTTATCTCGCCATCATGCGTTTGGTGCCACATGCTTGGTGTGCCGTCGAGATAACAGATGACATTGTCGAGCATAATCGTTCGGTCCCACCTGTTATTAGCACTGGCGTGTTCATAGTGCTTGATCCATTCGTCAACGTCCTGTCCCTCCAGGCCAGAGAACACACCGGGGCCGCGATGTGGGGTAACCGTGACGATTGGAGCTGTCGGACAAGCCGAAGCCATTGCAGAGGCGGTCTCGTAACCGGGAGGCATGGTGACAAGCTCGATGCACCGACCACTTTGGAGTTCTGTGGTGAGGAAGGGAATCGCTACCCTCCACCAAAATGTTCCGTGTGGAAAGACATAGACGAAAGAGGCTATTTACAGGCTATTTACACTGGAGCCAGACAGCCAGGCCAACACTCGCTCGCGCCAAGGCACAGACCAACTTCACCATCGTTCTCGCGGCGGCTCGTCTCTTAAGCATCGCTCGATAATATATATATTGACACGTGTACATGTTTATCTTTCTCGGGTGACCACGTTTCACCGCTTAACAAATGTTATCACGCAGCGCAGGACGCGCCTGGATGTATAGGAAATTTCAGGAATATTATCGATGGTTCCATCCGCTGTCTGTCACCGAACCTTGTGTAATCTGATTGCATGTATGCGCGATGCGAATAGTGTAAATTTGTGCAAGACACGCGGGTCCCAGCGATAAGTCTGGAACATTCGACGATTGATGTATAAAAGCCGACGCGCTTGACCCGTTGACCAGATTTTTGGCGATAGCCGATTGTATTCGCCGCTATCGTTGCGCTATAAGTGCAGCCTGTTTTCGTGGACACATGTTCGCCTAATAAAAGTTAGTTTTGTCTTTCACAGTATTGCTACTGTGTTCTTCAACGTCACCACCACGTGACACCTGGGGGAGGTGCTTTGCGTTCATGTACCGTACGCGACCACAAAGCCGTGACCCAAGCCCGAACTCGGAAGACAACACCAACGTCGCCAAGAGCCAGCGAGGTAGCCGCAGGCGGCAAGGACTGCCCCCGGAGCACGGACTTTTGCCTGAGACGATCAGGAAGGTCGTCGCCCAGTAAACCCCAATGGCATATGCAGCGTCCCTCATTGCGCTGCAGCAGCCCAGGGAGCCTCCGACATTCCGCGGTTCAACATTCGAAGATCCGGAAACCTGGCTTGAGACATACGAGAGGTTCGCTGCTTTTAACAGCTGGAATAGGGACGACAAACTTCGGCGTGTCTTTTTCGCATTGGAAGACGCCGCCAGAACATGGTTCGAGAACCGAGAAGCCGCTTTAACGACCTGGGACCTTTTCCGAAGCGGCTTCCTGCAGACATTCACAAGCGTCGTATGCCGAGAGCGAGCCCAAGCACTACTAGAAACCCGAGTGCAGCTGCCTAATGAGACCACCGCGATCTTCACAGAAGAGATGAGCCGCCTATCCCGCCACGCCGACCCGGAAAAGTACGCGGAGAAGAACGTCCGCCTACTGATGCGTGGTGTAAAGGAGAAACTTTTCGCCGGAGTGGTACGAAGCCCACCGAAGACTGTCGACGAGTTTATTCGCGAGGCCACTAGCATCGAGAAGACACTGGAATTGCGGATCCGGAAATTGAACCGCCGCACGAACTCGGCAAGCTACGCCGGAGTTCAGTCCCTGGCCACCGACGACCTGCGCGAGACTTTCCGAGTGGTCGTGCGGGAGGAGTTGCAGAAGCTGTTGCCGTCATCACAGCCTCAAGTGGCTTCGATTGCCGACGCCGTACGTGAGGAGCTCCAACAACAGCTCGGACTAGCCCTTGAATCACCGCTGCCTCAGCCGCAAGCGATGACATACGCCGCTGTAGCCCGTGGTCACGTTCCTCCTCCGCCCCCACGGCAGGGCCCAGTGACGACACAGTTCCGTCGTTCACCACCACCCCCGCCGCCAGCACGCCACCCCGTCACTCCACGCGGTATTCCAACGAAGACTGACGTTTGGCGTGCCCCCGATCACCGTCCGCTTTGCTATCACTGCGGAGAAGCCGGGTACATCTACCGTCGAAGCCCATACCGGGAGATGCGACTCCGAAGGTTCGCCGTTAACGGGCCGCGACCACAGATTGGCGAACGACCTCGGGAAATCGCCGGCTACCTCGCCACCACTCAGTGGAGCCCACGACGACTCAGTGGAGCCCTTGCCGTCACCAGGCCGCTACCTGTCGCCGCAGCGCCGACCATACACCGGCCCAGCCTGGGGCCGCTCTGCGAGCCCATATCCGGAAAACTAAAAGCAGAAACCGATGGAGGTGCGGTTGCTGTTCGTCGAACTGACGAAGATCCTCCGCCACCGACGAAGACGACGAAGAGACAATCTCGACGAAATAACGACACGCCGCCGTCCCGACGAAGTCAGGAAGCCAAGACTACGCCGACGAAATATGATATGACAACGCCACATACCAGCCACAGGTCAACGTGACGCAGCCGTGATCCGACGCCAAGACCTAACTGTAACGCCAGACAAAGAACCACCGACCTCGACGTGCTTCTCGACGGCCACGCAGTTACCACCTTAGTTAATAATATTTGGGGTTTTACGTGCCAAAACCACTTTCTGATTATGAGACACGCCGTAGTGGAGGACTCCGGAAATTTTGACCACCTGGGGTTCTTTAACGTGCGCCTAAATCTAAGCACACGGGTGTTTTCGCATTTCGCCCCCATCGAAATGCGGCCGCCGTGGCCGGGAGTCGATCCCACGACCTCGTGCTCAGCAGCCCAACACCATAGCCACTGAGCAATCACGGAGGGTCCACCTTAGTTGACACAGGGGCCGATTACTCCGTCATGAGTGGACGCATCGCCGCCCAGTTGAAGAAAGTTAAAACTGCATGGGAAGGCCCTCAAATTCGAACCGCTGGAGGAAACCTCATTACGCCGACTGGAATCTGCACGGCAAGAATTACCGTTCATGACCGGACTTACCCTGCCACCTTCGTTATCTTCCAACAGTGTTCACAAGACGTCATTCTCGGCATTGACGTCCTGAATCAACATGGCGCAATCATCGACCTGAAGTCAAAATCGATAACGCTGTCACAAGATCAAGCGATACCGCCGGAGAGCTGTCGTATTCACCACGCCTTGAGTGTGCTCGAAGATCAAGTGAGCATCCCGCCGCGCTTCAGCATTATTATTTCCGTCGGCACCGAAACACCCGCTGAAGTAGAAGGCGTCATCGAGGGCGACCAACATCTACTGCTCGGCCGTGAAATTTGCGTCGCAAGAGGGATCGCTCGACCCGACGGAGGTAAAGCGAAAGTTATGCTAACCAACTTCAGCCTAGAGTTCAAGCACATCAACAAGGGCACGACAATTGCATACATCGAGGAAATTGGGGAAACCAACAATGCTTCTGTCCTGTCGGATTCTGCCGCACCTACCCCGATGAGCATAGTCCCCGAACCAGACTTTGACGTAAATCCAAGTCTTCCTGTGAGTAAGCAGCAACAGATCAGTAGTCTTCTCCGACGATAGAAAGACTGCTTTTCGACGTCATCGAGGATTCGACAAACACCAGTTGCAAAGCATCGCATAATAACCGAAGAGTGCGCTCGACTACTCCGCCAAAGCCCTTACCGAGTTTCGACGAGAGAACGTGAAGCTATTAGGCAACAAGTCGACGAAATGCTACGCGACGACATCATCCAGCCGTCAAAAAGCCCTTGGGCATCTCCTGTAGTCCTGGTGAAGAAAAAGGACGGAACCCTACGTTTCTGCGTCGATTATCGTCGACTCAACAAGATCACGAAGAAAGACGTATACCCCCTTCCGGGGATAGACGACGCATTGGGTCGGCTCTGCAACGCTAAATACTTCTCGTCGATGGACCTCAAGTCTGGCTACTGGCAAATAGAAGTCGAGAGAGATCGCGAAAAGACCGCCTTCATCACGCCAGATGGCCTCTACAATTTCAAGGTCATGCCATTCGGGCTGTGCTCGGCGCCTGCAACGTTTCAGCGCGTCATGGACACGGTGTTAGCAGGATTGAAGTGGCAGACGTGTCTTGTTTACTCGGATGACGTCGTTGTCTTCACCGCAAATATCGACTATCACCTTAGGTGGCTGGCGACAGTATTAGAGACCATCAAGTCACCAGGGCTCACTCTGAAGCCGGAAAAGTGCCGCTTCGCTTATGATGAGCTCCTTTTCCTAGGCCACGTCATCAGCAAATCTGGAGTACGCCCCGACCCGCAGAAGCCCCGACGTGCCATCGCAATGTTCCCGCAGCCAATCTACAAGAAGGCAGTGCGCAGATTCCTTGGCATGTGTGCCTACTATAGGTGTTTTGTCAATGACTTTTCACGCATCGCGGAGCCGCTAACACATCTAACCAAATTTGATGTAGAGTTGAAGTGGGAAACGCCGCAGACCGACGCATTTCAAGAACTCAAACGACGCATGCAGTCGCCGCCGGTACTTGCACACTTCGACGAGGACGCCGATGCCGAGATCCACACTGACGCCAGTAGCCTTCTCCTCGGTGCCGTCCTAGTCCAGAGGAAAGACGCACTTGAACGGGTGATATCTTATGCTAGCCGGTCGCTGTAGAAAGCGCAAGGCAATTATTCTACGAATGAAAAGGTATGCCTCGCCATCATTTGGGCTACAGCAAGATTCCGCCTTTACCTCTATGGCAGGCCATTCAAAGTCGTCAGCGACCATCACGCGTTGTGTTGGCTAGCTAACAAGGACCCTTCAGGACGGCTGGTTTGGTGGAACCTCAGACTGCAAAAATATGACGTAGCGGTAATATGCAAGTCCGGAAGAAAACACTCTGACGCCGACTGCCTATCACGCGCCCCCATCGATCCCCCGCCGCAAGACGACGTCTTCCTTGGAATAATAAGCGCGGAAGACTTCTCTAAACAGCAACGAGCAGACCCGGAGCTAAAAGGCATCGTCGAGTATTTGGAAGGAAACACCGACGTTGTCCCTAGGGCATTTAAGCGCGGATTGTCTTCGTTCACGCTACGAAACAACCTGCTCGTGAAGAACTCCTCACCAGTCCGCGCGAGCTACCTTCTTGTTGTTCAGTCAGCGCTGCGTCCAGAGATACTGCACGCCTTGCATGACGGTCCAACTGCTGGACACCTCGGATTCTTCGGGATGCTGTCGAGGATACAAGAAATGTATTACTGGCCGCGCCTGACCGCCGACGTCGCCCGTTACGTCAAGACATGCCGAGACTGTCAGCCACGCAAGACGCGACCGACAGGGCAAGCGGGATTACTACAGCCGATCGAGCTTTCATGCCGACCATTTCAGCAGATCGTAATGGATCTCTTAGGAGACCCTTTTGGACATCAACACTCGGAGATAAGTGGATCGTCGTGGCGACGGACTACCTTACCCACTTCGCTGAAACTAAGGCTCTGCCGAGACGTAGTGCCTCCGAAGTGACGCAATTCTTCGTCGAGAACATCCTGCAGCGACATGGTGCCTCAGAAGTCCTCATCACCGACAGAGGAACGGCCTTTATAGCAGAGCTCACCCTAGCCATTCTGCAATACAGCCAGACAAGCCACATGAGGACAACTGTCTACCAGCCGCAAACGAATGGTCTTACGGAGCGGTTGAACAAGACCTTCCTCGACATGCTAGCGATATACGTGAACGTTGAGCACATGACGTGGGATGAGGTCCTGCCGTACGCCACCTAGGCTTATAGCACTGCAGTGCAACAAACTTAAATCACGGCGTTCCAGTTGGTTTACGGAAGGAACCGGACGACGACTCTCAATGCCATGCTGCCGCACGTCACTGATGAAGAAAATGTCGACGTAGCCGCCTATCTGTAGCGAAGAAACCCGACATCTCGCCTGTCTGTGCATCAAGAACAAGCTGACGACCGAGAGCCGGCACTACAATCTTCGACAACGCCACGTGGAATACTAGCCCGGTGACCGTGCTTGGGTCTGGACTCCGATACGCCGACGGGGACCAGCGAGAAATTGCTACGGCGCTATTTCGGACCCTACAAGATTACGCGATGCATTGGCGCACTGGACTATGAGGTCGTGCCAGACGGCATTTCGCTATCATAGCGGCGCCGCGCACGACTTAAGGTGGTTCACGTGGTGCGTCTTAAGCCCTATTACGCCCGTTGACGAACTTTATTTCTTTACCATACGGGTGTTTCTATTTTTCACTTTTTTCTTTGATGCATCGAGACGATATGCTTTTTAAGAGGAGGTTATTGATACGTGTACTTACCTTTCACCGGTGACCGCTTTTCACGAGCCAACAAATGTTAAACCTTATCATCCAGCGCAGGAGGCGCCTGTACGTATCGAAAGCTTCTCGAACGTCATGGATGGTTCTATCCAATGTCTGTTGTAACCGAAGCTTGTGTAATCTGATTGTACGAGCGACACGAATCGTTTAGTACCTTCTTGAAGAGACGCGGGCGCCAGCGATTAAATCGGTATCTTCGGTGACTCATGTATAAAGCTAACGCGCTTAACCGCAGATCACATTTCGACGATCGCCCGCTATGTTCCCCGCAATCGTCGTGCTTTAAGTGTAGCCTGTTTTTGTGGGCATAGGTTCGTCCAATAAAAGTTAGTTTTGTCATTCAAAGTATTGCTTCTGTGTTCTTTGCCGTCACACTACGTGACAATATGTCTGCTACATCTAGAAACACTTCTATTTTTGTGTGGCACATTTCAATAACATGTGTAATATGGTTGAGTAAAATGAGTTGGACAGCTGTCTTTTATTGCTCGTTGTCAGTACGTGGCGGTAGCTATCGGTTTCACTTCTTCCTTTGTGTTTCACAATGGGTTGCACAAGGCGTAATGTTCAAATGGTCGGATAGATACTTTTCAAGCCGGCTCGGCATGAAATAGTTGATGCCCTCATATTTAATGTTCCTATGGTGAGTTTTCGCATGGAGCGCACATTCCGTGCCCTTGACAACACTAAATCAGGGAACATTCCTAGTATATTCTAAAGCTGTGTTTTTTTATTACTCTCAAGGTGCAAAATATGCGGCAAAAGTAATCTTCAATCAACGGAATTGGCACCTGAAATGGCTAAGAAGAAAGCACTCTTGCGCCGCCACAACAACCGATACCTGGAACCGCGCAGGCGCGCTTCGATTTGAGCAACCGCAAATGACCATGGCATTACCATGCGAAGCATGACTTGTAATCGTAGTGCAGCTCAGTGCACGCATCACGCCAAGCAATCTACAGGACGTGGATGCGCTCGGCTGGTTACGGCAGCACTCATATTGCGTTATTGCTGTTGTGCTGTGGATCTACGTGCACTTTCAAGGAAATTTCGATTTGTCAACTGCGAAACAAGCGAATGCCGCAACCATGCAGTCAGGCAAATCTCGGCGTAAGCTGACAGATACAAGCTATACCGCCGAGCACGACGAGGCGGTCTTGGCGCTCTCCAGTAGGCTAGTGCACGACAAACAAGAAAAATTAATTCCGCATCTTTTACGTTGGTGTCTTGAAGTGGCACACCGCATTGGCACTGTTATATTATGTAAGATACGTAGTTTGCCCACCTTCCGTACAATCCCAAAACATTCCACGTAACTCTTGTTTTGCATGTTGAGAAAAGTATAAGTTGTCTTGATCTCCGGTGCATGACTTCGTGCTAGGTTGTGTTCGTGAACTAATAACTTGCACTGCAACATAATTTCAGCTTTAGTACGGTAAAATTTGGTTTAAATTTTTCAAATCGAGATTAGGAATACGCATAAACACAAACTTCGCAGTCTGTCTGGATAAAAAATATTTTTGTGTGCAGAATCCACATTGGCAAACTGAACAACCGCAGCTGCAGAAAATCAAGGGAAATTTAGGGAATATTTAAATCCAAGTTAGGGGAAAACTGGCTTCGGAGTTTGGCAGCACTGACTCTTTGGTGCATTACTGTATTTAGTGCGCGCGGTTTGCTTGATAGCTTCTTGCGTTTTCTGCGTTCTTTGCATGCCTCGCTTTGATTTCTTTGGCATACTTCTACGTGTTTCTCGCTTTTTTATGGGCCTCTTGTTGCTTCAAAGGTCACGATGATCTCCTCCGACTCGGCCACATCGATGGTGAATGAGTGTTTCGAATTCACCTTTTTCGTTTATTGCGACGCAGGGAACAAAAGCGCGAAAGTGCGTGCACCTTTGCGTGTCTTATGCGCGTGTTTGTGCTCGTTTTCATTCATAGTATCATCCTATGAACCTTCCGTTGCGAGAATTGGATGCACAGCACTAGACTTGTGATACTGAACAAGGGGTTCTGTCCTGGTTTTACTTCACAGTGCTCTTGTTGCAACGTAAAGCAGGCATGTGGCGCCAGCTAAAACGGGGCATGCTGTACGACACGATTTTATGTACGGTGTTCGAGCACCGATTGAGTTAGCCTTATGAATGAGCGCTAGTGCTCTGCCGTTTTCGTGGAAAGAAAATGCGACGTGAAATCATCCGAACTGTACTGCAATCAAAGATATTTCATTCGTTCCACGCCGTCCACTACATGGCATGTCAGCGGGCTTGTAGCAGCTAGGGGCGGTGGGATCGGCGAAAATGTATTCTGCGCGCGCTATTCGCTTCAGTATCGAGCGCCACGCGTTGCTGCAAGGCCGCTCACACGCCGTGCGGTCGACGCTCGTGCGATCACAAAACTTATCGAAGACTATGGTGCGATAATATTAAAGAATTTCATGGGCACACATGTACGTGCGATTCTATATGATAGGTGAGATAAACTAGGAGTGATGCTACCGAATGCTTCAAAATCATCGGGTTATGCGCCTTGCCAGCCACATGTGTTTTGTTCTCCAGCAGTTCGCGTGCGTTCGACTGTCTTCTTAAGGCGAAAGCCGTTCAAGGCTCATGATAAAATTTGTGTCAGCAGACCTGACCGCTGGAGTGGCTGCCCAAGCGTCATCACGCCATATGAACACGGATTAAAGACAGGTTAAAGAATAAAAATGATTGATAGTGACGTTATGAATGATAATGTTATAACAGTGAATGATAACGTTATAATAGAGATTGGTAGATGTTAATAATAACTTGAATTATTAATAATGACTCCAAAACGACCAATATGCCTAACGACAGCATGTTATGACCACAATTGATTAGAAATGACTAGAAATGTCTACTAACGAGTAGTCATGACTTAAACGGCTACTAATTACTTGTAATGATTACCAGTGACTACGGAATGACCAATATGCCTAACGACGGCTTGTAATGACCACAACTGATTACAAATGACTAAAAATGCTTACTAGTGAGCAGTAATTACTAATAATGACTGAAAGGACTTGTAATGACTATGAAATGACAAATATGTCTGACGACAACTTATAAAGACTACAATTGATAAGAAATGACTAAAAATGCTTATTAATGAGCAGTAATGAATAATAATGACTGAAATGACTTGCAATGACTAGTAATGACTACGAAAAGACCGGTATGTCTAACGACAACTTGTAACGACTACAATTCATTAGAAATGACTAATAAGCTTAGTAATGACCAGTAATGACTAATAATGACTGAAATGACTTGTAATGACTATGATATGAACAACATGTCTAACAATGGCTTGTAAGGACCACAATTGATTAAAAATGACTAAAATGCTTAGTAGTGAGCAGTAATGACTAAAAGAAAGAAGACGAAGAGAAGAGGCAAAGAGAAAGAAACGAATGATAAGAGGAGGAAGAGTAGGCTTTCGCCGTTCTCCTTTTGAAAGAGATCTTAAGAGACCCTGTAATTCTTCCGTGTTCTTCGGTCGACGCCGTCGAGTGCTTCACGCAAACGGCTTCACCTAGGCGCTCTTTGCATTCACGGAAAAGGCAGATTCCATGGCATTCTAGGTTCTACGTGCCTTACTGGAATAGAACATTCAAGGTGATGTGGTGCGTGAAATTTCAGCTTTTGACACTTCAATAACTGGTTGATTTAATAAAGTTCTAAAATCAGTGAAGGAGCGAGATGTATGGGGCATATCTACCGCGCCGTCCCACTGTGTCACCAGACGGCATGTATGCGTTATCCACAGCATAAACGTGAAAAATTATCAAAGTTTCTTGTGACCATAGAAGTACCTAGTTATTTCAAAAAGCTATTTTTGCTTTGAATTCACGCACTAAAGAGAGAACAAGATGAAAGGGGAGCGCATATCCTTGCGAACGAAATGAAGCTTCGCCACAAGCTTGGAACAATGCGTTGTCGGTGGAGCAGTTCTATGAAATACTTCCTTTGAGAGTAAGAAAAACTTCAGTATCAGCGACTAGACGAGGAGCAAGGGAACACAACACTGTGGTTTCAAATGAAAGGCCTGCCTTTAAGAGGTAGCTACAAGAGTTAAGTAGATAAGCAGTAATAATTTTTAAATTAGGAGGGATTAAAAGTAAATTATTTGCCCACCTCACACTACCAGTGGCAAGAGCAGCCACACTTTAATGTTTTCAGTCAGTAATTCATATCCGTTCATTTATGTGAGCCTAATGGTCCATGTAGCTCCTTTGATTGTTGCTTTTGGTTGCATCGTGGCTTCACATTTTAATAGACATTTGTTTTCAGAATCAAAGTAAGCCGGGAGACACCACAGCCGGAGCGCGAAAGGTGGGTTCCTTTGGCCATTCATTATCTAGCATCACCATGGTCAAATGCAGTGATGCCATGAAAATGTATTGCAGGGAGCAGAAGAAAAACATTGCTGATGCAACTGCAAACATTACCTCGATTTATGAATTGGTGCACAGTGCCTTCGCTAGCAGACGTGATGACTTTAATCACTCATCTGAGAGACTGCAACTGCACCGGTACTGGGAGTGGATTTCAGTGTGAGTTGTGAGTAAATTAAACGTAAAATTTGCCATATGGGAGTGTATGCCTGATATACGAGGGGCGTTCAGAAACTAGGCATTATCGGTACCATAAATTTAGAACAGGTGTGCCTATTAGGAGTCAACATGAGTGCACGTCCTTCTAGATTTAGCAGAATAAATGCATTATGCCCTATGTCGTACTGCAATAGACCGCTAAGGACGTCAAGGCAAAAACAGCAGCGTCTACTGAGAAAGTTAATTGAAGAACGAGCAGTGATCTAGGCTTTCTTCATTTCAAGAGCCAGATTCCAAAAAGACTGATGCCAAGCTCGGCCGTGTGTAGTGCCGGTCACTACATACCGTAGGCAGCTCAGCATGAATATCCTTGGCATTGTGTGACTTAACTTGCAGAAACTGGATCACTCCTCATAAACCAAATGAAATTGGCAGATTGGGGAGGGGGGAGGTAGGCGTCAGGGGGCTCCCCTCTGGATCAGCCAGTACATGCCCTCTGCTATACTATTAATCCTACCTTAAAGAGAACAAGTGGCACTTGTTATACTAGTATTCAGTCAAGCGCATTTTTTGTTTTGTATTAGGGGACGCTAATAAACTGAAAAAAACTTAAACTTAAACTGAAAAAGCATCGTTTTAAGTATCTACTTGCTTTGTATATTCCTAGTAGCTTGATTATTGAAGAAAATGAAGCTCGAAGTCAAATTTTCTGAGTATGGCCCCTAAATTTCAGTGCTGATCTCCCATTGTGGCTTTAAAGTATTTTTACAAACTTGAGTCGTTTTGACTGAGTAAAAGTTCGTTGCAGTTTTATTTTCGGTCTTTCGCTTTTTTGGGTTGCACTGAAGAACACCTTTATTGGTAAAAAAGTTAGCTACACCTGAGTAGACAGCATCAAAATCCATGAGGTCACAGCAGCTGGTGCGGCAACTTCCACGCAGCAGTGCCACCAATCTTTCCTCTTGCGTTTTTTTACAGTTTACTCAGCCTCTTGTTGCGGTACGAGTGAATTATTTTGCTTTGTAGGAAGGTCATCTACAAGTACGTCTGAGATTATTGTTTTTTTTTCAGTGCGCGTTTGCCGTGGTTACTAGGCGACTTTGGCATTTGTCGCGGGAAGAACGACCTCATTTTGACGGAGGTGAAAGGCAAGATCACGTACGTGTACCATGCAAACAAAAGCGGTCAAAATTAATCTGAAGTTCTCCACTGTGGCGCGCCTCAAACTCGGATTGTGGTTTTGGTACGTAAAACCCTGGAATTTAATTAGTTTAATTTCCCCTTAGTGCTTCTTTAAGCTGTAGCATTCATTATCTCTGCAGAACTCGTGCTCATGGTATTCTCCATAGAGATGTATTAAAGGGTAGATATAAGTGTATACTTCTAATTGCAATTAGTGGTGATACGTGATGACCATTCTTTTTATGGTGGAACTAACGAAACAGACAGAATTGTAATAGATTGTGTGAGGGCGCGATGACGCACATCGAGGAACTGGCGGAGCCTCCCTCCAGGTCCCTGACGTGGACGTCGACAGACTGCAAGTTAATGGCTGCAAGCGTTACCTGCTTTTCAATATTGTGCTTGTCGAAAAACTTGTGAGTACGCTCCGTCATCTTGTGTAGCCTGTGCTTTGTTGTCAGTTAATTCATTTATCAGGTTGTTGCTGGCGTACACGGTCTTTGTGGTTTATGTACACTTCATACAGCAGAGTAGAATCTCGCATATTACTTCTGGAGCGTAGCAAGCGAACCTGATGTGTAGTGGTAATCTCATTAACAGCGACAGGCATGTTCCTCTTCGCGCTCCTACTGCTGCTTGCCAACACAAGCAGCAGCTGTTGCCAGAGATTTATTTATTTATTTTGAATACTCTAAAGGCCCAGAGAGGCATTACCTAGAGGGGGATACAATTCACACATGATATTTTAACGCAATAAAAGTGACTGAAGGCAACAATCAAGCACAGATTTAATTTAATGACGTGAAAGAGGTTCTTTGAAGAGTGGCACATACCAAGAGTCACGTACCCAGCGACCCAAGCTGCTTTGAGGGTTAATTATGATCCTGCTTCCCTCAACATAGCAGCCCGATACTCTATACATTAGACCATGGCCTGCCCATTGACACAAGTAGACGGGAAAGTGGTTAGAGACATACAACCGAATGTATAAAGTATCCTAAGAATGTTAATAGCATAAAATAATACTAGATGCTTTAGATACTTTGGTTTACCTATTATTTTTCTTGTTTGTTCTGGATAAATTCTTGTTTTCTTGAAGCACGTTGCATCCAAAGAGCATCAGAAGCTAGTAAGATGTCTTGTAAGATTACCATTCTAGATCTGCAACACGCACTATTGTTGCGAATTACTTGCAGTACGGCTGTTTCTTAAATGAGCTTAAAAGACTTCAAACTGCCTGGCTAACGTGTACTTAAACATGCAGGTTCGCATAGGATGGAGGAGTGTGCATTGAAGAGGTTATCCTGGCACAACTTACCATGGCCTGCCATGAAGAACCAGGAAAGTTTGCAAGGGCCTTGCCTCACCTTACGTTCACAGAGGAGGAACTCATGGGCCATTTACTCTTTGGAAATAACAACACCAAGGTGCAAAAAGAGACTCTTGAGTCCCTGGGGTAAACGCATGTAATAGGTAAGCACTGTACGTCCTTTCCCATTTAATTTTGCATTAATATATTGTATGTTAATTTAGCAAAATGCCACTAGCATAACAAATGGATTTCGAGTAGGTTGTGTCTGCAACTGTGTACTACAAGAAGAGACAGGGTCTCTTAAGATCTCTCTTAAGAGGCGAACGGCGAAAGCCTACTTTTCCTCCTCTTATCATTCGCCTTTCTTTTTGCCTCTTCTCTATCTTTTCTTTCTTTTAGTCATTACTGCTCACTACTAAGCATTTTTAGTCATTTCTAATCAATTGTCGTCGTTACAATTCGTCGTTAAACATGTTCGTCATATCATAATCATTACTAGTCATTACAAGTCATTTCAGTCATTTTTGTCATTGCTACTCAGTACTAGACATTTCTAGTCATTTCTAACCAATTGTGGTCATCGCAAGCCGTCGTTGACATATTGGTCATTTCGGAGTAATTAGTAGTCATTACAAGTCAATAGTAGTCATTATTAGTCATTATTAACATCTACCAATCTCTACTATAACGTTGTCATTCATTAACTGTCACTATCCATCATTTTTCATTCTTTAATGTCTTTAATCTGTCTTGATATGGCGTGATGACGCTTCGGCGAACACTCCGGTGGTCAGGTCTGCTGACACAAACTTCCCCATGAGCAGGGGAAGGCTAACCGATCTGTAGGCATTCACAACAAAGTTTCTTCACTCACTCACTCACCATGAGCCTAGAAAGACTTTCGCCTTAATAGCCTGCCATTTGGAATGGCTGTGCACATGAACTTCAGTGCCTAACGCCTACATATTCAAATGCTTCTAAATTTTAAAAGCTGCTATAACTGCCAGAAGTTTTTGCCGGCTCCACCAGAAAAATGAGCTGCATTTGCACATTACTAGTGCTACTTGGCTGTCATTGTAATGAATAGTCTTTGAAGCACGCTCCCAATCTAGTGGCAGGGAGGACATGCTTAAGTAGCCTGTAAGTGTTATTTATAATACAGGAATTCTGGAGAAGCTCAGCTTAAGTGCAGTTACTGCTCAATTCGAGGGACAGCACTTCCACCAAATTTCAGCAATGAAAATGGCCCTCCAGGCTTTCTAATACAAAAGAGTGGTTTCAGCAATTTTAACAGACCACATTAAATTAAAATTGCTCGTTTATTTAAGGAGGTCCATGTGATGCCATGCAGCAGCCTTTCAGCAGAAGGAACATGAGCTGTGTGGCATTTTCTTTGGTTTTAATGATAGGAACAGTGGGGACAGAATTACCAACATCACTGTCGACAATACTATGTTTGGCGAACGGTTATTTATTCTAAACACCAAACCTATTCATTAACCTGCGCTTCTTTACTTTTTATTCTAAGGTATGACAAAAATATGGATGTGGCTTTTCCGCACGTGTTTGCATAAACTGAATAGGTCCCTGGCAACTAACGTCTAAAGCTTCTTATAGACCATTGGCCCATGTGCACAACTTTCATTCCGAAATTGTTGGAAGTGTCTCCTGCTTCTTTACTTCAAGTGTGTTTACAGGGCTATTATAAACCATCGCTAAGTAGCCTATGGGCTTAGATATATTGAAAAAATGAATGGGCTTTCCACTTGCTTCGTTTAACCTGTCGATCACATTTTTCGGGTAATAAGTCTCCCCGGGTGCGCAAATAATCGAAACTTCCGAACGAATGGTCTCCTATTTGATTTGGTCTTCGAATTGAATTGTCACTATTCGTAAATACAAATATTTTTCGAATTCTTTTCGAATATTTCAAAACACCAATAAAACATAAAATTGGAGCAAGAGCACGCTAAATGTTCACCTCTACGGCCATAGTATAGATATAAATTATGAGAAATTGTGTAGTAAAGCAGGCTATGTCACTTAACTAGCTGTAGTTTAGAGACTGCAGAAATCATCCATGCTTACTGAAGAGTCCTGTGCATATGAAGAAACTACTTGTTCGCTGCTCCATTTCTGCTTTTGAGAAATAGCTCTTCATTATGTAGTATGCAGTGAAAGAAACTTGCTAACTTTGAGAATACTAACATGTGAACATAATATTATATTAATTGTAATATTAGCTGTTCATTATTCAAATAACTCTCACATATTCGATTCGCTTTCGGCATTATTCGATTCGGTTTGGTCTTAAAAATCACTATTCAAACATCCCTAATATTTTTATCACGGATTTAAGTTCTTCGGAGTAACCTTTCGCTAAAAAATGGGCAAATAATTTTTCACTTGACAACAAAGTGACAAAGCTTTTCCAGGATTTGCAGTTTTAGACATGATTTATCGTTCTATGAAGGATAAAGTAGCATATTTTTTAATGTAATAAACTTACAAAACTTGCTTGTGTTAAACTAGGTGTCTACCAAACTACCAAACTACTGCGATGACAGCCACCAAAGAGCTAAGAGAAAAAACAGTTTTGGAGAAAGTCAAGGAGCGACAGCACAATAAGAATTTTTTCTAGATGTCCCAGAAGGTTGCAGTTCCTCCAGTGGGATGCCAGGATACGCTTTATTCTGAAAAGGCGCATTTTTTCAGATGATCCGTCGCTGCCACACATGTACGGCAGTGAAGCCCAAAGGGTTAAAGAAGTCAGTCCACTGGCGTATGGCTCTTAGAAGACAGCATTTCTTCGTATCTGTCACGTTATGCTTGTGTCAGGATAACGAGCTCGGTTCACAACTACAGAGAATCCTCAATATAAGTAATTGAGGCAGAAAACACACTTCGATATGAGCAGTGTTTCCTTTAAAGCAGATAGTCCCAAGAAAGCCAATCTGAGGCAAACGTGCACTGCAAATTCGTGTGAGCCCGTAAAGCGTTACTTCCAATAAAGCCACACTCAATTCTAATGACGTGACAGTATTGTATTTGGAGCATGCAAAGCACAATGAAGTGCTGCAGATTTTAAATATGAAAGTTACCAGAAATAATTTTAGTTGCTGCACATCTTAATTATGAAAGTTACCAGAAATAATTTTAGTTGCCAGTAGTCCCCCTTGGGTTGCTTCATGAATGACATGAAGTTTTTTCATCATTTTGTTTCTAAGAAAGCAAAGTTCACATCTTTGACATCGAGGATATTCATAAAGTTATTTTGCTACAGTGTGTTGTACCTCTCTGCCCTTTTCTACGTTTGACAGCTCGTGGAGTCGCGTGCCACTTAGAAGATTAAGTGGTCATTCTCTGAAGTTTTAACCTGCGATAGGTTGGAATAAAGGAAAAGAAACACATCAATCAGTTTCATTATAACGAGGACACGCTGTATGCCACACTCTTGCATGTGGAACTTGATTAGTAAAACTTTTTCTGGTTTTTCGTTGTTTTTGCATGCTTCCCGTGTGCCAAATTTCCTGGTACCAACATGCCCTACGTAAAAACATCCTGGCCTCGCTTCTCGCGTGAGAAGGACCTAAAGACTTCGAAGAGCCGAAGTTGGGCAGCTCAAAGAAAAACACATGTGTTGTGCTTTTGTTGCCCTCGACATATGTATGTTCATTTATGTTTGTTATGTAAGTCTCCTGAAGAGACCAATTCGTATTTCTTGAACGAGCGTACAAATGTGCCTTTGTAAGCCTTGACCTTCTTATGTTAACTTTATTTATGTTAATTATGCTGGTCTCCTGAAAAGACTACGTTGGATGACTCAAACCAGCATACAAGTGTTCTGCTTTGTAATCTTTCACTATATTTTTATGTTTACTTTTAATATAGTTCCACCAGGTTTCTTAACTATTCATTTTTAGTATATTTGGTCATTTCATGCCAAACAACTTAGTTTTGTTAAGAACTGTTCCACCATGGCACACAATTTTAAGTTTGCTTGATATGCAAAAGTAGGTACAATAAGAAATATTTATAAAAATTTGGTTTAATACACACACCCAGGTCATTCGACGTCAAAGCAACTAGCGTTTCTTTAACCTTCATACATATAGCTGAAAAAAATGCCACATATTTGTTGATGTTTTCGACTCTTTCTCCGTATTTATTTTTCATCGCAAGAATGTTCCAGTATTTTGCAAAAAAAGAAATTGTTCTTGCGCAGCTAAGATAGAAGGCACTGATCAGCTCTTCTTTTCAAGTGGAAATTGTACGATCCAATATTCAGATGGTGTTCCTGTCAAGACAATGAAATGGGTGACTGCCAAAATATCCAATTTTTCAAATATTTCAACGATTCTAGTGCTTTTGGCATCAGCAGAAGTGAGGAAAATTGCAAAGTTCGAATTTTGCTTCTTGGAATGCAGGGAAATGCAAAAGGCACAAAATATAGAATAGCAGCCTGGTTGACATAGTGCAGGCGCAAAATATTTGAAGCCTTGGAGATTCAGTTGATCGCCTAGATAATTGTCAATTGCAATTTTTTTTTTTTGCAAAGAAAGCTCTGTGTTCAAGTTGAAAAATTTTGCTTTGGTGGTCGGCGTAAGAGTATATGTGATACATCACTGCATAGCCCTACGGGTCACTATGCACGTGAGAAGTTACAAGAAAGGCATTATTCATTAAATGCGAAAAATAGTTTTTTTGCAGTGTTCGTTTGTGGATAACGACGCGTGCAGCAATAAATATATGAAGCCTTGTCGTCTAGCAAGGAAAGATTGGTAACAAAATTAAGCGCAAGAACTAGTCAACAAACTATGACTGACTTTTTTTTTACCAATACGAAAGCAAGCAACACCACACGCCGCAGTCTCGACTCATAATTTCGTTAGCATGAACGCGAACAGTGGTCGCCGACCACGTCTGACCACAACAGACCGAACACTGCACGTGTGACTTCAGTCGAGCACGTTCAGGCTGTCGAAAAGTCGTAACACGCAACACCACAAGAAATTTGTTCAGGCTCGCGTACGCTTTCAGTTGTAATTATGACGTGTTTTCTACTTTCATCGTCTTATGGCAGCCTTGCGGTTCCAGGGAGCAGGGCACAAAGTGTCCGGCTCCCTGTATGTTGCACAGCTTTGCATGTCGCAATACGTGTTGATATGTCGCATTGCATTGCAGTGCGACATGTCTTTTCAGATGCTTTGCGTGAACGATATCAGCTCTCATTCCGCATATACTGGCTACGTAAGAGCAAATAATTCTGTTTGTAAACTGCATAAAACTTACCTTTTAGCACTGCAGGACTCCCTCGCGAATTTAACACGCATTAATGTTTCATGTGAAATGGCGTATGGTTTACCCGCCCCGCACCGAGCGCAAGCCTCGTTGCGTTAGAGCGTCCGTTTCTCGCCATTAAAACGCAGGCCGCAACACTGCTTCGCTCTCATCTATGTTGCAGACGAAGTCAGCTTTGTCGTCTGCATTACCGGCCGGCAAGCTTGTGCGCATGTCGAAAAGCCGATGCTGACACAAAAATAAAAAAACAATAATTTGTCGGGTTTAATAAAGTAATCTACTTTTTTTTGCAACTTCTCACATGCAAAGCAGACATGTAGAACTTTCTTAGGATGTGTCATATAGATATTTTAGGCCAACCACAAAAGATGATTTTTACCTTGAACACGAAGCTTCTTGCAAAACATGACAACTTTACAGTTTCTTTACAGGCGATCGGCAGAGCCTTCAAAACTTCAGATATATTTATGATACACTATGTCAACAGGGTTACCAATTTATATTTAATTTCTGGCTTCTGAATTTTTCTGCGCCGCGAGAGAAATTCAAACATCGCAATTTTATTCGTGCTTTCCCTGCCAAAAGCACTCGAAGTATTCCAATATATGAAAAAATTCGCTACGTTGGCAGTCGCATCACTTCACCATCTTCCCATGCACACAATTTGAAGGCCTTGATCCACACAATGTGCCTTTAAAAAAGTTTGATTGACGCTCGGCTACCAAGTCGGAGCTCTTAACCTACAAGCCCGCAGGCAGAAATAAAACCCTGCACGATAAGGAAGGGGAAAATTGCAAAATACGCATTATATTGGCAGACGGTACTCCCATGTTTTATGTGCAATGGCGTATTGTTTACATGGCCCACACCGAGCGCAAGCCTCGTTTTGTCTACCGCACGTAGACAAAATTAGAATCCTGGGGTTACACCTGCAGGCAAATGGCCATAACGGAGCGACGGTGCGAAGACTTCGTCGTTCGGTGGATGACGCGATCCGACTCTTGCGCCGCATCGCGAACAGACGCAATGGTATGAGCGAGCACTGCGCGATCCGCCTCTTGCAGGCGTGCGCGATAAGCCGCATAACCTATGTTGCTCCCATCTGAAGTGGGTTGAGACGGAAAAAAGCAAGGTCGCGTGTACGATACGAAAGTCTTTCAAGAGGGCGGTCGGCGTTCCACTCAACGCGAGCACCGACAAGTTTCTATAGCTCGAACTTTAGAACTCACTTGACGAGTTAATCGAGGCGCACGACGTTGCGCAATGCGAACGATTATCTAAGTCAAAGACGGGTCAATGCATTCTCGAGTTGCTCGGCATCACGGACCCCACTCAATACGGAGAAAAGACGGCGGTTCCGGCCTCGGTCTGCGACCGCCTGATCGTCCCGCCGCTTCCCAAGAACATGCACCGGGTGCACCACGTGGGGATACGCAACAAACGAGCAATCGACCTTCAAAAAAAGTTTGGCAACAGCGACGAGGCGGTGTACCTAGACATCGCGGGGTATGGGGAAGGGAGAAACGCACACGCGGTCGCTGTTGTAGACCGCACGGGTTTTTAAGTGCCTCGCGAGCGCCACGGT
Organism: Dermacentor variabilis; assembly: GCF_050947875.1. Taxonomy (NCBI): domain Eukaryota; kingdom Metazoa; phylum Arthropoda; class Arachnida; order Ixodida; family Ixodidae; genus Dermacentor; species Dermacentor variabilis. The sequence goes on along the minus strand of NC_134570.1, from coordinate 191,226,329 downwards.
GACCACGGTACACACGGAGGCGGCCGAAGAAGCAGTGATAGCCCAAGCACTGACCGCGGTGCCGAACGCTGCGGTGACGATCAGCGACTTGCAGTCAGCAGTCCGCGGCTTCGCGTGCGGCCGCATCTCGCGGGAAGCGGCTCGCATACTCCAAATCTGTGACGACGGCGACTCGACGTCGCCCTCGCAACCCCAAAATTCTACGGCCTTCCTCCTCTGGACCCCAACACACACCGATGTCCCGCTCGTGCGCAACGAGGCGGCCGACGCTACGGCTCGAGGCCTCACACACCGAGCTGCCGCAGATTATTCAGCCGCCGCCTCTGCCAGCGAGAGCAGGACATCGGATCTGCCGGATCGCGACACTACAAGAGAAATGCAGCAATAAGAATCAAAATGGACGTGGGGCGATCGCCTGACCACGTTCATGGACCTCATCCAACATTACAGACTCAGAAAGACGCACATTCCCGCCACCACACGATAAATCAAACAGGAACGAGGCCGTAACCTTACGCTTTCTCCAAACACACACCTACCCTTGCTCCACCGTCTTACATCACTGCTGCCCGGGTTTATACCCAACAGATGCCTGTAAAGCTTGCGGACAGAGAGCAACGCTGCGACACGTGCTCTGGGAATGTGCCGGCAACTACGGCACTGAAACCACCTTCCTTTGCGACACGTCCACAACCGCGCCCGTTACGAGAGTTACCATGGTGTTATCACATTATTGGCATAATGTAAGAAATAAAAATGGGGAAGGAGCTTTGAACTCCAGTAAAGGTGTGACATTTTTTTCAGTTATATCTGTGGTGTTGAAGAAAGGCTGGTCGATTGGGCGTGGAATGATCCACCTGCAAGTGCATCTGTGTCACTGTCAGTGTGGTTTTGCTCAATAAAAAAGTACATTTTACATAGGTTCGCAAAAAAGGTTTATTTTGCTATCTAAAATGCATGAGTAAGAATTCAGAGATTAACTTAAATTTACAGTTGTAACAAAAAACTCTGCGATAATGGCAATGGTGTGCCTTTCATGTATGCATGAAACCTGATATTTTTTGTGAATTCTTTGATTATTTTTTGAGGCACTGAACAAAATTGAAATGTAACTCGGATGAGGAAGAATTTTTTAGCCTTCGAGCAGGGCACTAAGAGCTATGGTTTTTCATATTGACACGCGTTTATATATTATTTATTTCATATTTTCCATACGACACGTTAAAACGCTATTTTGGACCCCAATACGCCGACGAGGCCTTACTGGCAAACTTCTGCGACGTTACTTTGGACCCTACAAGATCATCCGACGAATTGGCAAACTGTGCTATGAGGTGGTGCCAGAGGGCATTTCGCTATTACAGCGGGCCCGCTTACGACCTGAAATAGTCCACGTTGTGCGCCTCAAGCTGTTCTACCATGGCTGACAAACTGTGGGACTGTTTCTTTGTTACTTATTTTTATCGCTAACGTGCCTTTGCTTCTCGCTCTCCTGTTAAGTTTGTAGCATCGGGACGATGCTCTTTAAGAGGGAGTGCATCGACACGTGTTTATCTGTATTTGGTGACCACGTTTCACCGTCTAACAAATGTTATCGCTGAACGCCGGACGCGTCTGCATGTATCGGAAGATTATCGAATGTTATCAATGGTTCTATCCGTTAGCTGTTGTCACTGGACCTTGAGTAATCTGAGTGCTTGTTTGCGCGAGGCGAATTGCATAGTACTTTATGGAAGACACGCGGGCACCAGCGATTCGATGACTCATGCATAAAAGCCAACGTGCTTGCCCCGCCGATCAGATTTTCGACGATCGCCGACTGTGTTCGTCGCTGTCGTTGTTCTTTGATCATGGTATCTTCGACTGGTGACCTCCATCCGCCGAAGCAGAGTCGGTCAGATCGAGCGTTCCCCGAGCTCAGAGGTAGAAGACACGCGCGCTAGGAGAACGTGCGACTCGATCTCGCAGTAGGAATAGGCAGATGCGAAGCCACGTGACTACTGCCAACATCCGACGTTACGCCTATACGAAGCTCCCGGTGCTGGCGGGAAACCGGCAGACGCGCTGGTGGGACGAACGTACATTGAGACGCCAGCATGCACGGGCCTTGGTTACGGTGGACCGCCGCCAACAGTGGCGAAGCTGTGCTGTGAAGACGTTGCTGGAAACGCTCTCAATGTCGACGACTGCTCCAACGACAGGGCTAGGAGCGCCTCCGAGTGCTCCGAGATCCGTGCTCCGTGCTCCGTGCTCCGACCGAAAAGAACCAGCCGAACGCAAGGTGCGCACCCTCTTTCAACCAGCCGAAGGCGACGTCGCTCGAGAGAGCGTTCTAGAGCGCTCCTAAACGGCCAGCCGAAGATGCCATGAGGGTAGCCTCTTTGTGAGGCCACAGTCTCGCCCTTCTCGTCATTCACAGTTTTGCTGCCTTCTTCACCTCACTACTACGTGACAATGTAAACATCTGAAGTAGTTAAAATGACTAAGTCGCTCGATATAATATGATCTGCTCAGGAACCTAGTTATCATGGCAGAAAACACAACTGGGTGATGCAGCACAATAAACTGCTCACATGGCATCCCTTATTGCAATGGCCACGCTGTGTAAAAAGTAGAGAATGAATAGTGAAATTGGCCCGAAACATTCAACCAATAAGTAACGACTACGCAGAGTGTCCACATTACAGTTTTACAGTTTCTTTTTAATGTTGGCTCTAACGGATAGTGTAATTCTTATTATGGAGCTGGATTATTCAGAGGTGTACATTACTAGCACAAATGGAAACACATACTCAAATGATTCTCTCAAATTTACTAATTCACTTAATTACATCACGGCACATATCGCAGTCTACAAATTGTAGCCAGTGAGTTTGGAAGACGTATTAACTTGAAGTTCATTTCCAGAATGACACCAGTTTCGGGACCTTTCCAGAAATATGGGGCGAAATACATGGGTGCTGCAGTCACTTTTGTGCGTCAATGCATAAAACAGTTTTGTAACAAAATTAAGTTTAACAACAGTGCAATTTGATGGCCAGTTTGATGGCCTGTATCTCATCACTGGTGTCATTTTGGAAATTCATTCTAAGTGCATAGACCATGCCAGATTGCCGGCTGCAATGCGTAAATTGCTGGAAGTGCTGTAAAATATTTAATTAGAAGGCAACGCAGTTAATCTTTCTTAATTAACTCAATAGCTCTTTCCATCTCTCACGCAATTATTGTCTGGCACTGCATAATCCAGCTCGGTCTCGAATTATGTTGGCTGCAACAGCCAGTCTTTAAAAATCCATAAAACATAAACATGACCCCCCCCCCCCCGCCCCCACCAACAGCGTCTGCCGTGGGCTCATGTGAATCGTGCCATGGTTATAGCACTACTGGCTACTTCACAAAGAAAGCAAGTACCTTTTTTGTGTGTTTTTGTTTACTGTCATGTCAGTCTGTTCTACGTTCTTTTATTTCGGGAATTGTTTATTCTTTAATATTTATTCCTTTTGGGAAATGTGTTTTAGTTGAGGGGCACAAAGACTGCATCTGTCAGTATTCAATTTTGTTATGGTGTCAACTTGCAGGCAGTTTGTACTTTGCAATAGTCTTTAAGAAATAACTGATGTTCTCAAGCTACAAATGGTTGTACATTTACACAGATGTCTGGTTACAAATAAGCACTTCACCTAGAAACATGGTTTTTGGCTGCACCAGTTCTGCACTGTTGATTTCGTGGAACATCGTTGACTTTGCTCTGTCAAGCCAATTGAAAAACTGGTATAACCTTTCTGCTAGCACCTTTACAATGTAGTTCATTACAGACTATCTAAGAGCATGCTTTTGAATCTCGGCCTGCAATGCACAAGCGCCTGTATTTAAGTTTGCCCCGGTGCTCATGGACTATATCAGCGTGACATCAAAGATGATGCTATGTGACATAACATAGCTCAGAAGTATTTTAAGAAAAGTGCAGTTTCGCCACTGCTAAATGCACATTGAGCGCATAATGAAGTTTCAACTTCCTTTCAGTGTGGACGTTCAATGCACCTCCGTCATTGTTTTAATGGGCTCTAAATGTTGACATGAAACACATTCTCACAATATTTCAGTGCGCTTTCAAAGTTGAAACTCAATGCATCTGCAAAAATGTTTTAGTCTACTTTGAACGTCGTTGCTCAACACGTCTTCAACAATATTTCAGCAGGCTTTCAAATTGAAATATAACAAGGTTTCAACAATACACGAATGATCTTTGAAATTAAAATTCCTCAACGGTGTTTCGACAAAACGTCACGGGCCAATTATCAATACTTGTATACAACTTCTTCAGTGATGTTTCAATAGTACCGCAATGTGCTTTCAGTGCCGTTGTCTGACGTTGCCCAAGGACAAATTAACAACCTTTCGACATTTTTGTAAGGGTAGTTAACAACACTGCGTTAGAGGCTGTACATTCATGCAAGTACTCACGCGTCCACATTACGGCTAATCTCATATATAGACGTTATTAACAATGCGAATCGATTTTAGAATACAGCTCTCAGGCACCCATTCCAGCGGCAAGCGGCGGCGGTGGTGGCCTTATCGAGAGAACGATCACAACGAAAGATGAAAGAGCGAACGCGGAGCGGGAGATGAAATACGTGAGCCGCTAATAGCGGAGGCCAGTGAGAGCGGTCCTTCAATGGCGTGCGTGCGGGAAACTGGCATCATGGGGGCCAGCCCAACCGCTTGATGCGTACTCATATGTGGTCTCAACCGCATCGCTCGTTTTGTGCTATGGTCTGCTCCCGTCAGCTCCCGCTCGCGCTTGTTTGGTTAGCCCGGTACGTTCCTCTCGTTCGCGCTTGTTTTGATTGTCATGGCTTGGGATTATTTTGTAATGTGATTGCATCCGCGACGCGAATTCTGTAGTATTTTCTGGAAGCCACGAAGCACCAGCGATTGCACTGGAACCTTCGACGAGTCATCTATAAAAGCCGACGCGCTGAACCAGCAGATAAGATTTTCGACGATCGCCGACTCTGTTACATGTCTCTCTGAAATTCTTTGCCCGAACATATCGCGAAATGAAATCGCACATAGAGCGGCGCTCATATTTTGCATTAGTGGGTATCGTAATCGTCGGTGAAGTTATTTTACTAATGTATGCGTGCGCCAGCACTTACACCTTATTGTCGTTGATGGGCACGGTAAGTAATTTATTGATTATTATTACAGCGAAGCTGTTCATGGCTAGGGTTCCGTGGATTTTTCGTGTTCGTCAACAAATATGCATGTGCAAAAACTCAGCTCCTGAATTCGATGCAATATTGCTTCATTATATGCAAAAGTACATCGTCTGATCAATTGCATACGCATTTACAGTACGTTAGTTATCCCTAAGTAACGCAGAACGTTCTGCAAACGTTGCCTAATTGTAACAAATGCCATGCAGTGTTAAAAAGTCAACTACAACGTTGAATGAACGTTGTCACCAGCTCGTTCATGTAATGTTGCGAATAAATCTCACAACGTGACATCCTTACACCTGCGTTGTGTCAGCGTTGCATGTAAACATGAAGCTAATGCATTAATAGTAACAACGTAGCAACGTTGCAGAACTGCACATGCGCAGAATGTTGCCGCATTTCGCCAATCTTGACATTAATGTGATGCTGGTTCTGTGCATTTCGCATGTGTACGTCCATGCAACTATCAGATATTTTTATTTTCGATTGAACATTAGTCTTTATCATAAAGTGAGATATGTAGTAAGGTATGTATGCAGTAAGTAATATTTTCTCAGCAACACCATGTTCAATAGAGTATATTGTGCTTCACAACAGATAAGAACAGCTGCAAATTATATTAATTGAATGGGGGAAGCATTCACATCGCAGAAATGCTAATTGTTGGAGCAGTTCGCCTATCGTAGACAAAGCTACGCATAAATGAATTTTCTTTTTCTACATCAAAAACACAAGACCTCGTGACTGTTGTCATACCCAAAAGTGGAAACATTAAGCAGTTTTCATCATGAATAGGTACAAGCCCCATGCCATACCGCAGCTGCATGAAAATGACGAAAACATCCACGGTGCAAAGTGGATCCACACAAATCCTGTCGCCTTATCAATGTGAAAAACAGTGAACGTTTGTTCCGTTCGTGTGCGATTTACATCTCAGAAACGGCGCTAGAGCAAACCAGGATTATAATGCTACCTTGCTCGATGTTGTCGTTGTGGAACATGGACACATTCAACAACCGCGTCGTCAATGCCAGCTTGTCGGCTACCAGAGCCAATGTTCGGCTCATTCAGTTTCATTGCTTTCAGTGCAGTTTCGTTCCTATGTGGGCTGCTGCAGCTGAGCGTGAGCAGACTATAGTCGGCTCATGCTTCTTGCCTCGTGTCAGCTATTGGCCTATACCAGCTGCAGTACGAGAATCTGCTAGGTGGCGTAATATATCAAGTGCTGGCAGCCCCAAAATGGGTGAGGAGAAGGATTCTGTTGAAAAGGGAGTATGAAAAGAAAGGTGACTTTGCTCCCCACTTGTTAACACCCCGCGCCTCGCAAGAGTTCAAAATTTGGCTGAGATGTTCGCAGCAGCGCATGCGATTCATGCAATTTTTTTTTCACCAAGCATGAGGGGTCACTGAGTACCCTTTTAAAGTTTGTCTAGTTGCAAAAACTTAAGCAACAAAAAAAGAAAATGTATGTATGGTTGAAGCTCTGCGACAAGCCAGCTGTCTGTGAAAGGAGAAGATAGAATAAGTATAATGAAATAATAATGAACAATGATAATGAATAACAATAATGAAATAGGAATACTGAGGTAAAACACCTTTCACTACCGCATCTAAATGAGTTAGCGTGCCTTCATGTACTCGTCTCGCTGAGGCGATGAGACCTGACATCAGGCACTATGTTGGTGCGTTCCTCATACAAAATATTTGTAGCCTGTAGCAATTTTTAGACCTCTATTTTTGCATTGTGACTAGCAGCACGTAAGGCTCTGAAGTTGCATCCGCACCAATGCACACTTTTTACGAGCCTATATGGCAACACATGCCGATATTTTCTTTATAGCAAACCCACGTCAGTCCTGCAAACCCGTCCTGGTACGAAGGGCGAAATTCGGCGCTTTTAACTTTTGCCATTGCGCGGCTCCTAAACCGTATATGCGCAGAATGTATGCATCGAACCGAAGGGTGAACAAACAGCAATGCAAGCAAGGTACCCGGCAATGACGCATGGTGAGGACAGACAGGTTTACCATCACGTGCAAACTATGTATGTCTGTTAGTGGCAGAGGTTTTTTGATGATCAGATGAAACAAACATAAAAAAATATATCTGTGTTGATCCAAGTACACGTAACTCACTTTGCCTCTGACGCTCAGTCTGTGGCTGTACTCTTTCGTAATGCATGTAGGGGTGCATTCCACTCCTAGCTGCACTCGCTGTAGCAAAATGGGGTAAAGCAACAAATGTGTATTTAGTCAACAACGTTGCCAAGTTACGTCTTGCTGTTCGTACAATATTTTCTTCGCTGCGTATGTGCGCGAGCCTCTTTAGGTGTAGTTAAGAAAGGCACTCTCTTCTGCACCAGCTCGGTCTGGCCGTGAGAGCGTGCCGGGCGGCCGTGGCTCATGAGATCCTGGGCTGAGGGCTTCACCCACGCCTGTGGCCCGCCCAAGGGCCCTACGGTTTCCCTTTATTTTAATAAATGATCTCTCTCTCTCTCTCTCTCTTGGCAGAGAGAACAATGTACAGACTAATAACTTCATCAAGTTCTGGAAAACTGACCTGCATCAACGTTGTGACTAAAGCAAACCTGCACACTGTTTCAGTCAATCGAACCGCCTTTTGCTATGATCCATGACATGGAAAACTCCCAAATTAGCTGGCAGCAAACGATTGGCTGTATCAGTGCTCAAGGTAGGGGGGATAAATAATATTTAGTAATACGCATCTGACAGCTGCTGCAGACGAGCAATACGTCTTACTGGTTACATTTCATTGTGTTTCTAAGGGCTCACTGCAGAGTGAACCTATAAAAACAGTTCTGCTTCTCCTCGATTTCAACAGTAGCTGATGGACGCCAGTGAAAGGGATGGGGCTTTCTCTATACGGAATCAATCTCACAGATATCATTTTTCGCACCTGAGCAAACATTCCTAAATTCCGTGACACTCGCTTGCAGCGCAGCTCTTTACGGTTGCACGGGACATTTATCGGCGTTACACTGAGCAGTCACATCGTCAGCTTTACGCCCGCCCCTCCATCGCGACTCAGCCATTTTAAAAGCATGCCTTGCTTTTTATTTTCACGGAAAATAGGCTGACTTTCTATGGCACTACAGCACAAGCAGTTCGGCAGCAGTGCATCTTGAGCGCACAACTAATAGCTATCTGCTTCGCAGCTGATCGTTTTTGTCACTGGATTTTCCACACGTGGAAAGAGCGGTGTGACGCCTACAAGATTGCGGAGCTACATTGGCCCGTCCTTGTAACGCTCTTATCGGCCACCTACGTGGTTCCCCTTGGCGCCTACCCTACCACAAGAGGGCAGCAGGACAGCGCGGCTGAATAAGAAAATCGGCGGATCGACGACAGGGCTTCCACTTCGGCAACAGTGTATCTTGAGCACAGAACTAATAGTTATCTACTTTGCTAGTGAGCGATATGCACTTAATTTCCACCCACTCAAATTTATGCACTGCTGCAGGACTGCACCAAAGTGCATCTGAGACCTTTCTATTTTTTATACGCATGAAATAGTGCTATAATCCAGAACCGTCTTGTCAAAAAAGGCTGTGTACCAATGGCGTGCTGAAGTAATTGATGAACGCATGAAATAAAAGAAAGTCTAGAAGAAGTAAAAGAATTTAAACAGGAAATGAATGACTTAGGAGCATTGAAAGAAGCAATCCCGGTCAATGTAACAGCAAACAAGGAACTTAACGTACAAAATGCTGAGCTGACGGGAAAACTATAGGAGTTTGAAACTTCCCAGCGTTCCAAGAGCTTAGAAATCAAGCGTGTTCCTGTTGATGCTGAGGCAATGACTGTTATTGAGAAGATTGGCGAACTTGTTACATAGGAAGTCCAATATTTTGATATTTATGCATGCCATAACGTATTTACAGCGAAACATAACGAACTAAGCCCAATTGTTTGATTCGTGCGCCGCATCAAGAGGAACGGTCTTCTTGTTAAATCACGAAATAAAAACATTGTGACAGGATGCTTGCCTTTGATGAAAATCGTCCAATATTCATTAATGGGCACTTGACTAGCCAAGATACACACTCACTAAGTGCTGCGAAACAAAGAAAGAGTAAGGTTGGTTGGAAATTTGCCTGGACCACGGGAGGGAAAGTAATGGAGAGGCGCAATGAAACGTCTATTCTGCACATTTTCAGCATTGAAGATATCAGGAAGATGATAACCTTAGAGTTTCTTTTTTTTTTTCGCGAGAATAACTCTTTTTCGGTTTGAGTCCAGATATCGCTTTAGTAGATAAATGTCTAGTATCGTGATTGCTTTTCATTTGAAAATATATCTGCCGGTTTGCAGAAACATATTTCCACCTTTTCTTTAACCATCCAAAGTATAAAAATAAGCCACATGAAGTCGAAGAATTCCTCCAACAGGCGAAAACTAGTCCCCATGTGCTCCTTTTTACTGAGACATGGTTGTATGATAAGGACTACCCCATACAACTTGATAACTACACGCATCACGAACTAAATCGTACCTAGGCAAGAGGTGGCGGTCTAGAAGCCTATGTACGAAATAATCTAAACTTGGAGAAAATTAAAACTTAAAATTAAATTATGGGGTTTTACGTGCCAAAACCACTTTCTGATTATGAGGCACGCCGTTGTGGAAGACTCCGGGAATTTCGACCACCTGGGGTTCTTTAACGTGCACATAAATCTAAGTACAAGGATGTTTTTCGCATTTCACCCCCGGGAGAGAAAATTGCAGATTTCTCCCTAATTATAACTTTAATGCATCACTATTCGTCTTAAAGCGAGAACTTTTGCAGTAGTGTACAGACCACCCTGTGGCAACAAAGAGGATTTTTTTCCTTTACAGATAAGCTGCTATCTTATTTCAGCGGGACGGGCAAAATGTTTGCTATACTAGGTGATTCGAACATACATATGATGGCGGAAAGTACATATAACAAGAGAATACTACGAGCTGCTGCACTCCTACGCATGCTCGAATATTATAACTTTGCCAACACGAGTAACAGCAAATAACGCCACCTTGTTAGACATCTGTATCACTAATGTACATGTTTCCTCTGTGACTGCTGGTGTTTTGCCCTCGGACATAAGCGCTTATTTTGCAATATTTAGTTGCCGGCCTTGTTTTCCAAAATACAACCTGCTTACTCGGTCTTTCTCATGTTTTCATTTCGAATATCCCTTACTTTCTCCTTGTTGATCAGTTTTGACAGTTAAGCGAATTCTATCGGATCTCTTCAGGTAAACACTTTCATTTTTCGTAGTTTCTTTATGAGGTGTTTCGTTACTTAAGAGAGTTTACCTGCTGGTTGTCTTGGTGCCTTACCGCCTCCTTCAGTTGCTGCTTCTGAAGTCAGTCTAGTCACTGCTTATTTGATTACGTCTATGTAATCTTCATTCCTCTGTTCTATGGATGAATATTTGTTTGCAAGCGCCAGACTAGATTGGTCTGCTTTTACCCTTACTGCCTGTTGACCTGTATTTTCTAGTCCAATTTTACTCTTTTCCTCTTTATCTTGAGGTAAATCATAGAACTCTCTAACCTATGATCACTGCACTTCACCCTACCTAACACTTATACATCCTCCACAATGATGGGATCGGCAGAAAGTCTGATATCTATTTCATCTCTTGTTTCGCCAGTACGGCTTTTCCGGGTCCCCTTTCTGCTGCTACACTTCCTGAAGAAGGTGCTCATTATTCGCAGCTTATTCCTTTCCGCAAATTCCACCACTATATCTCCCCTAGTGTTCCTAGAATCAATGCCGTAGTTGCCAACTTCTTGCTCACCAGCCTGTTTAAATTTCCCCCCACTTTTGCATTGAAATCGCCTATGACTATAGTACATTTAGTTTGCACTTTTCTCATCGCTAATTCAAAATGCTCATAAACCTGTTCTATGTCATTATCATCGTGACTTGAGGTTGGAGCGTACGCTTGTATTATCTTTATATTATGCCTCCTATTTAGTGTTATGACGACTACTCCTACCCTCTCATAAATGGTGTAGAATTCGTCAACGTTGCCCGCTATGTCCTTATGGATTAAGAATCCTACCCTGTATGGCTTCCTGTTTGGGAGTCCTCTATAGCAGGAGGCGCAGCTGTTAGTCAGCACTGTGTGAGCCTCACCAGTTCCTCTAACCTTACTAAGGCCAATGATATCGCAAACAATGCGTGATTGTTCCTCAAAGAGCCCTGCTAAGCTAGCTTCCCTAGAGAGGTTTCGTGTGTTGTACGTTGCCAAACCTGGAGGTCCGCTAACGTCAGCTAACGTCATTTTTAGGGGGTTGAAACATTGTGTAAAGAAAATCACCTTACATGGTCTGTACCACATAAGCAAGTAAGTCACAGGAAGTATCGGCCGTGTATTTTGCATGCATCCCCATGCGGGATGGAGAATATTAGAAAGGTTGTTTAAATCTGACCCCAGTAATGTCATGTTATGTTCATTAGTTGACCTGTGCACCTCTTCCATTTTGTCTTGTCTTCAAGACGCTACCGAGGTACATCAGACGGAACAACTTGTTCTGAGCCACTATGTTGTTTTCAAAGTTCCGCCTCAGCTACACGTCCAGTGCAGTGACTGCCTTCAGATTAACGGCGTTGAATGAGTCGTGCTGAGCGTTCCTGAAATGCGGGAAGGACACACTTCTAATGGTAGGTTGTGATAAGGATAAATCTGGCGGAAGATACGTCCACTTGAAACGGCCACGCAACCGATAAGCAAACGTCGCCTCTTGGCTTCCGCTTCAGGCATTATTTATCTTTATAGGAAGATGGATGGTAATGCCCTAAGTAGGAGTTGTGTTGGCTGGATCAGGAGGCTGAAAATGAGCTCATTGACACAAAAAAAGCAGCAGCGAGAATGGCGCGGGTACGTACATGACATACATGCGACAGTGACGAAGAAATACAGTAAACCGGCGAAATCAGTTTCGTGCTACAATAAATAGACGCGCTTTCAGGTCGCAGTCGCAGTGCATATCTGTTTTGGACGAAGCTTCCCGTCAGACGTGACCGCTTTAAACAGCTGCTATTTGCCTGCCGACCTCACGCACTTGGCGCGTCCACAGCAAGCAAAAATCGGTTTCACATTCGGCGCATGCAGCCGAAAGAACTCACTGCGACCCAAGTTTACCCGGCGACACACGGTCAGTGGCTTTCGTGAAACCCCAAGAAATCAAAGTCATTCCAGCAGCGCCTGCCTGTTTCGTGAACACGTCCGTGAGCCAAGCCTGCAGGTACATTCTTTCAGTTATTGTGCAATATTTAACGCGTCCTGTATACAGCGCTTAATTAAGGGGCGCAGCATAGACAACGAGCGTAGATGAGTTTCGTTGCGCCAGACCGTATGGCACGCATCTCAATGTCTTAATGTCTATGGCGTTCAGCTAGGAGAACAAACAAACGGACTCGTCGGCAGCGAGTACCAGAACATCGTGCGAATCAAGGTTATCACTTGAGTTACCCTAAATGCAAACAAGAAAATATTTCTCAATGTGGCTTTCTCTAAAATATGGCGAAGTAAGTGTACCATTCCGGGAAATAAAAAGCCGTTGTTAAGAAGCAGTAGACGCTCTACCGATTCCTTTCAATATACCAAGAATGCCTGGGATAAAAATGCACATCAAGAAACCGGCATCGCGGATGTTGGAATAATATTCAAATTCCAAGATCGAAAGAGCTGTTTAGTCCTTAGGATATTAGAAAACTTAACACTACGTTGTAAATTTAGTTAAGGTGGGCTCTTCTGGGTCATAAGTGATTTAAAACATTGAAGAGCATTCACGATACGCTTTATGACCTAACCACTGTCCTCTCGACACTTTTCTGCACCTAAATTAAAATTTTAATTAAGATTCCGCGAGTTAAGGGAATCGGCATAAGTAAAGACAACAATACCGCATTATTTTCCCCATCGTAGAGAGCGGACGAGTGTTGCAAATTATTCTCGAAGTAATTGATCTCAATAAAAATAAAATCCGCTAAATTCTACTGCATATTTCTGCAAGAGTTGAGGGATCCTGCGAAAATGTTTGCCAAACCACTAACTATGCTGTAAGCAAGTATATCCGCACTAAGTTTTGCACAAATGTAAAGTTACAACAGTGGCGCCATTTTTTAGGAATGCCCCGCAGGAGCGTCTGCGCAAGCAGGTGTTTGGTGCGTTGCGACACCACATACCCGAGCACACGAGGGTTGGACCCTCCCGCGTGTAGCCGTGCGCGGCTTAGCCGTGTCTGGGGAAAAGGGGATCCTGGGGGTTGAGCCGAAGCTGGGTGTTTGGACCTTTAAGGCCCCCCGGCGGAGGCAACGCACCTCTTCGGCCTTGGCTTCACATAGACGGCACCTCCAGACTGACCCACCTGGAGGAAATCGGCAGTCACCTTTTCCTGTCTCTCTCTCCCTACAACCTTCGTCTTTCCCTTACCTTCCACCTTTCCTGTCTCCTTCTCTCTTCTATTTATTTCCTTTCTCCTTGGCGGCAAGGGTTAACCCTGTGTGGTTATCCAACCTTGGGTACACCATATTTGGTTATAGTGGCGGCGTAAGACTGGCGTCGTGCAGACTTGCATGCAAGCTCTGCCGCGTCCCTTCGTTGGGCTCCGTGGTGGGCGGTCGGCACTGTTGCCGAATTTTTAAACACTTTCATGGAAACTTCTTTCCCCAAACTTCCTGATCGCCCTCAGAAACGAGGGCGCACCGAAGATTTATTCCAGTTTTTCGGACACCAAATACAAAATTTTCCCCGCTTTCATGTTATTCACTCTGAAAAGTCAAACAAAGCAGTGCGAACCATTTCACCATTCCTTGTTTCAAAGTCCCTGACTGATGTTTTTGGCCCAGGTTACAAGGTATCGAGGATGGCAAGCGGCGACCTCCTCTTGGAGCTCCGCGATGTAAAACAATATGAGAAACTACCGCAACTAGTGTCATTTGGGGAAATCCCCATAACAGTAACCCCGCACTGTGCAATAAACACCACCCGTGGTGTTGTGTCAGAATGTGATTTGCTTGAGCTGACTGAAGCGGAACTCCTGGAGGGCTTCAGTGAGCAAAATGTGATCAATGTGAAAAGACTTAAGATGAGGCGGGATGGTAAAGAGATTCATACGAAGCACCTAATAATTACTTTTGGGTCAAGTATTCTACACGAGTCAATCGAGGCCGGGTACATCAAGCTCCGTGTTAGGCCGTACGTGCCAAATCCACTCCGATGTTTCAAATGCCAGTGCTTCGGTCACAGCTCGCAGAGCTGCCGAGGCCGCCAAACATTTGCAAAACGCAGTGCCCACGAACACACATCTGAAGCTTATGAGAATGCTCTCCACTGTGTAAACTGTGATGGGGAGCACACCGCATGCTCGCGGTCGTGCCCATCCTGGAAAAAAGAAAAGCAAATTGTAACAGTTAAAGTAAAGGAAAATATAAGTTTCAAAGAGGCACGCAGGCGGGTATCGTACCTGCCCAAGAAAACCTCTGCCGATGTGGCGCGTCAGGGGGCAGCGTCACAACGGCCTCCGGCGGCTGTCCTACCCACAAGCAGTGAGTCGGCAGCTACGCCAACTGCCCCCGCGGCGGTTGCAGCTAGCGCTGCTCCGCCAACCCAGCAGACGGGGCCATCAAACCCGAAGGTGGGCGCAGCCGAAGCTGCCCCAACCTCCGAGGCCCCTTCCAGCGCTGGCAACGGCCAGCGCAGCCAAATCCCTCAGGGAGCCCCATCGACCTCCGGGCTGGTGGGCGCAGGGGTCTCGCCTTCCGGGGCAGGACTCTCTCGGAAAACCTCTCGCTCGCAAGAGCGCTTGTCCGGCGTCTCACAGGAGGCAATGCACACTACACCTGTCCTCAAGGCGCACCAAACGCCTAAGGAGCGCTGAGAGTCGCTCGAACGCTTCAAAAAGGGCAGAACCCCTGTTACAGGGCCTCGAATGGGCTCTTTAATCTAAGGCATCCTTTCCGTTTCCCTAAACACAGCACCAATTTTCTTTAAATATGGATACACAAATCATCCAATGGAATGTCAGAGGTCTTCTCAGGAATCTTGATGATGTGCAAGAACTCATCCATAAACACAATCCAAAAGTGCTGTGTTTACAGGAAACACACTTAAAACCAAAACAAACAAATTTTCTTCGACAGCACGTTACTTTTCGCAAAGATCGCGATGATGCTATCGCATCATCGGGCGGTGTTGCCATTGTAATTCAATAAAGCATAGCCTGTCAACGTTTACACCTACGAACGGCCCTTGAGGCAGTGGCGGTTTGAGTTATTCTGCTAAATAAACTGATCACTATTTGCTCACTTTATATACCCCCGCATTATAAACTAAGCAAACATGAATTTCAGTCCTTTATAGATGAATTGCCAGAACCCTATGTTGTTCTTGGCGATTTCAATGCACATAACTACCTGTGGGGCAACCCTCTTATAGATGCGCGAGGACGTCTTGTCGAACAGTTCCTTTTTTCTTCTGGTGCGTGTCTGTTGAATAAGAAGGAACACACATATTACTCTCTTGCAAACAGAAGCTATTCTTCCATAGATCTTAGCATAGTCTCCTCGTCTGTACTGCCTGAACTTGAATGGGAAGTTACCGACAACCCTTACGGCCGCGACCACTTCCCTATACTGCTAAGATCACCGAAAGAAAACGAATATCCACCACACGCCCCTAGGTGTAAGATAGAGACAGCTGATTGGGATAAATTTCGATCTCTTTTTAGTATCTCATGGGCTGACCTGTCTTCGTTAGGAATTGATGCTGCAGTCGAGTTCTTTACAGCATTCATAATAGATGTCGCATCTAAATGCATATCAGAAGCAAAAGGCTTGCCCTGCAAACGGCGTGTCCCGTGGTGGAACGACGATTGTAGGATCGCTCGTGAAAAACAGAACAGGGCGTGGGGGTTGCTACGCGCTTCTCCCACTGCGGAGAATCTTAGCAACTTTAAAAAAGTAAAATCCCAAGGCAGGCGAACCCGCCGACAGGCCAGACGAGAAAGTTGGCAGAAGTTTCTATCGAGTATTAACTCGTTCAGAGATGAGGCCAAAACCTGGAACAGTGTCAATAGGATAAGAGGGCGACAAGCATATGCACTCCCTTTGGTAAACACAGAAGGCGATACCCCACAAGATCAGGCGGACTCACTTGGGGAGCACTTTAAGAGCGGGTCAAGTGCCAACCATTACTCGCAATCCTTTCTGAAATATAAACAAATAGAAGAATGTAAGCCACTCATGAGAAAATGTCAACAGAATGAACCATACAACTGTCCTTTTAGTATTGCCGAGTTGAGAGCTGCCTTGAGCGCATGCAAGAGCTCTGCACCGGAATCTGACAGAATCATGTATGAAATGATCAAAAACTTACATAAAGACACCAAAGTTACACTAGTCACAATTTTCAACACAATTTGGGCTGCAGGATACCTCCCGGTTGCATGGAAAGAAGCCATTGTGATCCCGGTTTTGAAACAAGGCAAAGATCCTTCCTCAGTGGCAAGTTACCGCCCGATAGCCCTGACAAGTTGCCTTTGTAAGGTATTCAAAAAAACGATTAATAGGCGACTCATTCATTTCCTTGAACAGAGCAAAATGCTTGATCCTTATCCGTGTGGCTTCCGAGAAGGGCGCTCCACAACTGACCATCTTGTACGTGTAGAAACAAATATCCGAGACGCATTTGTACACAAACAGTTTTTCTTATCCACATTCCTCGAAATGGAGAAGGCGTACGATACAACGTGGCGTTACGGAATCTTAAGGGACCTGTCAGAAATGGGCATCCATAGGAATATGCTAAACCTCATAGAAAGCTATCTGTCCAGTCGTACCTTCCAGGTAAAAGTCGGTAATGTACTTTCGCGTTCTTTTACACAAGAAACGGGTGTACCCCAAGGAGGGCTGCGCAGCTGCACACTCTTCATCGTGAAGATGAGCACGCTTCGCGCTTCATTACCACCGGCAATCTTTTATTCTGTTTACGTGGACGACATACAAATAGCTTTCAAATCCTGTAACCTCGCTGTATGCGAGAGACAGGTACAGCATGGCCTGGACAAAGTGTCAATGTGGGCAGACAGGAATTGATTTAAGATCAATCCTAACAAAAGCTCTTGTGTCCTTTTTACAAGAAAGAGAGGAATGATCCCAGATCCTTGCTTAGAACTGGGCGGACAACAAATACCTGTAAACAAAGAGCACAAGTTTCTAAGTGTTATACTTGACTACAGACTCACTTTCGTCCCCCACATTAAACATCTTAAAGAAAAATGTCTGAAAACAATGAACATAATGATACTTCTATCCCAGACTAAATGGGGTAGTGACAGGAAGTGTTTAATGAATCTCTATAAAAGCCTCATTCGATCGCGACTAGACTATGGTGCCGTGATTTATCACTTTGCCGCCCCGAGCGCACTAAAGATGCTAGACCCAGTGCACCATCTAGAAATCCGACTGGCCACTGGCGCTTTCAGAACGAGTCCCATACAAAGCTTATATGTAGAATCGAATGAGTGGTCACTTCATCTGCAGAGAACATACATCAGCCAAGCATATTTTCTGAAAGTCCACTCAAATCCTCAACATCCGTGTTTTAATCCCGTTAATGACATGACATATGCTACACTTTTTCGCAATCGTCCCTCCGTAATACAGCCTTTCTCGCTGCGTGTGAGGGAGCTTAGTGATGAAATGCATGTCCCACTCCTCGAGCTCCGCCTAATGCCTCCAGCTAAGCTGCTACCTCCTTGGGAGTGGCAGGTAATAAAATGCGATATATCTTTCATACAGGTTACAAAACACGCTCCAGAGATTGAAATCCAGATGCATTTCCGGGAACTGCAATACAAACACTCCTGCACGGAGTTTTACACAGACGCATCGAAGTCTCGCGAGGGGGTGTCATATGCAGCCATCGGTCCATCCTTCTCGGAATCCGATTTACTGCATCCGGAAACTAGTATCTTCACGGCTGATGCCTACGCAATACTGTCGACCGTGAAGCATACAAGGAAATCAAAACTCAAAAAATCAGTTATATATACGGACTCCCTTAGTGTTGTGAAGTCTTTGATGTCGTTCTGTAAGCACAAAAATCCTATAATGATTGAACTGTACTCCGTCTTATATAAAGCATATGTATCTAACCAGCATGTGATTATATGCTGGGTGCCTGGTCATAGGGGCATCCAGGGTAACGTTCTAGCGGACCAGATGGCCACATCAATTGCATCACACACTGTTAATTCTACCGCTGCAGTCCCTGTCACAGACCTGAAACCTTTCTTAGGAAGCAAACTCTGAAGATACTGGCAGCGCTTGTGGGACCTGGAAACAAATAATAAGCTGCATGTAATAAAGCCACAATTAGGTTTCTGGCCTCCTGTAACAAAATCACGCCGGACAGATCTCCTGTTCTGTCGTCTAAGAATAGGACACACTTTTGACACGCATAACTTTTTACTCACTGGAAATGAGCCTCCAACCTGTGGTAGATGCGGGGAGAGGGTGACCGTCCTCCACGTCCTCCTGGAGTGTCGGGAAGCCGAATATGAAAGAAAGAAACATTTTCCCTTAGCATACCGGCAGCACATCCCCCTTCATCCTGTTATGTTACTCGGTGCAGAACCGCTCTTTGATACCAGCGCAGTCCTAGGTTTCCTGAAAGATGTTGTATTACATGTAATTATTCCATACGTTCGTAGCGCCTCCTCTCTATAGAGGATAGCGCTGTGATAGTTGTTTCGCATAGCGCATGCCTCTCGTCCCTTGGGTTCAAGGGCTCTGGCGAGGCAGTAGTGCTCTTAGAAAATTTTAGCATCTCACATATTTTGTACATTGCACCATTTTTCTCAGTGCATTCTAGTGTTCATAGTATTCGTCATTAGTCATCACCATAATTTTATAGCACGTAGATTTTACGCACTTTACTGCGACTATTTTTAGGCCACTTTACAGCCAAGTCACATCTTCCATAATACATTAACATTACCACTTGTCATGGCGCTCTTTGGCCGAACCTGGCCCTTGCGCCACAAAACACCACACATCATCATTTTTTACGAATGGTTCAACGTAAATTCATTTTTTTTCATGCGAGGTTCGTTCAGGTCGATACTGAAATGATTATTATGTAGCATGCAAAATTTACCAGTGTTATGCTACAACGTTTCTTGGAAGAAATGCATAGGTATTGCTTTATATGTAGCGTCTGTGCTATGTTAGACCATTCAAGTACCACCATGTTTTCTATTTTGACATCTCAGCTGTTGGGATACGCTCACAGAACACCATCATCTCTAAATCTCTCCCCCTCCTCACTCCCGAAATACAAAGTGCTGCAAGGGCTGGTAACGCTTAAGAAGAAACTAAATATCCACAACGAGGTTCACCACCGAAATCTTATAAGTAATTAGCAATTGGATTCTCAGCATCTGTTTCATAATACCCTAAAATAATGACCCTAAAATAACACCCTAAAAGATGTTTTAAACGAATTTTTGATCGCTACGCACTGCCACGACAAGTAAAATATGTATCTTTTCATAAAAGAATACACTCGTATGTCCCAAAACATGTGCCCGAAATAACTAATACCAATGCTGCCACGTTTTTTCTCTATTTAGTAAATAAAGAAAATACCACACGAACATTAGAACTACGTCAGTCCAAAACTAGCAAAGCAGTGAATGCCACTGATATGAAAAATGTAAAAGTCGTGGAATGAACAAGTTGAGCACAAATTTTTTAATGAAACTTTGTCATCCAAGAACCTTGTTTTCATTTTTGTGCATATGCAGCGGCCAAGAAAAAATCTCAACGACGCTGTCCTTTGTTCCAATGTATTGCGCAGGCGCAGCTGTCACGGGACGTGTATTTTGAGTAATTGCACCGAAATTATAGTCGCAAAAAAGAGCACATATAAAAAGCATGAGTTCTGCAAAATATACGAGCGTGAGTCAAATGAAAGTGAGCCAATGCGAACATATGACAAACGGGGTGCTTTATTTCAAAGTAGTCTCCATGAGCATGTAGACATTTGAAACGCTGACTAACGAGTCGGGTGATTCCCGTCTCACAAAGATCCTTGGGATGCTGCTTCAAAATGTTTCTGACTCTTTCACGTCATCGTCCGACACGAGTCTGGTTCCCTTGAGCTGTTTCTTCAGTTGCACCAAAACGTGGAAGGCGCAAGGGGACAGGTATGGGCTGTATGGCGGATGTTTCAGCGTGTCCCACTTGAACTTTGCCAGTTTTGTGTTAACCACATCAACAACGTGGGGACGGGCATTGTCGTTGAGCATGATGACCCCATTCCCCAATTTTCTACGTTGTTTATTCTTGATTGCGACACGCAGCTGATCCGGCGTTTCACAATACCGGAAACGTTTGATAGTCTCTCCAGGTTTAGAAAACTTGATCAGTAATTACCCCTGACGATAACAAGAATAGTGAACAACACCTTTCCAGCAGAAATGACGGCCTTTGCTTTCCTTGGGGGTGGTGAATTCGAATGTTTGCACTGTATGCATTGCCGTCGTTTTCAGGTTCGTAATAGTGGCACCATGATTTGCCCACGGGGACAACTGCAGACAAGAAGTCGTCACCTTCACTGTGATACCGGATCAGATGAGTTAAGGCAGCGCCAAACCTCCCCGTCTTCTTGTGGTGGTTCAAAATCTTAATTGGGCATCCATTGCGCACACAAGAGCCGATAACCGAGATGTTCATGAAATAAAGTATGAACCGAACCGTGACTGATGTTCGCACGCCCTACCAGTTCATCGATGCATACCCTCCTTTCTTTTCTAATCAGCTCAACATTTGCAATTGTGTTGGGGCTGATTGCACATTGCATTTGGCCCGGTCTTGGACCGTCTTTGCAACTTTCACGTCTTTTTTTGAAACGTTTGCTCCAATGCTTCACAGTGGCCAATGAAATGCAATGTTCGACGTACACGGCAGGCATACAGCGAAAAATTTCTTTTTGAGAAACATCTTCAGCCGTCAAAAACATCACGACAGCACGCTTTGCAACTTTTGGAGCGCTCATTATGTCACGTAACCATGTTCAACCCAGTGTATGAGAGCAATAAAGAACATTTATCGTCGTGTCACTTTTGCAAATGAGTGGTGCATGTGTGCAACGAGCATTCCTCGCAGATAATGAACCGAACCAATATTGCGCGGGGCGGGTTGGCTCACTTTCATTTGACTCGCCCTCGTACATTAGAAATGCGAAGATGCAAAGGAACATACAAATGCGAAGATAGAGCTTGATAAAGGGCAAAAGAGTGTCACTGGAAACGAAGTTCTATGCACGTATACACAAAACCTCGCAACAAGGGGAACGACGACGAAGTGCCTTCTTCTTAGAACGCTTCTATCTGTGTTCTCTGGTTTCTGACGAAATCTTCGGAATTTCCTGGTGCCTCGGCTCCCGGTCTTGTGGCCATGGACGCGGAGCCTTCCAGAGGCCCTTCTGGCCAGAGGTCATCAAGGCCGTCCCTCGCGAGGAAGAGAGGAAGCGTGCTCAGTGACACCGAGGACACTGAGCTATACTCGATGTCGGATGAAGATTCATGAGATGATAGCTTCATCACTGTCCGCAGAAAGAGGGCCAAAAGGAGGACTGTCAATGCGAACACATCAACGCAAGCGAGCACGGCAACTCTGAAGTCAAAGCCTGAACGCTGGCCTCACGCCATCGTATTCGTACCCGAAGAACCCTCAAACAACTTCCGAATGCTAAACAGGCAAGAACTATCTGTTTTCCTGGAAGGGGTCGTGCCGAATGAAATTAAGGACATTCGGATAAATACACGCAAAATTGTTCTCGCAATCGATGTTACCAACGGGAGTGCGCTCGAAAAACTGAAGCAAATCTCGGAGCTTGGGCGCATCAAAGTGCGTTCATATATCCCGATGGATGATGCATCCACAGCAGGTGTCATTTATGACATCGCTGTTGCCATTCACAATGCGGACTTGCCTTATCCTCGTCAAACCAGCAAGTGAGGGTGTTGTCATCACGCGTGTGAGCCGCCTTGGAACATCGCGCTGCATCAAACTGATTTTCAAAGGAGATTACCTATCAATACACTTCAAAGTCGGTCACTTCCGACACCCCGTTCGGCCCTTCGTACAACAGCTTCTTCAATGCCATCAGTGCTTTAGTCTTGGACATGTCAAAGGTGTCTGTCCAAACTCTATACTGTGTCCCCGTTGTGCTGAACGTTCTCACGCGGAAGAGACGTGCCGGGCTACTGTCCTAAAGTGCGGCAACTGTAATGGTTCCCATGCTGCCTCGTCTAGGGACTGCCTTCGCATCAAGAAAGAGGTCGCTGTTCTCAAGCAAATGGTTCGGGACGATTCGACACACAGGGAGGCTGCTACAATGATCCGGCGTCGGCGTCACCGAACCTCCTCAAAAAAGTCAGAGCCGTGAAAGGAGAGGGCCCCTTCCATTGTAGCACCCATATTCTCCAATCAGGCCAAAAAGGGGCTGAACAGCACAAGAAAGTCGGCTTAAAGGAATTTGTCTCAGGAAGAATGGCCTGCGCTTCCGAGCCAACAATCTCCCACAGAACCACAGAATGTGAAGCCTGCAAGGGAGCCTACTCCTGCCGCTGATGACACGCCCAAAAGCAGATCGTCAAGTCATTTCAATGCTGTGTCCCCTCACAGATGCCATTCGATGATTCTGTCGACCCTTGGAACTACGTCTGCTCGAAGCGCATTGAAAGTACTGGACGCCTTAAGCCCAGTGCTTGAGTCCCTCGAATAGAGACATGGCCAACCATCGCCCATCCTTTCGAGAAGAAGTCAATTCATCGTCAATCATACAGTGGAACCCAAGAGGGCTAAAATCACGCCTTTCAGACTTTCGTCAGCATATATATATATATATATATATATATATATATATATATATATATATATATATATATATATATATATATATATATATATATACACACTAATTTGTTCCCAGTCATTGTCATATGTGAGCCTAATGTGTAAAAACCAGTCAGATTATCGGGATACGAAGCCGTTATATCCGCAACAACTGATGCATGCAGCAAAGTCTTCGTTTTTATTCGTCGACAACTGACCTATATTTGCCATCCGATTTCACCTCATGATAAGAATCAATATGTTTGCCTAACAATTAAAAAGGGCAAACTCATGTTTACACTTGTAGGCGTTTATATATCGCTTTCAAGTTTTTTTATCCCCTACGATTAACGAACAGCTTACCTGTGTGCCCTGCTCCATATGTCATCATCGGAGATTTTAATGCGCACCATATAGCATGGGGAAGCACAACGACAAATGCAAGAGGGCAAAAACTTGAAAACTTGGCCTGCAACCACGGCCTTTCACTCCTGAATGACGGCAGCCCAACGTTTATACGAGGCGTGAATTATGGCAGCTGTCTTGACCTAGCCTTCGTCTCCAGCTCTTTCACAAGATATCTTAAATGGTTTTCGGATATCGAGTCACGGGAATGATCACATTCCCACGTATCTTGTCATCAAAGGGATGTCCAGGCCCACCCCTTGGAACACCATTCGATTAATTGATTGAACCAATTTTACTTCCACCATGGAAGATGCTTGCCCAGAGGGCTTGTCCTCTGGATTAGAGGAAACAATCAAGTCTGCTATGCTACACGCCACGCGCACGGTCACGGATTTGTCGAAGCACACGGAATTGGATATAGAGTTGGAGCTACTTCGTGCACTCCGTCGTCGTGCGGAGCGGCGTTACCGGCGTACAAAATCCATCGAAGACCTTCGTACAGCCAGACGACCACAAGAGAAACTTCAACGTCGCATGGATATATTGGCATCTCGACGTTGGACAAGGTTTTGCCAATCACTACACCCCCGAAAGCGACTCTCCCACATCTGGAGAACCAGAAGTGGTCTACGTTCCCTCCTTGAACAACGCTTCCCATTCAAAGCGCTGGCGCTCTTCCAGGGGTGGCTAGAGGCTGATGTTGCAGGAGACTTTTGTGCAAAAAACGCTGGCCAAGCAACCGGTCCAGGCTTTCCAGCCCCCAGTCGCATCCCTGTTTCACGTGACTGCCGAATGGATCTTGCTTTCATAATAGAGGAACTAGAAGCAGCTCTCGCTCTACGCAGGCGTTCTTCATCCGCGGGACCAGATAGAATATCCTACCGCGCCTTGAACAACCTGAGTGATGGCGCCTGGAGAGAACTGTTACATCTATACAACTTATCTTGGCAGGATGTCATGGTTCCCGAAGAACGGAAGACAAGCCGCTTGGTCCCTCTCCTGAAGCAAGCCAAGTCCCCACTTGAACTCACCTCATACCGCCGAATAGCGCTGGCCAGCTGTGTCGGAAAGATAATGGAAAAGATGATCCTTGCCCACTTGGAGTGGTACCTGGAGCACAACAACATGTTACCAAATTGCATGGCTGGTTTTCGTCGAGATCGCTCTTCAGTAGACAGTGTTGTTGATCTCGCTACGTACGTCCAGCTTCAAAAGTCACGCAAAAGATTATCTGCAGCTTTGTTCTTAGATGTCGAGGGGGCATACGATAACGTATCTCACGAGGCTATCCTCGATGCTCTTGAGATGCTTGGCCTAGGTGGTCGAGTTTTCCACTGGATTTCTCATTATCTTTTTGTGAGTTTGTTCTTTGTACCGGTGATGGTAAAACCGAACGGCACTACACGTACCGAGGTGTTCCTCAAAGCAGTGTACTAAGCGCTACCCTATTCAACCTGACGCTCTTTGGTCTCGTTGATCATCTGCCAGCAGCGATCAAGATATCAATGTACGCCGACGACATATGTATATGGACCTCATCTGTGACGTCCTCAGATACGTGCAAGACTTCAAAAAGCTGCTGCTCCAACAGCTATATACCTCCGCGACCAAGGTCTTGAAATATCGTCAGACAAATGTGCACTGATAGCGTTCACTCGCAAACCAATGGCACACTACGCCATCTCAATAAATGGCCAGATAATTTCTTATGAGAAGACTCACAAATTTCTTGGCATAATCATTGAGAGAGATCTCTCATGGAGCCGGCACGTGACCTACTTGAAACAGCGTCTGACAGCAATCTCCCAACTTTTCAAATTTCTGGGAGGAAAGACTTGGGGAATGTCAGTGCATGCAATGTTGGAATTGTACAGGGCTCTTTTTCTGGGCTTCTTGAGATATAGTTTGGTCGTACTGACCAACACCTGCCAGACAAATCTTCGTGCTCTACAGGCTATTGAAGCTCGGGCTCTCAGGGTTTGTCTTGGTTTGCCAAATGCTCATCGACAGCAGCGACTATTGCGATTGCCCGGGACCAACGTATACAAACACACATTGCAGTGGAAGTGTTGAGAGTGCACGTTAGCCACGTTGCCTGTGCCGGTTCCCACCATCTGGCAACACTACCGTCAGAAAGGCCGCAGGCATCATTTTGTACTACGATTTCGGAGTATTACACCTGCCTTCCATCAGGCTTCACCCCCGCAACTAAGCCATCGATTCCTCCATGGTGTTTGGCTCGACCCGCAGTGCACCTCACCGTACCAGGAATCAGGAAAAAATCTGAGCTGTCATCACCTGCTCTTAAACAACTAACTCTGCTCCTTTTGCACGAGAGGTACGCCGAACACGTACATATATATACTGATGGATCGGCAACTCTCCAGTGTTCCTCTGGAGCCGTGGTCTTCCCAGCGAAAGCCACCACCATCAGTTTCAAGACATGTCACCCAATGACACCGATGGCTGCGGAACTTGCAGCTCTTCGCGCTGCACTTCGTCTCGTCAGCCAAGAACAACCTCGAAGATGGTCAATATTCGGTGACTCGAAGGCAGCGCTACAATTTTTGTTATCAGCCCTGCGGCGCGGACCACACGAACAACTGGTATTTGATATTACAGAACTAATCCATACCTTGACTGAGAAAGGACACCACGTGACACTTCAGTGGCTTCCAAGTCATTGCGGAGTCATGGGGAACGAACACGCCGATAAAGCCGCTCGGTCGGCTCTTTAAGGGGATGAAGAGGAGCCGATACCGTTATCAAGGACAGATGCCGCTAGAAAACTTCGAATGCTCAGCCGCGACATCACGTTCTCCTCGTGGAACGCAGGAAGTTTTCAAAACAACCGACTCCACAATCTTTACTCCTCTTTAAGCCTTTGCATTCCAGCTGGACTCTGCCGTCGCGAAGCTACCCTGCTTTGTCGAATATGGCTAGGGGTGGCTTTCACCAAGTCTTTTGCTTACCGAATTAGATGTTCCGACGACGCCTCGTGTGAGTGAGGACTGTGGTAACGAGGAAACTCTTCAACACCTTCTTTGTGACTGTCCTCGCTATAATTTACAGAGACGATCACTGGCAATCGCGATAGCGCGATTTGACAGAAGACCTCTCACAGAGGAACTTATTTAAAATGCCACCATCACAAGCCATCGCAGCAGAGGGTGACGAGGGCACTGTTGTGGTTTTTGAGGGCGACAGAATTGGACAAGCGGCTGTAGCCGGAAGAGATGTTTATAGTGCTGCAAGTGCTACTGTGCTGTGCGGTGGCAGTATGCGGCGACAGTGACCGACTGTGATTGTATGTCTACGCTCATTTCTTTCTTTATCGCTACTTTGTTACCACTTTACCTCCCCCTCCCCTCTCTCCCCAGCGTTGGGTAGCAAACCGGATCTCTCCCCCTGGTTAACCTCCCTGCCTTTCACCTTTCCTCTGTCTCTCTCTCTCTCTCTCGCAAGAAGATATTTAAGTATAAGTGTAAGCCTCCAATAAATCTACATATCTAAGAAACAGTCACTCTATACAATGCGTCAAACAAGGCAAATCTACAGATCACAGAATCCTAAGGACCGCCCCCCTCCACTCCCTCCCCCCGCACCCCGATGTACTGCGCGCTACGGAAGGCGCCGCGCTTTTCCGCCGCTTTTCTCCCTTGCGCACACAAGACTGAGCCACCATCACCGGCTCGCCCAAGCACTTCATAGGGAACATGAGGGTGACGGCGACGGCAGGAATGCGCCTGGAGTGTCCATATAATTGCACTCGCAATAATATAATAAGAATATCGTGCAACTGAAGCACCCCGTGGCCCATTACTTTCCGCAAAAGAAGAAGTAACGAAATCGAACTTTCTCCATGCGGCGATTCGCTGCGCGGCAACAATGTCCTTTTTTCTTTTGTGGGGCCGGAGTAGCGAAATTAAAAAAAAAACGCAAAGCAAATCACTTTGGGCGTAATCGAATGCCTATTTTGGGTCTCTAATGTGGCTATTATAGGAATATCGAAGAAAACGTGAGACGCTTGGTCCACAGAGAACCATACGCATACTGCTAGGTATCCTACACCGCCGAGACAACACATTCTGGTGAGGTCGCGGTCGAGCGAACGCGTTGCAATCCGTCGTGTCCCCACAGTGATGGCGGCGAGCGACCACTGTTTCCCGAGCCCACGGGCAGCGAGAGGAAGAAAAGTGAAGAGGCTCAATGTGGTCCTTGCGAATAAAAGTCAAAGTAGAAAAATAAAGAGTGTAGTTACCTTTGCTGGCTTTAGTGTCTTGACATGGATGCTTTGGTGCAGGTGAAATGTTGATATTCTTTTTTGTGACAGGACGGTACAAATGGACCACCACAACGCTTCGTCTCGTTGGACCTCGGCTGCTTGCTTTGTAAGCTTGTCTGATAGTGCGTTGATTTGGCTTGTCTCATTGTATAATAATATTTGGGGTTTTACGTGCCAAAACCACTTTCTGATTATGAGGCACGCCGTAGTGGAGGACTCCGGAAATTTTGACCACCTGGGGTTCTTTAACGTGCACCTAAATCTAAGCACACGGGTGTTTTCGCATTTCGCCCCCATCGAAATGCGGCCGCCGTGGCCGGGATTCGATCCCGCGACCTCGTGCTCAGCAGCCCAACACCATAGCCACTGAGCAACCACGGCGGGTTGTCTCATTGTATGGTTCCGATGTACGATATTAGAAAAATTGATGCATCTTTGGCGTCAAATGTTTAGGTAACATTAAACCCACCAAGTTGCGGAATTGAAAAGCTAAAGCACCAGTTTGGAAATTTCAAGGCACCTTTCGCATCAAAAGTTTGGGAACTTCATGCCCAGAAAGTTTCCAAACTGAAATCCATGCGCTCCGTAGATTCCGCCGTCTCCGCGAGATGCGGCGACGAGCCCGCTTGTCATCAAAATGCCCTTTAAACTGTGCTCGGATTGGGCTTCTTCCGTTATGCGACTCCCGAGTTTGCAATGTTCGCGCTGAAATGCCTTTTCGAGCGTGAAAAAGCCATTCTATACAAAATCCAGAATGATTTCCGGCGCCGGCGGTTGTTTTGGTCGGGGGAGGAGCTGAAGCTCCATAAGCCCCTCCCCCCCCCCCTTGCTACGCCCCTGATAACGGCGTGCAGCAGATGTTTTCATATGCAATCATTTATGATGGTTAATGCCCCAAAGCAGCGCCGACACCTAAAAACGACGTCATAGTTGAGGCTTTTGTATTATTTTAACCAAATCGGGTTCTTTAACATGCGCTCGTTGCTTGGTAAGCGAATCTTTGCAGCCACCTATCTCGCAACTGGGCCGTCGCAGTCTTGGACCGAGAAGTTGCTGTCGGCTTAATTTGTACTTTCAATAAGACGTAATTTATGCTAAAATGACAAATACCAAAAATACAAACGTGCTGCTGTGATTGTTTTCCTTCGTGTCTGTGTTTTTGCCCGCGACCTTTTATAGCAATTTGCATCTTACAGCCTGACTTGAATGCGGGAGCTCGTGTTCAGCAGCAGTGCGCCGTAACTTTAAAAGAAAGTGCGCAGAAGACTTCAGCAAAGTGTTACGTGGCAACCAAAGTGGTCCTCGTGATTCACCAACAAGTCTCCATTGCAACTCTTGTCGACTTTAAAGCAAGCACACCTCAAACGCGGTGTAGATTGAGACCACTGACTGCACGTCAGTTCGCAACGACCTGCCCTTGCTTCAAGATTGA
This sequence comes from Dermacentor variabilis, assembly GCF_050947875.1. Lineage (NCBI taxonomy): Eukaryota > Metazoa > Arthropoda > Arachnida > Ixodida > Ixodidae > Dermacentor > Dermacentor variabilis. The sequence goes on along the minus strand of NC_134570.1, from coordinate 191,197,060 downwards.
CATACTTTTACGGAGCTCGACGAAAAGGTTCCACTTGCTGATGTGGCTGCCGCACAAGTCCAGTTTGAGTCACGCATCCAGGTACTTGTCAGAGCGGATTAGCGCTGGAAACTCGCCGCCGGAATTGTACAACGCCTGGACGACTCCCTGAATGCTGTCTAAGCCGTCTTGAGCTAGAAACTGCAGGGCGAGGTCGCAGACCTTCCTCTACACATTGGTCGAAAAATTGTGACGAGTAAATAATGGGGAACTCAACTCAGGAACTTCTGGAAAATTTACGTCTGGGCATAGACGACGGATCAAGGCGGCCTTCAAAAGTAGTCGAGAAAGTATTCACATGGGAATTTTTACCAGAAGTTTTGTGGGGGGGGGTTCAAAGTAGGCCACTTCCTCCACACAGTTGAAGGCGAGCACTATTGGCTAAAGCACTGCATGGGAAGGTTGTTATGGCGTGGGCGCTGTCCGAGCCCTAAAGTTCCTTGCGCTGGCCCACGCGAGCCCATCCCGGTACGTGGTAAAAGCCGGAAAAGCTTTTGCCCCCTCCCCCCCCCCGCCCCCGGCCCGTTCGGCCCGTCAGCCTTTAAGGCCTAAACGAAGCGTGGCTCACTTCACGGCTAATCTAATGACACCAGCTAAATAAAGAATATTTCGTAGTGATACCTTAGCTTTTCGCTAAATTTGCTTCTGAAAATACCAGTAATATGGAAAGAAAATAATTGCGCCATCTATTTATTCACTATGCTCGTGCTTTAATGAGGGTTATGCATTGACATCCTTAATACACTTGCCGAACAGATGTGCGGCACTATGTAGTGAAGGTGCCGAGTACTATTTTTCTACACACCGCTAGCCAATTCATGTCCCTCTTGAATTTTGATGAGACCTGGGAACGCCTAGTGCTAAGGTTCAAGCGAATTGGCGGGAATGTAAATTTGAATATGCTGTTGCGTTGGCATTCATAATTACATGATATGCTACTGCTAGATGCTCGCCTAGCAGATATTTAACAATTATATTTAGGAAATCTCTCTCAACCGCCACTTTTCCTCCCTCGTGGGAGCTTGTTTCAATTCTGCCATTATTTAAGTCAGGTAACGTTGAATTGTTATCTAACTAAGTGCCAATCTCCTTAACAGCACACTCATGTAAATTACTCAGACACATTATCTTCAAACGTAGTGTGGAATTTCTTGAGAGTAACAAATTTTTATGCACTTCCCAGCATGGTTTTAGACGTGGCCTTAGCACTATAACTCAACTATTTTATAGACTTTGCAAAGGCCTTCGACACTGGCTCACACCCTAATCTTATGCACAAGCTGTTCGCTATACTAAAAATGCATCTTTGGTTGACTGTATATCAGACTTTCTTTTCCAGCGTTCTGAATACGTATGTTTTAACTCTACTAACTCACCCTTGATGCCTGTTTCTTCAAGGGTTCCCCAAGGCTTAGTACTGGGTCCTCTTTTATTCCTGCTTAATATTAATGGTCTCCCCGTTTCACACCTCAGTTAAATACGCCTTTTCGCAGATAATTGCGTTTCATATCATACCATTAAGTCTCCTACTGATAATATTGTCCTTAACAATTATTTTTCTAACTTCTGTAACTAGTCCAAAGCATGGCAAATGAATATAAACTTTTCCAAAACTGTATCCATGTCCTTTACACGACGCTCATCCCCTTCCTTCTTTGCCTATGCATTTAACAATGTCACTTTAAATATGGTTTTAGAATTCAAATACTTAGGTATCCTACTAACACACGAATTGTCATGATCGAAACACATTCATATCACCTGTAACAAGGCCCTTAAAAGACTAGATAATTAAGATCGCATGCTGCGTCTTGCTCCTCAAGAAACTACTTACATATATAATCCTCATTCGCCCCATCCTCGAGTATGGCTGCGTTGTATGGATTCCATAAAAACACTGTGACGTCAAAAAACTAGAATCAGTGCAGAAGAAAGGCTGTGCGTTTTGTTTGTAGAAGATATGACAAGGAATTTTTGCCGTCTAACTCTCTTCCCTTACTTGGTTTCACTCCTCTTGCAGAGCGTCGCAAACTAGAATGCCTAAAATTCCTTCACACGTTAATTAATTCTCCTCGCCTCTGCTCTCTAGATAACTGTTTCACTTTTTACAAACCCCCATGTACGAGGAGTCGAGTTGCTCTAAAATCTCAACCTTTTTTGCCTGCACTGATTCTCTTAAGCGCAGTTTTTGTCATCAACCATTGAAGTCTGCAATTCATTATCCGGTGACATCCGTTCACTACCACTGAAAAAATTCACGCAAGCTTGCTTATAAATGTTTGTATGTTTATTGTTCATCCCACTCCTGCAATAGCCTCATGAGGGTGCAGTGTGTAGAAATAAATAAATAAACAAATAAATAAATAAGCAAATAATATACAGGTCGGGGATTCAAATAATGTATGCTCATGTGTGACCGTGTTCTCATATCGGACGAATAATTTTTATTCCTTTTTTGCGTCAAACTTAAGTCGTTAGTTACTGAGCCAGCAGTTCAAGGTTTCTTGTTTTATAAGATAATTAGGTCGCTGTATGCATTTACGTGAACACGTGGGCCGGTAAGTGCAGTGCATATACAGCGTAGAGAACGCAGTTTATTCAAGCGAAAACTTTACTAACCGCGTCAAGCCGACTTTCGCCGTCGCTAGCAATTTGACTTTCATTTGGCCGTGGCTGCGCCATTGCCTCTCCGCCGCCGCCGCGAGCGCTAGCCGCCGCCGCCTCCACCGGCTTGGCGCATGCGCTCACCGTAGCTGGGTCGCCGCCTTACCACGTGACTCACGGCGCGGTTGGATGGATGGATAGATGGAAGTTATGAGCGTCCCCTTCGCCACCAAGTTCTTGCCATCACACTGCTTACCAATGTCCTACCCAGGCCAAACAATAAAAAAAAGAGGAAGCTACGAGGAGCGCCGCGCTCGCCTATAGTCAGTGCGAGCTTGGCCGTGGAGGATAGCGAGGTGGGGCCGTCTTCTTTGAGCGTTGCGCGGGAGCGGGAGGCTTTGAGCAGTCGTCGCCAAGCGGCGTCTGGCCATTCCGCGGATATCGCCCGGGGACCTGCTTCACTGGAGAGGGTCCGGAACGCAACAGGCGTCGCACCGTCGAGATCAATGTAGCGACCGCGTTCGCGCCCTGTCCGTTTGTGCTTCCATGCTGCGCATGTTCGCGGCGTCTCTACGCATGTCTAGCACCTGCGCTTTCTCTGTGGCACAAGAGGCGTAGCACCGTTGAACGATGCATGTCTATGCAAGCCTAATCACAGTCATGTCTAGGCACCGACCTAGGCAAAGCCGTCATGCCTGGCTCAACTATGACTGTATACTTAAGTATAATAATTACAGCTAAATCAAAGGTGAACTAAGTGAAAGCAAGGCTTACCCAGGCTAAAACAAGTTATCGCTTTGCATAACCAGGGTTAGCTGAGTTAAGGCACAGCCAGTTTCTTTATTGCAATACTAATTATACGGACGCACAAAGCGCACTCGCTCCGTTGGCGTTGGCGTTCTGTCCTTCTATGCATGGTGCATGCGCGGCTCGCACGTGGAGCATTAAAAGGCCTCCAGAGAATCTCTCTAAAAGCAAAGTGATTCAGTTACGCTACGCTCAATTGGCTCTGCTAGAGTCAGGCAAGCCTTCTGGCTTCAGGAACGCTGTTGGCGCGTCGGCGGCGACGAACGCGCTTAACCTCGGCTCCGCCAATGATCGTCTCTAATTGCGGTCATTCAACCCGCATCTCGCAAATTTTGATACTATTGTCTCCGTGAAGACCAGTGGCACAATTGGACACCACTTTTATCAAGGTGGGCCCATTTTTGACGAATTCCTGAGTGCTCGAAGATTTCGCCGACCGCCGCACCGCTAGGCCTAACGGCGGTGCGGCGTCTTTCTGGTGCGGCGTCCGCCAGCCTCGGCCGGAGACTGCCCGGCTATGGCGGCTCCGAAGACTGTGACTGGCTACGATCCTGCTTCTATGCAAGTCGTACGCATGGATACTGCTCAACTCGAGGACCTTCCACCATCCGAAGAAGAATATTTGGACGACATGGTCCGCATATGGCGACGCAAGCAGAAGCCTCACGTTCCCAAAGTCGCCGGTGCCGCCAAGCAGCAACAGACGCCGGCTCGCTCCGCGCATGCTGAGCACGGGAATGCGGCTAGCGCGACCTTGAAAGGCGGAGCCCGCAAGCCCCAATGGTGGCCGCAGCAAACGCCGCGCTTTGGGCTCGACGAATTCATCGTGGTGCTCAAGCCATGCACAACATTGGATCTTAAGGCTACCTTCGTTCCAGGCGAAGCCGGAGTTGCGGTGCGCAACCTCATACGTGACTGTGGAGAGGTGGACCTCTCTGTGTGGCCTGTGTGGGACCAAAATGTGTTAGTGTGTGGACTGAACTCAGTGCCCGCCGCCGAGAGGCTCCTCAGGGATGTCATGCTGGTGGTCGGGGACCGCCAGCTCCCATTCCGTGGACACGCCAAAGCCTCGGGTGACGTCTGCAAGAGGGTCATTAACATTGACCCCAACGATACATCCGTCTCCCATAAGCAAAAGCTGAGGTGGAGGCACGGCGAGATTCTCTCCGTGAGGAAACTGGGCCACTCTAACGTCGCAGTGGTCACCTTCGAAGGGAAGAGGGTGCCCCATCAAATCTACTGCAGCGACCAGGGCATCCCTGTAAGACTTTATAAGAAGACGATCCCCGCCTGTGACTGCTGTGGCACGGTAGGGCACCGGGCTGACGTCTGCCCGAATCCACAGTCAGGACGCTGCGGCCGCTGTGGCTCTCAAGTGGCTACCACTTCCGAGGGCCCTGCTGAACATGAGTGCACCCCTCGTTGCCTCACCTGCGGGGGCAACCACCTCACCGGTGCTGCCGGCTGTATCGGGAAGTACCGGAAGCCTATCAAACCGAGGACTCCACCGACCAACGCCAGGCGGTAGTCGGCTCCCAAGCAGGCTCCGCCCACCAATGTCAACAACAGGAAGTCTACCACTACGACGGGCAAATCCGGACAAGTCAAGACGAACGCGAAGTACGGGACCAGGACGAAGGCGCCCACTTTCAACGCTGGGGATTTCCCGTCCCTGGAACACGCCCAAACCAAGGTGAGCGGTTGGGTTAGGGCTGTCTCCGGGCCTCCCTCCCCCTTCCCAACCGAAGCCGCCCTACAGCGGCAAAATGCTGAACTCAGGCGCCAGACCGAAATTCTAGCTAACAAAATACAAGAGCTAGAGGCAAAATTGGCCAGGCTTACGGAGCCTCGGGCACAGGACGGGCCTTCGGAGCCCATGCAGCAAGCTGAGGTGGCAGAACAAGATGACAGGGCCTCGGCCACGTCAGAACTATCTAGCGTCTCGCAGTGCTCGGGCAGCACAACTGTCGAGCGCATGCCCGTTGTAGAGCACCGTTTGGAAAATTTAGAATGCACAATTGCGGACATGCCAGGTAAAATTTTAGCAGACATCAGGGCTTCCTTCCGGGAACTCTGGGAACAACAGCTCCCGCACATTGTGCAGAGCATAACTCCAGCCGTGATTGACACTGTCCTGTCCACAGTACAGGAACGGGCTAGCGTCCAAATTAGGAACAGCGGCTCTCGCTCTCGTTCCCCGCGACCGGATTCGCGTAGGCGAAAGGTGGTCACTCGTCAGACCATAGGCTCCCAGGAACACAGTGCGGCTGCCGCCTCCCCGGAGATTGTGGTGCCTCTGTCTGAGGTGCCATCGCCTTCGGGGAGTGGGCATGCCCTTCACAATTAAAAACAACGTTCACTATGGCTATCCGACCCCAGCCTAAAGCCCATAATAAAGCCGTAGAAGAGGAATTCGAGATCATACAGTGGAACTGCAGGGGTTTTCGTAGCTGGAAGAAACGGTCGCACCTCCAGCTCTACCAGCAGTCCCTCGGTTCCGTGCCGGCGGTCCTGGCTCTACAGGAACCCGGCGCGGAAGCTAAATTTACTGGGTATAGCTCGTTTCAAGGATGTCCTACAACGTGCATCCTGGTGAACAAGGCATACACCGCAGTCCCGGTCGATCTCGACTTGGAGATTGAACAGGAATACACCATGGTCAAGGTCCTGCCACTTAAGCGTCATTACCCGTCAATACATATTCTTAATATTTACTGCCCCCCGCACAAGCAGCGCGTAACTTTCAACGAAATCTTCTACCGCGCGCTCAAATTGGCTGACAAGGAACCTCTCGTGATTGTTGGGGACTTCAACGCTCCCAGCCTTCATTGGGGATACCGCTTTGAGAAGGCCAGAGGACGCAAACTGGCGGAGTTAATATCCACACTTTGTCTCACGCTGCTCACGGATCCGGCATGGCCCACACGCGCGGGCAATTCGGTAACGCGTGACACATGCCCTGACCTATCTCTCGCTAAGAGCGCTAAAGATGCCGCCTGGGAGAACCTGGGGGACTGTCTTGGTAGCGATCACTGCCTTTTCCGGATCACTCTTCTGGCGAAGGCGGCTCGCAAAAAGTGGCGCAAGGCCAAATTGACTGATTGGCATAAGTTCAGAATGCAGGAGGTACCTCCCTTGCTCTTTTCCAGCGGTTACGCTGAGTGGGCAAAGCAATTACACACAATACAGCAACAACACGTTACGACAGTGCAGACTTCCGAAGACATCCCCGCAGTGGACAATCACCTAATGCACTTGTGGGAGGCGCGCCGAAGCCTTACCAAACGGTGGAAGAAGCAAAAGCTGAATCGGAAGTTTAAGGCTCGCATTACCGAACTCACGGAGCAAGCCGCAGCGTATGCTGCCCAGCTCACGGACTCAAATTGGATGGAAAAGTGCAATTTGGCAGCGCATCAAATGAGCTCGAGAGGGACGTGGCGTCTCTTTCGCAGCCTCATTGACCCTACTCAGACGAGAGGGGAGACGCAATGACAACTTCTGAGAGCTTTGCACGGGTACCAAGGCACGACAGCTCAACTCGCGGACACGCTATGCGACAGGTATCTCTGTCGCATAGAGGACTACTCATACTCGAACTCGTACTCGGACCCGTCTGGGCCCGAGTACGAGTACGCGGGCAAGCCTAATCCAGATCTTGATGCCCCTTTTACATTCCACGACCTTAATGCGGCTTTAGCTAAGATGCGCAGAGGTACGGCTCCAGGCCGTGATCGCATAACAGTGAAACTATTGGCGAATCTTCCGGACTCGGCCTGCCTTCACTTGCTAGAGTACATTAATCAGATCTGGGACGGGCGTCCACTCCCTCCTGATTGGAAGACCTCCTTGGTCACTTTCATCCCTAAGCCAGGCAAGACCGTAAATACCGACAACTTAAGGCCCATCTCACTGACTTTGTGTGCGGGCAAACTAATGGAGAAGATGGTTCGCGATCGCCTCTCTCCGTACATGGAGGCTGAGGGCCTCTTTGCAGACACCATGTTTGGTTTCCGCCCGCATACGTCTGCACAGGACGTCCTCCTCCAACTACATCGCGACATAATACGACCCACAGCCATGCGCCACAACGACAAGGCCATCCTTGCCCTCGATCTTAGGGGGGGGGGGGCTTTGACAACGTTCGTCGCGGCAGCATCCGGGCAAACCTGAACACCACGGATTGCGGGCACAAGGCGTTCGCCTACGTCAGAGATTTCCTCTCGAAGCGTCAGGCCCTCCTTAGGATCGAGGACGAGGAATATGGCCCATACACCATGGGCACACGGAGCACTCCCCAAGGAGCGGTCTTGTCGCCACTCCTTTTCAACATTGCCATGGTGCAGCTTCCACAACAATTGGCCCGGGTGGAAGGCATCCAACACGCACTTTACGCGGATGACATAACAATTTGGACTACCGAAGGAAGCGTTGGGGAAATGGAGGACCGCCTCCAGTGGGCCGCCTCCATCGGCGATAGCTATGCTATCCACTGTAGTATCCAATGCGCTCCTGCGAAATCAGAACTTCTTCACATTAAAACCAATCCCAAAGACAACACGAGTTTGCGTCTCTTTCTGATGGGAGGTCCTATTAGAGAGGTCGAGGAGATCCGGATCCTGGGTCTGTTCATTCATCACAGACTCAGCCCGGAATCCACTATCGACAAACTCAAACGCATAGGCGAACAGGTCGAACGTATGATCCACCGCGTTTCCAACAAACGCGGCGGGTTGCGGGGCAGGGACGCGCTTCTGCTCGCCCATGCCTTCGTAACCAGCAGGATCCTATACTCCGTACCCTACCTTCGAACTACAAAGAAACACGATGAACGCATCGACGCCATCATAAGGAAGGTTACAAAGCGAGCTTTGGACCTCCCGGTGGCTACCTGCAACGCTAAGTTGTTGGCTCTAGGTGTGCTTAACTCCTACCGGGAGTTAATGGAGGCCTACCTTGTAAACCAATACACGCGACTCTCGCAGATGGTGTCCGGACGCCACTTGCTAGACCGCTTGCACATACAACATGAGTGCATTCCAGAGGAGACATGCAGGCTTCCGGAGCTCTGGCGTCACAAGCTCTGGGTATCTCCACTCCCGAGCAACATGGACACGCAGACACATGAAGGCAGAAGAAAGGCGCGCGCTCGGGCTCTCGAACACCAATATGGATTAAAGCAGGGTGTATACTACGTTGATGTGGCAGGGCCGTCGCCCACTGGATTCTACACGGCTGCCGTAGTTCACCAGAACCAATGAGTTAACGGACTTTCCTACCGCGCTTTCAACTCCGCGCAGGCCGAGGAGGTTGCTATAGCACTTACCGCCTCGGACCCGAATTCGAAGGTAATCATCACAGATTCGCGCAGAGCCTGTGAGCACTACCTGGCGGGCGAGGTATCACCTTTAGCCTACCACATTTTACAGCGAGCCGTGAGGGAATCGGACCCCTCACCCAAACGCATTATTTGGACTCCGGGCCACCAGGGCCTCAGAGGTAACGAGGCTGCGGACGCGGCCGCCCGAGCGCTTACCCACCGGGCACCTCAACTAGACCCTTCCGGCTCAGAGATTAGACAACCGCTTCTGCGGTTCAGGGAAATTCTGGCAGACTATTGCGAACGTCATCGGCTTTTCCGTGTGTCTGCTAAGGGCCGGAGTAAGGCCGATGAACGAACACTGCGGCGCCTGCAGACAAACACCCTGTTGTGTCCTGCAATAGCAAAACATTTTGACCCAAAAGTTGATGGGCGATGCCCTCACTGTGGGGAAGTCTCCGATAACTTTCACATGGTGTGGGCGTGTCAGATGAATCCGTCCCTTCCCCCCAACCCTTCCCCCACTAGAGCGGCATGGGAGGCAGCCCTACTCAATTGCTCGGCGCTGGAGTCCCAAAGGGCTCTAGTCCAACGGCCGCGGGTAGCAGCTTCGTCCAGTGGGGTCCCAGACTAAGGACTCCACCTATGTAAAGGGCCATGTTTGGCCTGCAAACTCTCAATTCGTTGAATAAACGTTTTTCGTCCATCCATCTGGCTTCAACCGCTGGCATGAGCGCTGTGCGCACACGCATTCCTACAGGAGGCTTACGTGAATATCCTGGCAAATATCTGCAAAGACTGTACAGCTACCTTGGTTCTCCACAAGAAAAGTAGGAATATATCTATGAAGAAAAGGGTCAGGCAAGGAGACACAATCTCTCCGATGTTATTCACTGCATGCTTGAAAAAAGTATTCAAGCAATTTAACTGGGAAGGCTTATGAGTGAGGATGAACGGCGTGTAACTCGGCAAGCTTCGGTTTGCAGATGACATTGTCCGGTTCTGCAACACTGGGGGCGAATTACAACAAATGATTGACGACCTTAACAGAGAGAAAGAGTGGCATTGAATATTAATATGCAGAAGACAAAGATAATGTCCAACAGCCTGGCAAGGGAACAAGAGTTAAAAGTTGCCAGTCAGCCTCTGATCTGATCGGGACTCTGACCATGAGAAAGGAACTTACAGAACCATGAAAACGTGTTGGAATGCATACGGCAGGCATTGCTAGATCCTGACTGGGAGCTTACCGCTATCACCGAAAAGAAAGGTGTATGATAAATGTATTTTACCGGTGCTAACATATTGACGCATGTAGTTAAACATTTTCGGGTGACCGCTTTTCACCGTCTCCCAAATGTTATCGATCTGTAGAGGACGCGCCCGCATGTATTGGAAGTTTCTGGAATGTTGTCGACGGTTCTGTTGTCACCGACGCTTGTGTAATCCGATTCCATGTGTTACGCGAATTGTGTCAAACTTTCTGGAAGACGCGCAGGCACCATCGATTACTCTGGCACCTTCGATGACTCGTGTATAAAAGCAGACGCGCTTGACCACCAGATCATCTTTCGACGATCGCCGACTGCGTTCGCCGCTATAGCCGTTCTTTGAGTGCAGCCTGTTCTTGAGGGCACAGGTTCGCCTAATAAAACGCTAGTTTCATCATTCCCAGCTTTGCTGCTTTCTTCACCGTCACCACTACGTGACACCTGGCAGAGGTGCTGGGCCTCCAACTGGTATTCCGACGAACAGTTGTGGCATCTATACTTCCCTTAGAAGACGCCACCAGAATGTGGTTCGAGAAGCGGGAGTCGACCCTGACAACATGGGACCTGTTCTATAGCGGCTTCTTGCGCATCTTTACGAGCGTCGTGTGCAAGGAAAGGGCCGAAGCTATGCTAGAAGTTCGAGCACAACTACACAACGAGACCATAGCCATCTTCACCGAGGAGGTGATGCGCCCTTTCCGCCACACCAACCCAGATATGCCTGAGAAGAAAATTCGGTTCCTCATGCGTGGAGCTCTTCGCCAGATTGACTTGGTCAGCAGCAACGGCGGCGTACAGACGCGCCATGAAGAAATTGATCTACCTTTCACGTAGCAGTGGACAGAAGCGCTGCCAGCATATTCAAAGGGTCCCGGAACATATCTGCCTTCGTTCATTGCCAATCTCGAAGAAAACGCAGTACTTCAAATGCAACAAGACTCACGCCTGCTGCCATCTGTTTTCACTGACCGGAGACTACTCCTGGGCTTATCAGCTTCATCGAGGAGTGGCATTCTTGTGTGCCGCATTCACTTCAGCAGCAGCAGCGGCGGCGTACAGACGCGGCATAACCAAGTTGATCTACGTTTCGCAGGTTGGTGGTAATTCCTTTCCTATTTGTGGAAATATTACGCCGCACCGTCGCTGTGGCTGCCACGAGTGTGTTGCATATTGCCTGCTTGTTGCCTAATTTGTATTCGCAAGGACGTTCGTGGTTCGCTGATGCTCTCTGTACTTTGAATTATGGCAAACACTGGTACTCTCGGGGACGCGCTCACGGTTTCTGGCGAAAAACAACCGAATAGCATAAAAAAAATTGTGAAGGTGCTCACCGATGTACTAGCAAAGCTTGAAGAGTGCGCAAAAAGCGAAGTTTGTATATTCTTTGTTTGTGTCGATACCATAGGTATCAAAGAAGTTTACTTGCTGCAAATTCTCTCGAACTAATCGATAGTCAATCTTCTTCTGCGGTTCATGACCAGATATGTTCGCAGTTATCCTTTCTTGGATTTTAACCGCAACAGATACGGGTAAATGATGGGCTACTAGGTATAAATAGATCTTTACAGTAGTCCAGAGTGCCGCCTTGCAGAGCACCACAAACAAGTCCTCGAGATAGAAAGATAATTTATTTGAAAGAAGGCAGAGAGGTCGGTCTGAGGTAACGCGCTCTAGCCTGCTACTCGACACTGGTGGAGGGGCAACGGGAACATAAAGGTGTGATGAGGGATGATGATGACGTAGAAAGAGGGATGCACAACGGTGAAAGCAAGTTCAACATTCTGATAATAAACATTCAGAAATCTCATCCATGAAGCCACTATCGGCTCCCTATCTAGTCTGTAATCACCAATTTAAGTCACCTAAAGATAAAGGCGCTAAGACGAAGCTGGTGTGTGGGCCTCCCCTGCGTGAGCAGCACAAGCGCCAAACAATAGCTTTACAGCATGTAAAGAGCTGCGATAAGTGGCTCCAGCACGGCGAGCATCTGCAGGGCACATTTAGCGGCCGGATTATAAAGACCACTGAGAATCACGCGCATTGACTCTTCAGCATTTTCTGAACACTTTCGTTCTCATTGTGTCCATCTCTTTGCTTGCCCGTAGGGTCACCGGGTTCATTGACCCTGTAATTCTTGGCTTCATGGCGCAGAGGATCACTAGGGCCCGCTGGCATGGCCGTGGGCCTAGAGGGCAGCAAGGGCTATTTCGTGTCTGTATCAGCCGGTCCTCGAGTCGATATGTTGTACCTATATGTCCATGGATGACTAACAACATCCTACGCATACTGAAGGAGAAAGAAAAATGGCATGAGAAACGGAAACGTGCTAAAAGTAATAACTGGTATCTAAGCCAGTTTAAGGGTTTCAGGAACCTGCCGGTATTTCTACTGCGTAAAATAAAACAACTATACTACTCTTCTCTTGTCATTATTGCTCAGGGCAAGACAGGTAAAATTTGGATTAAAGTAGGGCTTAGGTGTAGTAGGAAAGTAGGGCTTAGGTGCAGGTGCAGTAGAGCAGCGTATATTGCCTGATGTACTTGTCCAGGAAACAGTTGATGAGTTTAACGAGTATCTTTTTGTAAATATAGGACCGCAACTAGCAACCCAACTACCTCAAGTCACCGAATGTACGTAGTCTATCCAATCAGTGGTGAATACTATTGTAATTGAGGATATCACAGTGGATGAAATAATAGCAGTTGTTAAACAGTTAAGATCTAATAAGGCGACTGAGCATGTCCAAATACCTGTTATCTGATTAAGGACAAAATTGACATATTAGCGGGTCCCCTCCTTTTCTGTTTAATCACTCCCTTGATCCCAAAACATATCCTTCTGAATTAAAAATATCAAAAGTATTTTCGATTTATAAGGACGGAGATCGATTTAATCCATCGAGTTATCGGTTGATTTCAATTAATAGCGTTATCAACGCAGTTTTTGGAAAGATACTCGCTGTGCACGTAAAGAAATTCATATCCAAATACAGTATCGTGAGCCTCCCCTAACACGGTTTCAGACCTCAGAAATCCACTTCTTCCGCTCTGCTCCCCCTGACTCACCTACTCAATACGGCTCTCCAGCAGAATAAGATTGCGGTCATTGTCTATCTCGACATAAAAAAGGCCTTCGATACAGTTGACAATCAGATGTTACTGAACAAGATTAACAATCAAGGGTTTAGGAGCAAAATCCTGAACTTACTTAGAAGCTACCTCAGTAACTGCAAGCAGCGTGTATTACTTAAAAATTATATCTCTACTTCACAAATCGCACTAACCGGCATGCCACAGGGCCCCGTTCTTGGGCCCATGCTCTTCTCGCTCTACATGAATGATCTCCCTGCAACGCTTAGACATTCACAGGCTTTGATGTATGCTGACGACACCGCCCTTGTATTCACAGGAGACAGTATGCTTGATATACAGGATAAAATAAATGCTAAGTTAGATAATGTTTTTAAGTAGTTCACGTCCAATCAACTGACCCTTAATCTCCTAAGTGGCAGGCCTAGGTAGCAGGCCTGTGCACTCTGCTTTATGGCACCATGCTACTTGGACCAAAATTGTTACTGCCAAGCCAGGAGCGACGAAAGTGGTGACGCCAAAACCACTGCGGCTTACTCGGGAATGTCTCCATTAGATTCTATGGCAGTAGGGCAAGGCAGCATGACGTCACGGATCGAAGTGCACACGCTTTGTGTTTTCTAGGAGGTGTTAGCCAACAATCTTAACACGCTGGTTTGTCTGTGAGGAGTTTATAACCCGAAGAGCCGCTTAACGGCGATCAATTAGACATTAATGCTTTCGCATTCACAACTCATACGTGCTTAGGTGTCGTCGGATTTTTAAACCAACATTATAGTTTGCGACATTATTGTACACGTAAACGCTGAAACCCAAAAAAACACTCCTGCTACTTTTCTATACCATACGATCTACGGGTTAAATTCGGTTCGCTTGGAAACTTGCAATTGTAATCTAAATTCCCAAAGAAAGCAATGAGCTGTCTCTAGCGAGAAGCTACCACAGTATAATATTGTCAAGCTGATTGTCCAAACTTTTTTCGGAAATAGTAAACGAGTGCCTGATCCATTATATTGAACATAACAAAATATAGGACTCCCCACAGTGTTGATTCAGAGAAAGTATATCTTCGATCGACAGCTTCGTCCACATGGACGCGAATATCCTGGATGCCTTTACACACAAGCAATCTTAACTTTCTGTATGCTATGATATGACGCAGAGAAGTCCTACGATACTACTTGGCGCTTTGGAATTTTCCATGATTTGCCTGGAATGGGTATCCGTGGACTTACACTGCGTCATTAAAAATACCTATCCAACAGAACGTTTCATGTAAGTGGTAGCAACGTCCTATTTCTGCTGTTCAGTCAGAAGATATGTGTGCCTCAAGATGGTGTGTTGAGAGGTACTCTCTTCATTGCAAAAATGAGTTCTTTGCATGCCGTTATACCACGCACTACCTTTTATTATAACCATGTGGACGATGTGCAGGTTGGATTCAGATCACGTAATCATGCAATCTGCGAGCGACAGGTACAGCTTGGCCCAAACAAACTGTGTAAGGGGGCTGATGGGGATGTATTTAAGCTAATCCCTCCAAAAAGTACCTTCGTTCTCTTCACAAACAAGACGGGAATATTGCCGGCTCCCAATATATATCTGAATGGGCAACAATAGCCTCAGAGCATAAATAAATCAAGACAAAATCTACACAAAAGCGCCACGTGTGAGAAGGCCCGGGACTACAGGAAGGATCGATAAAGTCCTTCGCAAGCATCTGTTTTACTTCCTGCTGAATAACTGCTCGTTCCGACACGGAAACACGATATCGACGTTGGTGAATAGGGCTCGCATCGCCAGTATTAATGCGATGAGTCACTACGGACGTTTGGCCTAAGGAACGATTGTGAAAGTAAAAAAAATTCACGATAGCCTTCAAGAACGCGGCAAAGAGCTTCAGCTTGAGCAGGTGTATAGTCAGAGGAAAACATCTTCGCGATGTCGACGCCACTGCCGTGGAATGACGTCGCGGTACGGGCAGAGCTGCAACAGATCTCGACTTCGACGGGCACGACCTAATTATACTTCAGAGCATTAATTTCAGCCTGCGAGATCCCTTGACGGAGTAACGGCGCTGTTAGCGTGAAATGCACAAGTGGAAGGCAGTTGAGGTGGCCAGTAATTGTCAGCTGAGTGTGCGGAACGGTGACACCATGTGTATGTGTAAACATAATGACAGGAATTGAGGCGACCAACTAATTGCCGTCAGATACAGCTGGTGTGGAAAACATGTCCACATGTGTCACATATTTAGGCGGGAGGCGAATAAAATCCATGCAGCTTAAGCGGATTTGAGGCGGGTCCACAGGGTCGGCAAGAAGAGGCAAGTCAAGGCGAAGTGAGCCGGCGGAATACTCACTGAGGGCAGCGCTGGATTAAACGGGGAGGGGTGGGGGGCTAAGGAGGCTGCAGCCCGGGGCCTCACCTCTGACAGCAAGGGGGCCCATTTATTCTAACCTGCTTAGTATATGGAACCATGGGCAACGGAACTTCGAGCGACATGTATGAAGCGACAAAACCAGAACGAGCAGACGGGGCCCCCGCCTAATGTAACAGGATGCGTTTAGCCTGATCATTTGGGGAGAGCTGGAATCCCCCGCCACCCCCGACGGGGCCCTCTTTCTTACGAAGGGAGGTGCGTTTGCTTGGAAGAATTTTCGCGCTTTCCTGTCAGCCCGTCTGTCCAGTGCTGTCTGTAGAGGAGGGGCATAGGGAAACACCTAAAACATGTAATGTGGGTTGAGGACATAAATCTCCCTTGCCCCTCGTAACCACCACGCCACCCTCCACCTCTCAAATAGTTCCGCCGCTGTCCTCCTCATAGAAAAGACGTGCTGCAGTACCCAGCAGTGCTTCCCATTCGACTTTTCTTTACTGTGATGGTAATTTGGGCGGGGCAAGATGAGTATGATGGCACAGTCTAAGCAAGAAAGGAAGGAAGATGTCACACGTAGTCCAGTTCGGTCCTTTAAAGAGGAGAGCCAGCAGAGGGGTGATGATCGGTTACGACGCAGAAGCTCCGACCGAAAAGGTACGGTCGAAATTTTGCGACCACCCATATGAGCGCGAGACTCTCTCTCAGTAATGGAGTACTTTCGCTCGGGCGTGGAAAGGAGGCGGCTAGCGTAAGCGATGACATGGTCTTGGCCCTGTCGAAGCTGAGAGAAGACAGCGCCGATGCCATGACCACTCGCGTCAGTTCGTACTTCAGTGGGCGCAGAAGGGTCAAAGTGTGACAGAATCGGGGAAGTTGTAAGCCGCTCAATCAGTGTAGAGAAGTCTTTCTCCTGCAGTGGTCCCCAAGAGAAAGAGACGTCTTTATTAAGAAGATCAGTGAGAGGGTGAGCGACGTCGGCAAATTTTTTCACAAATCGCCGGGAATAAGAGCTTAAGCCCAGAAAACTACGGACATCGTTTGTTCAACAAGGTAGAGGAAAATTTCGCACGGCGTGAACTTTCTGTGGATCGGGTTGGATTCCGGCAGCGTTTACGAGATGGCCGAGCATGTTAATTTCACGGCGACTGAAATGGCACTTGGAAGACTTTAGCTGAAGGCCAGCCCTACGAAACACGGAGAGTATGGTTGTTAGGCGCCGCAGATGGCTCTCAAATTTCGACAAAAACACAATCACATCGTCGAGGTAACAGACGCATGTAGACCACTTCAAGCCGCGCAAGAAAGAGTCCATCATGCGCTCGAATGTAACTGGCGCATTGCATAATCCAAAGGACATAACCATAAGTTGGTACGGGCCGTCCGGTGTGACGAAGGCGGTTTTCTAGCGGTCCATCTCATCGACGCTAATCCGCCAATAATAGCCGGAGCGGAGGTTAATTGATGAAAAGTACTGGGATCCGTGAAGGCAGTCAAGAGCGTCATCAATGCAAGGCAGGGGATATACACCCTTCTTTGTTATCCTGTTGAGGTGACGGTAGTCAACGCAGAAGCCCCACGAGTTGTCTTTTTTCTTTACTAAGACAACCGATGATGCCCACGGGCTACTGGAAGGTTCAATGATGTCCTTGTCCATCATCCTGTCTACCTCTTTCTGTTTGATGGCCCTTTCTGTTGTGGAGACACGATATGGCCGCCTGTGAATGGGGCTGGCGTCACCGGTGTTGATGCGATGCGTGACAACAGATGTCTGGCCAAGTGGACGGTTGTCCAAGTCAAAGATGGCCCGATAAGATGACAGGAAGTGACGAAGAGCTGTTGTTTGCTCGGAAGGAAGGTCAGGGGCGATCATCTTAGAAACATCGTCCGCAGGCGTCGAGTACAAAGGAGTGGGTGGCAAAGGTCCTTTGGTACTGAGGAAGGATTCAGAGGTCAAAGAAGAAATCTGAAATTCTTCCGAAGGCGTGATATGTGCTATGACGATACCGTGTGGCAGCACATGCGACGAAAATCCAAAATTGAGGATGGGCACGCGAGAGCCCTTTTCGCGGATCCGGATTTAGATGCTCGGTAGGACAATATTGCGCGACAAAGCCACGGCAGTAAGCGGCAACACGACGTACTCGCCATCAGGTACGGGAGGACACGGCGTCAGGAAGACATTTGTAGCTGCCTGTGGAGACAGCCTTGCAAACTCAGCAGAACATACGCGGTGGGAAGCACAAGTTGTTGCGTTGGCAGGAAGCGGCAGATCCAACTGTACAACACCTGCGGAGCAGTCAATTTGGGCAGACTGTTTCGAAAGAAAGTCGAGGCCGAGAATTAGGTCGTGTGGACAGTGTTCAAGGACGATAAATAGAACAACGGTATAATGGCCCCCAATGGTCACACGTGCTGTGCACATTCCAAGGACAGGTGAAGTACTCCCATCGGCCACTCGCACAGTGCACGGTACGGCGGGTGCTAGAACCTTTTTGAGACTTCGGCGCAGAGCAGCGCTCATAACTGAATGCTGCGCTCCTGCATCAACGAGAGATCTAACAGGAACGCCATCAACTTCATTGTCCAGTAGATTTCCACATCTAGGCAGGGTCAACAGAGGATTTGTGGGCCGGGGCGGAGTTGCAGCTTCACTTGGAGCTGCACCACCTAGGTTCCCGGAGCGAAGCGACCTGTTGCAGAAGGGGACGAAGAGCGGTGAACGAGAGGCGAACGGGGCCTACAACCTTGCGGAGACGGGGAGCGGCTGGATTTTGGTGGAGCACTGTCGGCGTTGATGTTCCTAGTCGGCCTATAGGGCGAGAAAGTACGATTGTCTGGTACTTGGCTGTAGTGACTCGGAGACGACCACCGAGGAGGCGACGACCAGTGGTTGCGGCAATGACGGGCGATATGTCCAATACCGGAACAATTAAACAGATGGGTTTATCATCCACTGTGCGCCAGTAAGCTGGGTTGCGACGGAGTGGCGGAAACCTTTGCGTCTGGGAGCTAGCGGCCGGAAACATCTGGTAGGTGTTCGTATGGCGGAGCGAGCAGAGAGGTGGAATGCCCAAACTTGCTGTTTCCTCCCGAACGACCGCTTGTATAAGGGAGATAGCGGGTACGCTTTCCCGACAGTCTGAACAAACTGGTGTCGGGGGCCATGGCCTCAAGCTCACGCCGAACGATGCGCGTTATTTCTTCCGGTCCTGTGTGTTGAAGGAACCGCGCTGGGCCTTCGCAAGAAGATGTCGCGGCGGTATTGGGCAAACGGTCGAAAGTTTCAGCGACGCGGCGGCCCTTCGCTTGTTCGAAGCGCCAGCACTCATTTATAATTGCATCCACAGTGGCACAATCCTTACCCATCAGGAGATTGAAGGCATCGTCTGCAATACCTTTCAATATATGACCAATCTTGTCTGCATCTGTCATGTTGTCATCACCCTTGCGACAGAGGGCTAGTACATCTTGTATGCACACGACATCGGATTCTGTGAACGTCTGAGCGCCGCACGCAAGTTCTTTGTTTGGTACAAGCTGACGACCGACACGTCTTCCAAACAGGTCTCGCATTTTTTTTGCAGACATCCCAGCTCGTTAGGTCAGCTTCATGTGCGTCGTACCATTGCTTCGCAGTTCCCCTCAGATAAAATATCGCGTTTGCTAGCATCATTGTTGGATCCCACCTGTTGTTGTCGCACACTCGCTCGTACATCGTAAGCCAGTCTTCGACATCGGCGTTCTCCGTGCCACAACATGTCCCTGGTCCCGCGGAGGAGTGAGGATGACCGTTGACACGGGCTGTTGAGGCGTTGTCGCTAGTGTCGGTTGATTTGCCATTATGCCGGCAGCTAGATGGCGTCCGTTGCGAAGTTCCGTGATTGTACCCCGCACGTTCCACCAAATTGTTGCAGGAAGAAAGCAGGCGCACGATTGTAAAATAATGTATATTTACAAATGGTGTATCTGGCGTTCAGGCAACTGCCAGACTTCTTCTTCCTCTAGTCCAATTCAACTTCCTTCACTTCACCGTAACAATATTTAGCGTGCTTATAAAGAACTATATTTTTGTTGTTTTTGATAGTGCCACGTTTATTTGGTGTGGTCCTTGCTTGTCTTACCTTTAACGAAAATATTTTCAAAAATTGTATTGTAATTACAGTTGGTACTTTTCATCTGTATTTTAGTGCATTTTTCTGGTGTTTGTGTTGCCTTAAGTATTGTATATATCTATTGCATACTTATAGAGTAACGTGTATAACGATTACTGCAGTCTGATGCTTGAATTTTAATAAAGAATGTTTTGGATAAAACCATGCGTCTCTTCACGGGAGTAAAGTTAGTGATGCCAATGAAGCCTAGCTACAGAAGCATCGACATCTGAGCTGTGTTGTCTTTTCTACGTTCTTGATCGTCTTGAATGCACTAAAATTTTCCTTAAAGCCTAGCTTTTGCTGAAAACAGAATGCAGATTAATCACAAAGCGAAAATATGTGTTGGTGTTTACAACAGCACGCGTTTCAAGCAAGTTTTGTTGTTTTCCTCATAATAATGACAATAATAATAAACCCTCTGATCGCACTTTGTTCTGTTTAATTTGGTGGAAATAAAATGAAACATGGCATATTTCCAGTAGCGTAGCAGGCGACAGGGGGGGGGGGGTCAGTATCGGGAAAGGGGGCCTGCATGTGCATTAGCCCATGGCCCCCATTTTTATTAATCCGGTCCTGAATAAGGGCAGAATGAGTGGCTAGAGTATACAGGTCCAGAATGAGTTTCCTAGGGCAATGCTCGATGACGGTGTAGAGAACGACGGTGTTCCTCGCAGCGATGGTATTTAGAAAGAGCACAAGCCAGCAATAGCGACAGTCCCTCCGTCAGCGACTTGTACGGCTTGGTTGGGGGAAGGCGTCAGGACGTTTTTGAGCCGACGGTGAGGAGCAGCACTCATAATGGACACATGTTCCCCGGTGTCAATTAACGCGCACACAGGAACATTGTCTACGAAAACGTCCAAAAGATTCTGGCTCGTGGGTATGGTCAGGCGACAATTTTGTGCCAATGTCTTCAATGCAGCTCCACCACCAGAAGCTGCACTGTCTAGTTTTCGGGCGGGGGTGGTGCGAATAGGTCGGAGAAGGAGCACGTCGTGACGGAGGCGAACGAGATTGACGGCGGGAGGGAGGTGAGCGGGCGTGGCGGGGTTTGTCAGACATGTTGCCGGGTCAGATGACTCTGCGACATGTTGGGCATAGGACAAGTTGGGCAGGGAGCGAATGAAAAGGACGAGCTAGAGGGACAAGAGTGGGCCGCGAAAGAATAGCGTGTCGAGAAGCCCAGTGGGGGCGGCAGTGGCGAGCGATATGCCCGATGCGTCGACAGTTAAAAAATAGCGGCTTGTCGTCAAAGGTGCGCCATTCGGACAGGTTGCCTTGTCCAGAAGCGTAGTAAGAGTAGCGGGGTGGGAACGTGGGTAAATAAAGAAGTTCAGAACGCATAGGACGAACGCAGTGAAGGCCGACGTTTGACAATTCCTGGCAGACGACGACCCGTATCAAGGAGATCGTCGCCTGAGAAGGATTGAATGACGGGAATGAAGTGGCCGCCGGTTGTGCTACTTCGACCGCACGGCGAATGATGCGCGTTAATTTGTCACATCGTGAGGGCTGGTTGAAGAGGTCGTCAGAAGATGACGCAGTGGCTCTGTTGGGAAGGTGCGTGATGTGTTTGGATACGCAGCAGCGTTTAGCATGCTCGAGACGGCGGCATTCCTTGAGGATCGTATCGCTGCTGGTGACGTTGTTAAACACCAGTAGATTGAAGGCGTCGTCAGCAATACCTTTGAGGACTTGACTAACCTTATCTTCCTCCGGCACGTTCGGGTCGGCCTTGCTACAAGAGGTCAAGACGTCGAGAATGTATGCCACGTAGCACTCGGGCGACGTCTGTACGCGTGTGGCAAGGGCCTTCTTTGCACTGAGTTGGCGACCGAACGTATTTTTACGAAGGCTGCGGAGCTTCTCTTTGAAGAGATCCTAGCTCCTGATCTCCTCTTCGTGGGTCCGGAACCATACCTGTGGAGTGCGTTGAGGTAGAAAAGAACGTTGGCGAGCATAATAGCCGGAACCCACGTGTGACTGGTGCTGACACGTTCGTACAAGCGGAGCCAGTCGTACACATCAGGACTACCGGCTGGGTCCCGAGGATCCAAGGATCCCGAGGGAGTGAAATAGTAACGTAGGTCGTGGCTTCCGGTGTAAAGGCTTGCATAAATGAAGTGCCGCAAGCAGGAGCCGAAGTTGCATTGTCGGCGTTGCGACCACTGTGAAGCTACATGGCGGGTACGGGGAACGTCCACCTCCACCAACTAATGCTACGTGTAGCTGATGCACAAGGCTATTTACAATATATTTACACGTAACCCAACGGCGGTCAAGATGGCGACACTATATCAATCGGGAACACGTCGTGTTCCTCCTCTTCAGTGTAGTCCCACTGTGGCAGCTGTTCAGTATCAATATCTTATAGAGTTCGCTAAGGGGACTGTTTGGACATGTTGGTAGGACATGAATGCAGCTTTTTGCGCACAATACGAGGACGAAGAAGAGGCTGAGACACACGAGTGCAGACTTCAAACATTGTTTTATATTGAAGCAAGTGACCATGCATATAGCAGCACCTGTTACACATCACGTGTGCACCACCCAAAGAATATACCTATCTCTGTGCAAGAAGGACAGCTCCTTGCTGAAAAGAGCGATGGATGGTTCTGACACCCAGGTGTCACCACACCTGTCTATCGATTCCGCTTGATGATTTCCCGGTTTAACTTATTACGATTTCTGCTGACGATTGACCATGCACTATATACCGGTTTACACGTGACCGTATTTGTGGCGTCTGCCTGATTACGCGTACAATTCCTGCAGTAGGCATCCAGAAATCCCCCTTTCATTTCTATCACATTGTAGCGATGCTCCCGTAGCCTATCATTAGGCATCGTCCGCTCTGACTAACACCCACAGTTCAAAGACAGATGGTGAGTTTAACCATAATCCATCAGTTTCCGTCGCCAAGCCGCCCATTTCAGTATTCGAGACGATCTCCTCTATAGGCGAAATTGCGCGTCTGATGGCCGGAGGTGGCTGCTGATAGTACCCCGCCACATGTGAACGGAAATATGCGCTGCTTTCAACACCGACCTGGAAAGCGCTCACGCCGGCGTTATCAAGACCTGCAACCACCTGCGTCAGCGATACAACTGGCGCGGTATGTATACATTTGTGTTCAAGTACGTACGTGCTCGCACTGCCTGTGAGCGGCGCAAGGCTCCACCTCAACGCCCGGCCCGTACACTTCAGCCTGTCCCTTGGCCGGCCCGTCCATTTCGCCGCGTCGGCATAGACTTATACGGCCTGCTTCCCTCGACCACCTCTGGCAATAAGTCGATAATTGTCGGCGTGGACCACCTCACGTGTTAAGCAGAGACTGCAGCTTTGCCCACAGAGACAGCGAGAGACGTTGCGTCTTTCATCTTACACAACTTCGTATTGCGCCCAACAACAGTGTCTTGCGTCCCGGTGCTCTCCGTGAATTCTTGAACGACAGAGGACGTGTTTTCCTGTTTGCTGCTATACAAGCCTTGCTCGTTCAGTGCAACGAGAATAAATTTCAATATATACATTTGTAGTTCATCGTATGACATCTGCTTACCATCCCCAAATGAATGGGCTAAATGAACGATTTAATTGCACTCTCAGTGATATGCTGAGAATGTACACAGCATCGGACCAAACCATTTGGGACACCATCCTTCCATTCGTCACATACGCGTACAAGACTGCTACGCACGTGGCCACAGAATTCTCGCCGTTCTTCCTCTTGTAGGGACGCGAGCCATAATGCACGCTGGACATTATGCTTCCATACACACCTGACAACTCTTAATACACTCCCATTTCTGATTTTGCCATGTACGCCGAAGATTGTCCCGACAATTGGTCTGTTCACTGACAACCGAGGACCAAGGTATCCAGCAGCTAAGGCATGACACCGACCAACCCCTCCCTACTTTCGTGACCGGTGCCCTCGTTTGGCTTGAACTCCGAGTGCTCCTGGGCTTTCCTCTAAATTACTGGCCCGATATCATGGGCCTTACCGCATCATCGCTCGGACATCTCCAGTCACTTATGAAGTTGAACTGTTTACACTGCCCGAAGACTTAAGTCGTCGTGGTCGGGAAGTCGTCCATGTGAGTCGCCTCGAGCCCTATTATGACCCTGCTATACTGTCAACGCCTTAAGTCGCCAGGATGGCTACGCTATTTCCCGGGGCCAATGTAATGAAGAAGGCAAGACGACGGCGATGCAGCAAAGCAAGCAAACCAGTGTTGGTGGTAGCCACGCAACCAGAGCATGCACTTGCCCGGAGTTTTGGACGCTTCACACCCGCCGTTTCTTGACGCTAACCTTTGACGTTCCACGTCGTTCCTTGACGTCTAGACGGCAATAAATCGTGTGACAAGTGTTTTGCGCCGAGTGCGTTAATGATGCTGTAGCCTGCTCGCCATCTCGGTATCCGCCTAGTTACAGGTGCCTTCAGAATTAGTTCCCCAGAAAGAGTGCATATGGAGCCGAATTAATGGTCCGTACATATCCAAAGAACATACTTAGCTCTCTCCTATTTTCTGAAACTAGAGCCAAATGTTGGACATTCATGTCAATCAATTATTTGCGGCGTATCCACTGCCAGGCACGTTGGCAATGGTTAGCTTATCGAGCTTGATATATATTTGTAGAAATATTCAAACATGCGCCTGAAACGCATATACGCTCGCCCTTCTTGAACTTCAAGGGAAGTACTGCTGAGCTGAAATTTACATACGGCTTAATTCAAGTCTCCCGTTGGTGTGCATTTTGCAACTCTGGGAGCGTCGCTTTCAACATCAGGTGCATTAAATACTCGTACCAGTAGATTCACTGCGAAACCATTCGCGATATTCTTGGTCGTCAAACCCATAAAACAGACAAATCTAACCGAAGCTATTGTGTTCACAAACTCATTGGGCAGCGTTAGAACCTTAATGAGCTGACAAAAACATAGCTCCGTCGTTTAATGAACTGTTCTCATTACTATGTACAGCGTACATGTGCAACCAAGTAAATATCCTTCATAGGTACCTGGCAACAGATGCATACAACACAATGTAGGCTATGATGAAAACGCTAGATCAGTAGCCTTCCGTCACAGAGATAAACATAAATATACCCATAGTGACTACTGGCTTTACAGCCTTCTCGCGGCACCAGATAAAGAAGTATTGGCAAAAGCAGTTGATCACCGAAGTATCAAACATGCTACACATGATAAAACCAAAGTTAGCGAACTGGATATACCCTAGGGACAAAAGAACAGGAAAGTGCTTCTTTGTTGATTAAGAATATGGCACAACCACAGCACTCTCTTACCTGCTACCACACTGCCAGATTACCATATCGCCACACCTACTACATGTAGCAGGTATGACAATAGCCTTACAGTTATGCACGTTATTCTTCAGTGCGCTGAAATATAAACAAGGAGAAAAAAGTACTTCCTTTCCCTGTGTTGTGAGCACATATTTCTCCACCTAGCACTTTTTCTCAGCAACGACTACGTTTTAAGACGCTGCTAAACATTTTAGCAGAAACGGACATCTTATACATCATTTGGCTAGGTTATTTGCAGCATGGCGTCCAGTTGGACTTTGTAGCTGCAATACAGGCATATTTGTAGAACACGTGCCTCCTAGCCCTTGCGTCCGAATGACCGGTTCAGGTACCAGTGATACTGCGACCTATACGATTTACTAGTCATACTTTCGTCGCAAACATTTCTGATCCTAGCACACATCACTGATGATCGTCATTATTTTTTGTTATATTGATATTTTATACAATCCAGAGCAACAGATTATGGGCCCCTTTACAGCCACGCTGCACCAATCTTTCATGTATTATTGTCCATTCATTACACGAAGTGTTTGGCGCTCTTTGTCCAGAACTGGCTCTCGTGCCAAAAAAATTCATCATTCAGTTAATGTTGATTAGCACGAAAAGATAATAACGTGGATGATATGACGTATAATGCCTATTTTTTTATAACAGCATGTCTACTCCGGGGCCGAGAAATCAAATCAGCAGCGATTCTGTGGACACGTATGGTGTGGCGAGGTGTGTGCAACTGTATGACGCAGCCTCTGCACCCGTGGCACCCGCCATCGCTGCCTTGTTGGACTCGTTCGAGCCGGCGTTTCTGAGGAGCGCTGACCTCAGTGTCGGAAAGGCAGTGGACGAGGTTCGAACTAAAGAGGGAAGTCAGTTCCTGGACATTGGTTGCGGCTCGGGAAGGTACGGTGAAGGCTGGAAGGCTGAAATACATTGGCCTTTTACGTCTACTTTATCGGGGAAGCGTTAGTAACAGCTGGTACATTATTGTCACATGTGTTGCGACGAGCTTATGAAAACAGTGCACCTTACGACACAATAGCGCAAGCATAAAAAACAGCAAATAGTTTTTGTAGCCACAGTAGGATGAGGCGAAAATTAATTTCATTTTTGAATCCTAATTTCCTTAGCAAAGTCGCTAGACATTAATGTTGGTTGTAGTTGGAGAGGTGAAGAGAGAACTGCTCATGCTTAGGCGTACTGCAATTTTAATTGTTTCAACGCAGCGAGTCGGTGAGTTGATATTTTAACATTTTCCCATGCATGTGTAGCGTGACACAGACGAGGGACAAGGAATGGTCCTCACGAGCTCTGACCGACAAGTAAAAATTTATAGCTTGACAAATCGCCACGTGACACTTAGGTCATGTGGTGCGTAGCAACTATACAAGGGTGCCGAGAAATCAGGCCATTCAAAAATACCCATTCTTTTCAATGCAGTGAAATAGATTCCGTCTCGTGTGTTAAACAAATACGTATGTGCATGATACCTGCGTCGACTATCTCTCGACGTTTTTTTTTTATTTCCAAACAGCACTGTAGTTTGTGAAACAGGGGGTTGCATTGACAGCGCTTGGATTGTACGGCCAGATTTGAACAAACCCCGGCAGACGTCGACAACTTCGGGTCAGATGAAATACACGGGGCAGTTCGACCCGTGTTCAATAACGGTGGTATATGCCATACCACCGTCGTGCGGCAAAGGGTACTACGGACAGGCTGGACACTGCTTAAGTGTTCGTCTTAGAGAGCCCCACGCTGCTGTCAGGAATTCTACAAGCTCAAATCTGATCGCACATTACAGGCGCTGCCAATGCGACCGCCTATTTCACCAAACCACAGTGCTGCACAAAAAAAAAAGATCTAACAAGCGTGGATATAGTTGAAGCATATCACATGCACACAGATTCCAGTCTGTTAGCCAAGCATCTGTTTCAGTGCACCAAAAACAAACAGTATTTTTTAATGGCCTGATTTCTGTACACACTCATATATCGTACCCACCATGTGACTGAGCCCTCATTATGATTTCTCAAGCAATAAACTTTCAGTTGTCAGTCATCGCTCGTGTCGTTAATTTTTGTCCCTCGTCTGTGTGGCGTTAAACATATATACACGCAAAAACTGTAATTCTTATTTGTGCGAAGATAACAGGGTGACAATAGCTGCAGTTATGACTGTCACTTGGTACGGACATTCATTACTAATACGGCCAAAGTTACAAGTGAAATACAAAAGCCTGTACTTTAGAAACATGCACGCCACTTTCAATTACGCTGTTTCATTTCTTCTTTACGATAGTCCTTCTGTTTCTTCTTCTCTTTTGAACCGTTGCTCACTCCTCATAATTTTACATCTTGCGCGCACATATCGAAATAAATTTGATTTAAGTGTTCTGTACTGCCTTTATCATCTGTCAACAACTTGCGGCCTCCGTTTATGCTAATAGTGCGTTAGTGCAATCGGGAAGCTTGCAAGAGCTGTAAGAACGTTCCACACACGCAGCTTCACGAGGAAGCATCTGCTGCCGCGGCTGCCGCCTTGGTGCAAGAGGCTCGTAGCGGTCGACAACTCAGAGGCTATGCTGAAATTTGCAGTAGAACACCGCGGGGACCCTCGGATTGAGTACCGCAAACTGGACATCGTAGCGGACGAGGACGTAACAAAGTTCGTGCAGGTGGAAGGTCGTTTCCAGAGAGTCTACTCCTTCCTCGCCTTTCACTGGATAGCGGAGCATCGCCGTGCTCTGACGAACATCGAGACGCTCTTGGCGCCCGGCGGCGAGTGCTTCCTGATCTTCTCTGACTGCTTGGTCGTGTTCGACGTCTTCACGGCTATGATGGAGTCGCCGAGGTGGAAGAAGTACTCTGACGTAAGTATTCCGCAAAGCAATAGCACTGGTGGTACGCCTTCAGCGTGATCGCGGCCGGAAAATACGAGCACCAGTAGAGATTTTCATGCTCCCGATCGATAAAAGTAAGCAATAAGGTAGTCTTGCTTGTGAGCATACAGGGAGGCATTTTTGTTCGTCTGTCTGGGGCACATTTCATCTGGTACGCGGTTGAGTGGTGAAACAATGTGCAACTTCAAAAGAACTAATGTAAGCACATGTCTGCAATGCAGCTCGTGTCTTCGCATACAGTGCGGAGATACGCGGCAGTGCGAATCTACTGCGGTCGTGCAAAGCTGCCGGAACCATTAAAAATATCACGAATGTATAGCGAACTGTTAGCAACCCTGGAGATGACTTAATTTCTACAAATTATTTAGGACCTTGGCCGACAAAGGGCAAGAGTAGGATTTAAGATTATTATGCAAAAGACAAACGTGTTGCTTTGTAGCCCGGCAGGAGAACGATAACTTTTTATTGACCTCTAGAATCGGCGCGGGAGCGCGTTTATCTTGGCCGAATGCTCGCAACTGCACTTTATCATCAAAGGGAATTTCACAAGTGCGTACGACTCCAGTGAATGATTCAGTGATTGTGCATTGTTCTCCACCTCCCTCTCCGCTTCTGCGTCCGGCAAGCTCCGTCAGAGACGGCCTGCATAGCTTGGTAATTGGCTCGAATGACGCAGACGCTCATGTATAGACGAAGAAAACTTTTACTTACAAAGTCTTTACAAAGCTTGGTTACAAGTTTCCACCTTTTCAATGTTGCATCGGTTACAAACGGTTGCAATATTGGTTTGTACAACATAGAGAAACCAATGTCGGCAGATCCGATGGTGCATAGCACCCAAAGTCACGTCGATAACCACGGTGGGAACGCTGGAGCCGCATTTTCTAGACCCAACGCTCCGCTACAAATGTTTACTGACGAATCATTGTTCGTTTGTTTTGTGTCTCGACAATCGGTCCACTATACCTTGAGTTTGCCAGAACTACCATGCGTGATTGGGCAGTCGACTCACTAACCCCATGAGCACACTTTTTTGAAAACATAGTTCAGCGTAGAATCTTCACTAAAACTATACAATATACAACATAGACGCAAGGTCACGCCGCCCATATTTGTCAGAAGTTCTAAGAAACGGCATGCAAGCGCAGCAGCTGTAATAAAATGCTCATAGGCCAAACATATACGCAGAACGTGGACGCGGGAAAACGTCCAAATTATGGCGACAGTCCTCGAACGCACGCGCGAAGCGACCAAATTACCAGGCGCCGAAGGCCCTGGGGCATCATAGCAAACACTCGTTTGCGAGTAAACCTGTAAGTGAGGTGCACGGTATAACTGTTCTCTAGGCAACCATCGACGCCTTGTCTGGAGCGTATACGAAAGCGTTCGCTTGGTGCTTCAGATCAGAGTCAAAACTGACCAGTTCTTATGTTCCTTAAGGAACCGCACGTTCTCCTGCGTGCGATGACGCACCTATAATGGTGCCAGGGTGCCTGCGCAATCGCCACCATCGCGTGATTGCAACTGCCCGTGTCACGCATATTCCAATGCCACACACCAGAGCACAGGTAGGGAAGTCAGACGCGGAACGTGGTCGTTTGCCACCTTAGGGGAAGCCACCTGTTTAACTAATCGGCGCAACTGTGAATCTTTTCACACCAGCCCGCTTGCCGCGCGCGAGGAGAATGGCTGCGGCGGTTCCAGGAAAGCGCACCGCCGAAGGAGGTTTGAAGCGCTTGGTCACTGTCAAGCGCCATAGCTAAGGTGGAGCCGGTGGTTTTCTGCACTCCCCGAGCTTTGCTGTAGTTAGGTGTGCCAGCTGCGTGTTTATTCTACTAGCGTAAATGATCCCGCTCCCTGTGCGCCGTCAACGACCACAGCTCAAGGGATAGAGGCGGGGAAAGAGCTTGTCGAGACGAAAGCCCACATGGACTGTGCTGCGCTTTTTTCATTTGTTTTACTACAGTTCCAGGTGGTCGGCTTACAGCTGGCATTACCAATTCATGACCGGCAGCTTACCGCTATCACTGAAGAATATACAATGTAGTTTGCACAGTATATTCTCTACAGTTTACAGTCCCAATTAAAAAAAAAATCTTTATACATGAAAAGCGAGCGAGATGGCGGGAGGTTTCATTGTGCAGATTGTATAGGCCACTCACTCATACTCGGTCGCGGGTGGTCTGTTGCCCACGTGTAGATGGTGTAATGAAACAGTTACAGTTATACATGTCCTTTTAGAATTTAAGAAACAAATTATAAAGCGCAAACACTTTCCTCCGGCATATTGCC
Organism: Dermacentor variabilis; assembly: GCF_050947875.1. Taxonomy (NCBI): domain Eukaryota; kingdom Metazoa; phylum Arthropoda; class Arachnida; order Ixodida; family Ixodidae; genus Dermacentor; species Dermacentor variabilis. Next base: position 191,166,874 of record NC_134570.1, on the reverse strand, counting down.
ACGAGTATGAGAGTAGCCAAAAGGGATAGGAAATTGTGTATACAAAATATATACAGAGAGAGACGGTTGCAGGCACGATGGCAGAACAACACGAGCGCTACTCTGATCGTCGTCTTCACCGTTGTTCTGGCGCATTCTTCCGTGCTCGGCAGGATGCGTGCTTCAGTGAGCGGGAATAGCGCGTAACATAGAATCCCCGCCGGCGAGAGCGCCGTCTAGGCGCTTAAGAAGCAGTAGGATCGTGTCCGGCAACATAAGGCTGAAGTCGGGAGACGTGCACGATATCAGTGGCGGACGCGGAAGATGATTGACTGTCCAATGGAGCGATCCCGTACGTGACATCACTGATCTGGCGTAGCCCCGCTTAAGGCCTGGAGTAGCGGGAAAGAAACTTTGACTACAAGCCAACGTGGCAGCAAGACGCCCAGAGGAGGACCAAAGAGCCCAGACAGTAATTAACGACTCTGTAATGGCGATCGTAGCGGGCCTTCTGGGACAGATGGAAAGACGATCCCGTGGAATCTGGCGAGCCGTTGCAGCCCGAAAAGCTGCATTGCGGGCGTAGTCTGTAACCGGGTGCACAGGCGATGGTAAAAGTCTCCAACTGCAATGTGGGATGGCGACCAAACAAGAGATAAAAATTGGAGGACGCTTAAGCTTCGCCTTCAAGAGTGGAACGCGACAGCGTTCCCATCGACCCGCCAAGGGGTGTAAGACAATGTGCTACGGCGCAGGGATCACTTACGAGGCGCCGCGCATCGGACTTTGCGCCCACCTATCACACGGAGAGCGTCGAGCAGCGCAGCGTTCGGCGCGGCAACGAAACGTGCGCCTGAGCAAACGGAACGAACCAAAGAACTCGGTGTCTCGGAGGGGGAAACGATCTACGCCAGCCAAACGTCGTGATCGGCACGGGCAGAGAGATAGATAGATAGTAATCTAAAGAAAGGAACGGCGCTTGATTCTGCAACCCGCGTGGGAGCACGGCGAAGCGTCGTCAGGGGAGGGAGTCGGGGGCGCGACGCGCCGGGCACCGGTCCGCGCACAGCCCCAATGCGCACATGGCGCGCCACCTGTCGGGGCAGCACCGTACATTGAGAGGAGGGGGTCTTCTGTGCTTGCCGCAAGATGGCTCTGCGTGTGCGGTAAGCGCAGAAGAAATGTAGCGGAAACTTACTTCGCTACTCGTGTAAATGCGACTTCTGTAAGTTACATGCTCATAATTACCGATATACACCGCAGTATAACTTTCTACGGCACGTTTTTAAGGCAACACCGCGTTCACTAGAAGCGCGTTTGTACCGCTTTCAAGCATCGAACTCGTGGCTCAGTGGTAGCCTCTCCGTTTCACACTCCGGAGACCCTGGTTCGATTCCCACCCAGCCCATCTTGGAAGTTGCTTTTTATTTATAAAGTGCCTGTCGTGATTTATCGCTCACGGCCAACGCCGCGGACTCCGACACCGACGCCGACGACACCGGCTTTTCTGCGACACCAGCTCCTTAACGCTATCGCGTTAAAAGTAGAAGGCAGGGAGGTTAATCAGAAAAACGTCGGGTTGGCTACCCTACACCGGGGGAATGGGAAAGGGGAAAACAAAGATCACAGGGAGAGAGGAGGGAAGGAAAGAAGGAAATTGCGGTGAGTTCACTGACGCGTGAGGTCTTACAGAAAGTGCATTAAAAGTCACAGATGGTCGCACAAACCCGTCGTCCTTAAGAGGAAGCTTTAGCTCGGGCCCAACTCCGACGCGGCCTATTCAAATACATGTAAAACGCAAAAACGTTTTTATGAGATAACGCCTGGACCGATTTTGATAAAATTTGTTGCATTTGAAAGAGAAAGTTAAATTCTAGTGATTGTTGGAAGCAGAATTTCGATTTAGAGCTTGAATTTTCCTAAAACGATTTCCAAATATTTGACCGTTTGAAAAAAATAGAAGCACGAAGTTTACAAATTGATAGCTGCGCATCAAGAACTGATATCGCGGTTCTGTAAACGGCATCCATTAGATCATTCAAAGCGGACAAATTCAATATGTCATTTTACATCTTACATGAATTTGTTACGTTGGTTACAACGGTTTTACAAAAGTTGTATTTCCCTATGATTAAATTTTTTTATATTCATCTGTGACATATCAATTTTGTCCGCTATGGATGTACTTTTAGATGCAATTCACAGAATTGTATTATAATCTTTAGTGGTTGAGTTACAGAGTTGTAAACTTGATAGTTTCGTTTTCTGAAAATTTTCGATTTTCGCCAATTTTTAATAAAAGGTTGACGAGCTAACTCAAAAATTCGAAACCAACAGTCACTAGATTTTAAGTTTTTCTTTTAAATGCAACAAACCTCGTCAAATTTGGTGCAGTGGTTGCCGAGGAAAACGAATTCTCCTTTTACATGTATTTAGATAGGAGCACTCGAGCTAAAGCTTCCTCTTAAGAAACACAAAAGCGCCTTCACCGCTTTATGGGCCGACGGGCGATGGGAGCGGTGTTCCAGCAGCACTGTGGTCCGAGGAAACGAACATGGAGAGCATTGGGGTCAGCGTGCGGTTAAGGCGCTCAGTAAGCCCGTTGGTTTGCGGATGGTAGGCATTGGTTAGCTTGTGACGTATGGAACACGAACGAAGAATGTCGTCGATGACTTGGGACAGAAATGAGCGACCACGGTGGGTCAGCAGCTGTCCAGGAGCACCGTAGTGAAGAATAACGTCTTAAAGAAGGAATTCCGCAACGTCAGTGGCACAGTTTGTCGGCAGTGCCCACGTCATAGCGTATCGTGTCGTGTAGCCCGTAGCTGCGGCAATCCACTTGTTCTCATTCAGAGATGCTCGGGTGAGCGAGATGATTCGCCACAAGACAACGGCGAACGGAACTGGTGACACGTGGGGATGGTGAACGACGGTACGGCATGGAGGAAGCATCGTCGCCGGTGGTTCGGGAAGGCTCGAGGTAGGGCTGAAATCGCCCATGATCCATGTCGGGGCGACGGTTGTGTCCATAGGGCACCTGATACCAATACCACCGGCTGTTACTATGGTGGGCCACGTGTCCAATACGACGGCAGTTTTTTTAATGCGAGGATAAATGCCTCAGGGCATACAAGGGTATGGGATGGGGGTGAATAAGGATGATTAAATGAATGAAAATAGATTTGCTGACCTAATGAAGTCCAAGAGGGATCGATAATGCTGTCCCTGAGTCCAAGCAGTGTAATGGCTCAGATTATGCGGCGAGAGTCCTGCTGCTGCGAGGTGCCGGAGCCTCGTCGGTCTCAGTGCAGGGCAAACCCACAGCAGGTGGTGGATGTCGGCTTCAGCATTTCGCGACTTGCAGAGTGGACACTCAGGGCGAGGATATAGCGGGCGAAAGTGCGGCCACTTCCTAGTCACGGCAGGAGTGAGAGCAACACCGAACCGGATCCTCCGAAGCGCAACCTCCTCTGCACGGGTAAGACCGCGGGGGAGGTTTACCGCACACGGAGGTATGAGAGCACGTGTGCGGCGCCGGAGGTGCTCCTTTCTTGTTAAAAGGAGGGTGGCATCATCTAGATGAAAGAGTTGAGGCAGTGACGATGGAGAGGTCGCTAGATGGGTCGCAGAATCCGCACGGCTTTGGAAGCTTAAAGGTCGCGTGGGATCCACTCGACAGATATTGATTGTGCGATGCGTGCCGTCAGAAGATGGATCTGTTGGCATATGTCAGGGCTGCGACTGACGCGTCGCAGAAGCCGCGTCACCTGGAGGGCATCAGTGCGGATGACGATGCGGGCCGTGGGGACCATGGGAAAGGCGGCCACAGAGCACAACGCTTCTCAGACAGCAAGGAGCTCAGCACAAAAGGAGGAAGGAGGTTCTTGGACTTGAAACCGGGTCGTCTTATTAAGGGCAGGTGCGCATGGGCAATAAATTGCAGTGGTTGTTTCACAGCCCTTAGTGCTTGCATCAACGTAAAGGACGATGGAGCCAAGCGGCAGGTGGGCATCTGATCTACAATTCGGTCACGAAGCGATGCCGCCGCTTGAGTTGATGTCGGGCGATGTATATCAGTTGGCTTGTTATCACTCAGCTGTACAAAACTCCAGGGAGGAAGAACTGTCGATGGTGGTGGTAGAAGCGAGTTCGAGAAAGCGTAAGCCCTGAGAGCACACGTTGCGTGTGAAAGGCTGGCCTTAAGCCTGCGAGCATCACGTCGCTGCTGCACCAGCTCATCTAGTGTGTTGAGCTGCGCATTTTCTTGGAGAGCCACGATCGGGGTGATGCGGGGAAGGCAAGTGATGACCCTCATTGCCTCGCGATTAACAGCCTCAAGGCGATCCCATTGTGCCCTTGTCAAATGCTGGCATTGGGCTTGATAACTAAGGCGTGGTTGCACTACCGCCTTCATCAATTGTCGCGCAACATATGAGCTGGCACCGCCCATTTTAGGAGCAATGCGCCTAATCAGAAGCAACGTTTGAATTGCCTGCTTTTTAGCGCTGGAGAGCCAAGCAGTTCCGGTTCCCGACTCGTGTACCATCAGACCCAGAATTTTTATAGTTGAACATTGTTGAAGAGGGTTTCCGGATAGATGAAGACGAATGGGTGTCGCAGAGAGTTTACGCCGGCCCCGGCGATTGGCGACCGACATGTAAGCAGATTTGCTTACGGAAAGCCTAAGCCCGACCGAAGAAGCGTAAGTCACCGTGATATCTAAAGCTGATTGAAGGGCAGCGGCTTGAGTCTGCAAGTCGTGATGAGTGCTCCATACCGTGATGTCATCAGCGTACAACAACAACTTTATGTCGGGTACATCGTGTAAGCGCCGTGCAAGCGGGATGAAAGCAATATTGAATAATGTGGGTGATAATACAGATCCCTGGGGTACGCCACGAAGAGGGACAAATGAGCCGACGGCGTCACCACTGAGGCGAATTGCAAAATGTCGGTCTTCAAGGAAAGATTTGGCAAAATTCCGTACTCTAGGGGGAAAATGCACCATGTCAATTGAAGCCAAGATGGCAGCATGACTGATGTTATCATACGTCTTTTCGACGTCCATAGCGAGGACAGTACGGACACTGTGGCTACGAGCTGACGATAAAACCGAGGATGCCAAGACAGCCAGCCCATCTTTCGTACCTATGGATGGACGGAGGCCAATTTCAGCAGAGTGGTAGAAACCGTGGTGCTAGCCACCACGACATTCGTGTGGCAAGCATTTTCTCAGCAAGCTTGCACAACGTTGACGTTAGGGAAATGGGTCGGAAGTTGCCAAGGTCAGTCGGCGGCTTGCTTGGTTTCGGAATCGGGATCACAATAGCTGACTTTCAGCCTGGTGGGACAACGCCATCTAGCCATACCTTGTTAATGGTGTCGAGGAGTTGAGGCAGCACAGCGGAACTCAGGTTCTTGTAGGTGTCAGAAGTAATAGAGTCTGGACCTGGTCCTGTCTTGCGACTGGTACCATCTATTGCTGCAAGCAACTCAGGCATGGTAAAAGAGCTTGCAATCCCCTCGGAGTCTGCTGTAGATGGTAACCTGTCGATATATGTCGGAATGCCTGCCAAGGAAGCACCATTGGCTGTTTGAGGCAACACGTCGCACTGCGGGAAAAACTTCCGGGCTGCTTCTCTGGCGAAATCATCCGGCGACAAGCCAGCAGCGAAGCAGGCTGTGGCTGCCGCGTCTGGACGGCTGCCACCGTGTTCCATGGCACGGAAGGTTCGCTAGAGAGAAGCATTCGATGTCTCAGATGAAAACCGCTCACACCACGTATGCCAGTGCCTCCGCGAGAGGTCGCGTTCGTATCTGCGGGCCTTAGCAGTAAGGAAATTCAGTCTTGTACGTGCTTGTGCAGAAGTGGGGTCTCAGTATGCTGCCAGCTCAGCTTGTCTGCGAGCAGCCCACAAGTTGAGCAGGCCGATATCCTGTGCCGGTCGATTGAGGTCTACCCAGCTGATGGTTGTAGCTTCATTGAGCGTGCTTTGTATGCGGTCAACAAGTAGTGGTGACGAGTTCAAAGAGGTATCTTGGAGAACGGCGCGAAATTTGTCCCAGTTGACCACAGAACACTTGCGGCGCAATCGGCGGGCCTGCGACGGATGAAGGCCGATGATAGGGTGGTGATCACTACCCCAGCAGTCGGGCTCCAGGTGCCAAGTCGGAGTGCCGGGACCCGACCACCACGTAAGATCCGGTGCGTATGTTGTACGTCGAGCTTGAGGCACAGCTCGCGTTGCTGAATCGGGAGGGTTCAGTAGTACAAACAACGCATCCGCGAAGGCGTCCCGCACACGCCTACCTCTAGGGCTAGAAGTAGGGTACCCCCAATCTGGGTGAGGGGCGTTGAAATCACCACCAACTAAAAAGGACACGCTGGGTATCGGCGACGGACGTTCACTAACCAGCCCAGATTGATTCTTGAATTAGAGCCACCGGCTGGTCTTATGTAGTATGACACTACCACAACAGTTGCCTTGGGTAACTTCACAGCTACTGCCACTACCTCCTGATATGAGTTACACCAGTTTTCAAGAGAAAGGCAGACCTGAGGATATAGCGCGTATCAACATACACTGCCGCCTTTCCTGGAGGGGCAGCTGTGTGCACGCGACGGTCACTCATCTAAGGGGACACGTAACCACTGAAGCGCGGAATGGCAGGCAAGGCGTTGGTCTCCTGTAGTAACAGGGCCCACACCTGCTGCTTGTTCATACGTAGACTGGATTTAAGCTCCCCCACTTTCGTGGAGAGCCCTCTACAGTTCCACTGAAGCACGCCACAAACACCTGTGCCCGCCATTTGATTACGAGTACAGGCGTTGCAAAATCACAGATGTCAGGTTGGATAACTGGCTGACCATGAACCGCAAAAGGGATTTTGTAGAGTTATCCGGCAACGGAGCTGAAGATCTGGTAGACTCTGCGACCGATACAGCAGGGCGTGACAGAGACGATGATGCAGCAGAATCGATACTTGTAGTGGTGTGAGGTTCCACTGAACGTCGCCGACGCGCAAGTAGTTCACAGTGCTGTCGGAGCTTGGATACCTCCGCTAAAAGGCGGGCAATTTGATTGTCAACTGCTGCCATATCATCACGTGGATGTTCCGGCCCGCTCTGCTTCTGTGTAACCTGCGGGCGACGGCGGTCTTTGCGAACTTTGTCACTGTAAGTCTGTTGGGAATGGGGTGCAGGCGGGTCGGGCTCGGAAAGCTCTGGCCAGTCGTCGTCATCCCACTGGAGCGCCGCAAACCTGTTTGATGTCGGCACTGGTTGTGTTGCAGCATGCTGAGGCCATTGCTTAGGAATCCCGCGACGAACCTTCTGAGTGGCCTTTTGCCTTGTGGGACAAGTCGGAGACGTGATCTCGTGGTCGCCGGTCTTGCAGAGTCCACATCGATAGGACACTGCGCCAGTTAATACAGCTTCATCTGGTGCTGTAAATGGACAGGATCGGCGCATGTGACCCGGTCGGAAACAGTTGTAACAATAGACGACACTTGGTTTATATGGCCGAGGCCGTAGAATGTAGCCATAGTAGTACAGGCGGGCTGGGGGAGTTGGTGGGCCCTGCAAGGTGACGATGCAAGAGCGCCCCTTTCCCATGTAGCGCGCTTGAATGACACGGTGAGTAGGATAGTAGAGCTCACGCTGGAGAGCAGTCTGGTCCTCGTCAACGTCAACGTTGTAAACGACACAGCGCTGTAGATCCGAGCCCTCTACCAGGTACACCTGGACCGGCACGGTGACCTCGCTCGTTATCGAGAGACGTTGAAGCGTTTGCAAACGCTCGACAGCAGCCAATGTCGGGAGCCACAGAGCGATGGTATTTGACTTCTTCCGGGCCGTGTAGCCGTGGAAGCCTGTGGTGCCAAGACAAGCGTCTAGGTTCGCCTGAATAATCCTGTTCGGAATCTCTGTGAGGCTTGTGGGGGCCAGAGCTTTAATGGTTGCTTTATAGCAAACCGAGCCCGGTGTCGACACAACTGGGTGGTCAGTCGTTAGACAGGAACGCTTGCCTTGGGAGCCGCTGTTGGCCGAACACGAATCTGGTGCAGATTGCTCTGAAGGACGCTTCTGAGAACCACGGGGCGCCGACGGCACAGATGGTAGCGCAGAAGACAAGTTCATAGGGGTACTCGGTTCGTCATGCACAACAACTGGAGCCCCATTCCCGATCGGTGTCTGGGAAGCCATCGCCGGGCTCCGTCCTGAGGGCAGATCACTCACGGTCTGATGTGCGTTTTGGGAAGGCGATCGGTAGGCTGTAGCCGAAGGACTCGGAGCAGGAACCAGGAGCTGGGATCCAGGCTCAGGTGTCAATTGTGCGGCCGGTAACGCCGTCGGGACGAGCGGCGCCGGTGAATCTACCGCCGCCAGCGCGTCACCGGAGGCACTAGGCCTAGTCCCGGTGTACAATTCAGCTGCAGGGCCGATGGAGTGACATTCGCTGAATGTCAGAAAACCAGACTGCGCATGAGCGTCCGGGGCGTCCTCAGATGTCTTGGGGTCCAATCTCTTGATGTATGGAACGTATTTACGCGGAAGGCGAAATTTTTCACAGGAGCGGTAAGCAGCCACCTTAGCAGGGAAACTTCGTTCATCAGTCCTTCTGTCGCCTGGATTGTGAGTACGGAAGGGTAGCCTTTGACCTCGTGCGTGCCAAAGTGAGGGACGGCGGTCGATCGGCTGGTAAGGAGCTGCGGCGCACACAGAGTCCAGGCCAGCATCGGAGAGCTCCCGATGAACGACAACTTGGACTAGTGGCACTATCTGGGAGCTATAGTATGGTCACAAATACGGCCACTGGTAGAAGCAGGAGACGCAGCCTCAAGTTCATGTCGTATGATCCTCACATGTTCTACGGTGAGCGGTGCCGACGGCTCAGGTACGTCTTCGCACGACCACGCTGCTGCCGTGTTTTGAGGTCGAGCGAAATGATGGGCAACGCGTCGACTTTTGGCGGCCTCAAAGCGCTCGTACTCTTGGATGATGGCATCGACGGTGTCCACGTCTTTGCAGATTAGCACATTAGGCATCATCTGCTATGCCCTTTAACACGTGGTCCACTTTCTCAGACTCCGTCATGTCGTTGTCGGCTTTGCGGCAAAGGGCAAGCACGACCTGTATATAAGTCAGGCATGACTCTGTTGCTGCCTGCGCACGAGATGCCAGCTACTTCTTTGCTGCTGCCTTTCTACCTGCAGACTTGCCGAACAGGGAACGCATCTTTTTCTTGCATGCACCCCAGCTCCCAATTTCGTCATCGTTATTCTCAAACCACATGTTCGCTGTTCCTTTGAAGTAAAATAAGATGTTTTCCTACATGATCGTCTCATCCCAGTGATTGTTCTTGCACGCTTGTACAGGGGTAGCCAGACCTCGATGTCAGCATTGTCGATTCCGCAGAATGTGGCTGAGTCTTTTAGCTGAGCCAGGACGACCGTTGTCGTTGCAATCGCCTCGGTGGGCGCCGACCCCTCTTCCGCCATCGTGGCGAAATCCAAGCGCGGCCGCTGCGGAGCTCCATTGTGCCGTGTGGGTAACCCGCACCTCCACCAAAATGCCACGGGGATGAGAGCACCCAAAAGGGATAGGAAATTGCATTTACAAAATATATAAAGAGAGAGACGGCTGGAGGCTTGATGGCAGAACAACAACACGAGCGTTACTCCGATCGTCGTTTTCACCGTCTTTCTGGCGCATTCTTCCATGCTCGGCAGGATGCGTGCTTCAGTGCGCGGGAATAGCGCTTAACAATATCAAAGGCACATTCCTCGATATCCCACACTCTTCCTTAGTATTGAACCGCTGTTCTGCACTAAGAGGCTTTCTTTTTCATTTTTAAAGAATGTAGGTATACGTATTATCTGTCCAAGAAACTAAGTCGTAGCATCGCTTCGTAGAAGCTGTAGCTACGATAGCTGTTTTAACAAACAGCACCGCCATCCAATCTTTTGTTCACGAAGAATGTATCGACACTGCAGTGCTCTACGAAATTAATTTAAAATGTAACCAAATCAAAAATCGATCTAAACACCTTTTCCTTTCCGTATTACTTATCACCTTCACATCACTGCATAAAAAATGTCAAACGATACTTGACAGTCTTATGTGAATATACATGTTACGTATTTTTACAGCCGATGAATTCCACGCACTTTACAGCCACGTTTACATATCTCCACTTGAAAGACCTCCCCCCCCCCCATGTGCATCGCCCTCTCACTAAGCCTTTTTTTTCGCAGAACATCGTCTTCGCAGTCTTTGGGTAAACCTGACCCTTGCGCCATAAAAATCCACATTTCATAATCCCTGTTGAAGTTCATGCATTACACCGTTCACCAGCAATGCCATACGCCATATGCTAACACCATATCGGGTAAATGCACACGGCCGTTATTTTACAAGGACTAAGGCGATGTATTATTAAATTCGAATTCTAGGGATTTACGTGCCAAAACCATATATGATGATGGGTAACTCCTGAGAAACTTTGACTGCCATGGGTTCTTTAACGTTCATGTAAATCTAAGTAGACGGGCGTTATTGCATTTCACCGGCATCAAAACGTGGTCGCCGCGGCCGCTGTTAAATCCATGACCTGAGCTAAGCAGCGCAATGCCATAGCTACTTGCCTTCTGCAGCTGGCATATGCGATGCATGATCTCTGTTGAAAGAACAATGGTGAGGATAGGTGTATACACAGAGAAATACCACATATATATAAAGTTAAGGAATAAATTCAAATTTTCAAGCAAAAATTTCGATTATTTCAATTAAGAGAGTTACATCTTTTGTGCCAATGTGCCTAGTACCCATTCCGGATACTTGGCCGACAATGGACACAACATATCCCGTGGAGCTTAAAACCTTTCTCGATCTCGATAACATAAAGTACCTGTTCGGAAGCCTACAGAGGCCACAAATACAAGGCCCAGAAAAAGGATGTTCATTCAATAACGAAAAGACAATGCATGCTGATTAAAATAAAATGTTATGCGTAATTAATCAAATTTAAATAAAACAGTCAATCCCAGCTGCGCTAACGTTTTAATGTTTTCTTACCGCATGATGTGCTTTCTTTTTGGAAACCACAGATTCTCCTGCGCGTCCTTCCGGAAACTAGAAGTCTGGAAGACATCGATTCGCTGCGCTTATATCTGGTCAATCTCGTGCGAGCCACGAACTTGGCTCCGCTCGCTTGTGAAGTCTTCCGTGCGACTGGGGAACTAGGATTGAGCAAAGAGAACGCACTAGGTAAGTAACGTGATTATACCATGCTGAAGCACCCATGGAACACATTGTAATGCGTTAGCTTTACGAGTATCAAAGTGTAAAAAAGTATTTCTGAGAAGTATCGGAACCTGGTCACGTGGTATAAGGGGATGGGATAGCTTAGAAGGGCGTATATATATATATATATATATATATATATATATATATATATATATATATATATATATATATATATATATATATATATATATATATATATATATATATATATATATATATATGTGTGTGTGTGTGTGTGTGTGTGTGTGTGTGTGTGTGTGTGTGTGTGTGTGTGTGTGTGTGTGTGTGTGTGTGTGTGTGTGTGTGTGTGCAACATCAGAAGCAAGAAACGTGGCGGGGCTGCCATGCCTACTTTTATTTTAAAGCACGCGCACTTTTTCGTCTTCCGCTACTCCAGCCATCGCGTTCTTCAATGGTCACGCGTTTGGCCCTCCCCTCAAGAAAGCCTAACTTCAGAAGGAGCAAAATAACGCCGCAATTTGCTGATATGTACAATTTCGCAGTCTCTGCCTAAAGACATCACTCAGTGGTTGATCTCATAGTTCACTGGTGATACCTTTCGTAGGATCTTGTATGGACCTTCCATGACGGAACGCAACTTGGCGCTGTTGGGATGCCATGGTGTCTCGTAAAGTACTGAGTCACTGACTAGAAGGTCAAGTGGGAGGAACTTCCTGTCATATATTACTTTGTTCGTATTGCGGTAGGCGGGCGAGTTCTTAACCGCAGTTTTCCTTGCTTTCTCAACAATTTCTCTCGTTGCTTCAATATGGCTGGATAAGATAAAATTCCGTACATCAGGTACGAAGGTGCGTAAGCAGCAACTTCTTGAGGTGTTCTATTGTATTCGTCAATGACATCCGATAGCAGCTTAGTCCAAGACTTCTGCGGTTCATCGTTGATCTTGCATATAAATCTGGTGACTATGGTTTGATTGGTCCGCTCGTTCATACCAGTGAATTGTGGATCATGAGACGACGTGTCCAGTTGATGTATTCGGTTATGCTTTATGAACTGCTTAGATTTTCCAATTGTGAACGCTGTTGCACGACCTGAAAGGAACTTCCGTGGTTTTCCGGCATCAAAAATGCTTTTTAAGCGTGAAATGTAGGCGTCGCTCTTTTCATTTTTGTGAGCCAACACCCGTACATAGCGAGTGGCACGGTCAATAACGAAGTGGATGAATTTTTTTATGAGCCTTATCCAGAAAGTGTCCATTGCAAAGACATGAAAAGATTCTTCAGCTGGACGCAGGGACTCAAGTGATCCTTGATCCTCACTTCTTTACTTTGGTCTTCTTACACTTGTGGCATGTGTCACACTGTAGAATGTAGTTGACATTGGTTGTTATAGCTGACCAAAATTATTCTGAAGACAGGAGTGACAATGTTTTCTTCACGCCGACTTGCCCAAAATGTGGATGAGCGTTCTTAAAAATGGTTGGCCACAGCTCATAAGGCACGTATATCTTCCTTGGCCTTTCTTTTTGTCGATGACTAGGCCGTTTTCTAGCGGGTACGTTCCATTGTGGCGCTCATTGTTACATTTCTGAAGATCGGTGGGCGAGAGAAGCTGCACTAAAGAAGCTCTGAAAAGTGATTGAACATTGCTTACACTTTTCTGATGTTTAATGTTCACCTTATACATCGACAACTTTAACAATCACTGAAAGAGCCAACCTTGACAATTCTTGACATTCTTCAGCCACATTAGCGCAGAATTATCCGCTACAACATTGACAGGCTCCCCACGAAGATAACAATGCCACTTATCAATCGCGTCTACGATGCAACACATTCTGTCTATGTGATGGCGTAGTTAACTTCGTGCTTGAGTAGCTTACGGGAGTAATAGTCAAGGGGATGTTTATTGTCAATGTTATCTGTCTGCTTCGGCACCGTAACAATCCCTTCACTGATGCATCGCATTATACAGTACATGGTCTTGAAACGTGGTATATGCGAGCCACTGGTTTATGAGTTATGCGGTCCTTGAGTTCCAAAGAGGCTCTTCCGCATACGTCTGTCCATGTCCATTTAGTGTCTTTGTGGCGCAGTTTTGTGTGAGGAAGAGCGATATAGCTGAAATGAGGGATATATTGACGGTAAGTGTCTACGGTGCCGAGAAAACGATTAAGTTCTTCCTCTCGTATAGGTGTTGGAAAGTTGAGTACCGCAACAACGTTGCTTTGCTTAGATGTCACAGTTTCTTGTGAAATTCGGTGGCCAAATACTCGATGCTGGACTTGGCAAATTGGCACTTTTTGCGTTTCAGTTTTACATTATCGGACTTAAGAACTTTCTGAGATTTCCCAGATCGTCGTCAAAGGTCTCTGAATATACACAACATCGCCAAAGTAATTTATGACATTATTGAGGCGATGTTTCGCTATTATTGACTTCGTGTCTCTTTCAAATGTAGCAGGAGTGCTCCTTAATCCGAACGGCATCCCCAGCAATTCATAATGGCCATTGGTCGTGACAAATGCAGTTTTCTGAACGTTTTCAGAATGCATTCGGACATGCCAGTATGTGGAAGTCGCATCCAATATAGTAAAAAGCTTTGCAATTACCAAGTGTTCAAGGACATCGTCAACCCGGCGAATTGGCTGATAATCGGGCATCGTTACGGAGTTCAGCTTGCGGTAGTCAATACATAAACGAGTGTGTCCCTCCCATTTCTTTTCCGCTAGCATGACAGGGGCAGCGCAGGGGGACAATGATGGCCTCACAACGCCTTCCTTAACAAGGATTTCAACTTGTTTTTCTATTTCTGCCTTGTCTACTTGCGAACATCTGTATGCCGCATGATGAATTCGAACAGCATTCTTAAGTGCGATCCTATGTTGCTCAGTAGAGATGCATCCGATATCCATATGGGATTTAGAGAAGATATCTCCATTCCAGCATAGTGCCTTGCCGTTCTGCCAAGTTCTCGTTTGTCAGGTTCTTGATCAGATAGGTTTTAGTGCTTTCCTGATGGTTCTGATCGTGGGCATTCAAAAGTTCACGTGCTTGTGTAACTGTCTTGCGTTCCAAGTTTACAGAAAGACTCAAGTATGACACTCTGTCCAGGCCAAAAATCAACTGAATTTTCATGCCTTGGAGCACGTGCACACCTACTTTCTTTGTGGTGTTTCAACTGAATGATTAAGTGACCCCAAGTTTGAATGCTTGATGTAACTTGTTGAACTGTCATGCTAGAGTCTCTCATCAACTGAAGTTGGAGCTTTCTGTGTACAGTCTCACTGATACAAGTAATCGTTGGCCTGTATTGAGAGTTACATTAAGTGGTTCTCCGTTGATAAGACCTTTAAAGCATATTAGTGGAACTCCGGGTCGCTCTTCTCGTTTCCCGACACAGTCTCCACGACAGACACGTTGCGCAGCGCGGACGTTCGTTGTGCCAATGAAACTGTCGGGAGAAACCAGCAGCTGAGCAGTATCTGCACTCGTTTCGTGGAACACGCGGGCTAGATGTCAAAGTTGAGTGCTGCGGTTTGTTGAAGAAAAGTGGATCTCTTGGCACTGTACTGAGAGTTCGAGTAAAGGAATGTCCTCTCACCCGCTTCATGGATGTCGCGACCTTTGATGGTGAGGTGCAAGACTGATGGTGAGGTCCAAGACAGTCCGGCTAGCGCTAGTTCCATGTCAGGAGGAACACCGTCAGTCAACTCAGAGATGATGTGGCATTCTTTAAGGTCAGCCAAGGCACCGAGTCGTCTTTTCTCGTCGTAGTACTTCTTGATGGCTTGTCCCTTCAGTCGGTAGTGAATGAAACGTCGGATGGCATGCTCCATTGGTCGTCGCAAAGCGGTCCTGCCTGCCGTGCTTGATATCTTCCCATGATTCGTTGTTACCGAATATCTCTGTCAGGTACTACTTGAACGCTTCCCCTTGATGTATTCGCTGAAGCGACTGACCCGATCGCGCTGTGTTCATGATGCTTCAGCCGCCTTTAGCTCGAAAAGATGGAGCCACTTGTCAGCGGGGACGTCTGCTGGCATTCCTTTGTACTTCGTAATGTCGAGCGAATGTTTTGTGGCAGCCATGGCAGCTTAATGAGGTTGATTCTGTCAACTGGTGCAACGTCAGAAGGAATACACGTGGCGTGGCTGAAACGCCATACCTTTATTCTAAAGCACGCGCACTTCTTCGTCGTCCGTTTGTCCAGCTATCGCGTTCTTCATTCGCCATATATATATATATATATATATATATATATATATATATATATATATATATATATATATATATATATATATATATAATTACGTGTAGAAAGATAGAGACGGAAGAGGCTATTTACAAGCTACTTACACTGGACTCGAGCCAGAGCGCCAGGCCGACATTTTCTCGCGCCAAGGGCACAGACCCACTTCGTCGTCGTTCTCGCGGCGGCTCGTCTCTCTGGTATCTACCGATAATATCGTAATACTACCCCCCGGCGGCAAAAGCGCCGTCACGGTGCTTTTAAATATCCAAGGCACATGGAGAGTTGTAGGGCTTGAGTCGGGTGACGTGGACAATGTCACTGGTTGTCACACCGGAGGACGTAGTGGGCGTCGCTAGAGCAATTTCATAGGTGACATCGGTCACTCGGCGGAGCACGCGATATGGGCCGGTATAACAGGAAAGCAGTTTCTCACAAAGGCTAACTTTACGCGATGGTGACCAAAGCAACACGAGAGTGCCGGGCGCAAAATAGACATCACGGTGACGGAGGTCGTAGCGTCGGTTCTGTTTGTCTTGAGAGACTTGTAGACGAGCGCGCGCAAGTTGATGAGCATGCTCAGCACGGGCGATTGCATCACGGGCATAAGCGCTAGTTTAACCTGTGGAGGACGGAAGCACGGTGTCTGGTAGTAGCGTCAGTTCGCGGCCATACAAGAAGTAAAACGGGGAAAAGCCGGCAGTTTCGAGACGGGAAGAGTTGTATGCAAAGGTAATAATGTAGGGTAGAGCCAGGTTCCAGTCACGTTGGTCGTCTGAAAAGCATTTGGATCGTATGTCTGTAAGGGTGCGGTTCAAACGCTCAGTGAGGCCGTTCTTTTGAGGGTGGTAGGAGGTAGTAAATTTATGCTGAATGGAGCAGGCCCGCATGATGTCGTCAATGACTTTCGCCAAAACCGTACGGCCATGGTCTGTTAGCAATTGACGCGGAGCACCATGCATCAAAACGATATCATGTAGAAGGAAATACGCAACCTCAGTTGCGCAACCGGTCGGAAGAGCGCGGGTTACAGCATAGCGGGTCGCGTAGTCCGCCGCGACTGCAACCCACTTGTTTCCTGATGTAGATTCCGGAAATGGGCCGAGAAGGTCTAAGCCAACACGATGGAAGGGCTCGGCAGGGATGTCGAGCGGCTGCAGGTAACCAGCGGGGGGCTGGGAAGGCTTCTTGCGTCATTGACAAATTTCACAAGCAGCGACGTAACGTCGTACGGAACGGGCAAGGCCCGGCCACAAAAAAACGGCGACGTACATGGTCGTAGGTTCGAGATCGGCCGAGGTGTCCTGCCGTTGGTGCGTCGTGAAGCTCTTCTAGAACGGTGGAGCGGAGATGTTTAGGTACTACAAGCAGGAACTCAGAGCCGTCCGGATGAAGGTTACGACGGTACAGAGTACCGTCGTGGAGGACGAAGAGGCGTAGAGTGGCGTCGGCCGGAGAGTGTTCAAAACGGTCGATGAGTCCTCTGATGCAGGCATCACGACATTGCTCGTCGGCGAAATGAAGGAGCTGCGACAAAGAGAATACACACGCAGCACTGGTAATATTGGAGGAGTCAGGGTCGGCAACAGGGTAACGCGACAGGCTGTCAGCGTCTTGGTGCAGGGGCCAGACTTGTAGACCACAGAATACGAAAATTTTTGTAGTCTCAAAGCTCATCGACCAAGCCGGCTTGTAGGATCTTTTAGGGATGAGTGCCAGCAGAGAGCATGATGGTCAGTGACTACGGAAAAGGGCGACCGTAAAGGTAAGGACGGAACTTCGCAACCGCCCAGACTACAGCAAGGCATTGCCGTTCCGTAATGGAATAGTTGCGCTCCGATGGTGTAAGGAGGCGGCTTGCATAAGCAATAACGCGATCCTGGCCACGCTGACGCTGGGCTAAGACGGCACCTACGCCATGACCGCTGGCATCGTTACGCAATTCTGTAGGGGCATCAGGGTCGAAGTGGGCGAGAATGGGTGGTGAGGAGAGAAGAGTGACGAGACGAGAGAAGGCGGCGGCTTCTGCAGTACCCCACGAGAATTGTACGCCTTTCTTCAAAAGATTAGTGAGGGGTCGAGCAATTGCCGCAAAATCTTGAATGAAACGACGAAAGTACGAGCATAGCCCTACGAAACTTCGAACGTCTGCGGCTGTCTTCGGAACCGGAAAGTCTCGGACAGCGCGAGTTTTGTCGGGATCAGGCTGTACTCCGGAAGCGTCAACGAGGTGGCCCAGAACAGTAATTTGGCGGCGGCCGAAACGACATTTGGACGAGTAAAGTTGCAGCTACGCCTTTCGAAATACATCAAGTATAGCTGTTAGACGCCCAAGGTGAGTGTCGAACGTGAGCGAGAAGACGATGACGGTCGTCGAGGTAGCAGATACATGTGGACCATTTGAAACCATGGAGCAAGGAGTCCATCATACGCTCAAAGGTGGCAGGGGCGTTGCATAATCCAAACGGCATTACCTTAAATTGGTATAGGCCATCAGGTGTGATGAACGCGGTTTTTTCTCTGTCCCTATTGTCAACAGCAATCTGCCAGTATCCAGAACGAAGATCAATAGAAGAGGAATGGCTGGTACCGTGGTGGCAGTCAAGGGCGTCGTCTATACGTGGGTGCAGGTAGACGTCCTTCTTAGTAATTTTGTTCAGATGGCGGTAGTCTACGCAGAAACGCCACGTGCCATCCTTCTTCTTAACCAACAACTACAGGTGACGCCCAGGGACTCGAAGAAGGCTCAATGATGTTTTTGTCTAGCATTTTGTTGACTTCGCTTTGAATTACTCGGCGTTCCGACGGAGACACTCGATACAGTTGTCTGTGAATAGGAGTAGCATCGCCAGTAAGAATCCGATGCTTGACCGCGAGCGTCTGGCCTAAAGGGCGATCGCCGAAGTCGAAAATACCTCTGTAGGACGATAATACTTGGCAAAGGTCTTCGGCCTGCGCAGAAGACAGGTCCGTCCGTCTCAACCATTTTCTGTATCTTCGGATCGGCGGCCGAGGCCGACACGATGGGCCTGCTAACCTCGCAAAAGGCATCGTTCGATAAAGTTGCCACGTGATGGTCGCCGGGACAATCAACGTTGGCAAGGCAAATACCTTGCGGTAGAATTTGCTTTGCCAATCCAAAATTAAAGATAGGCATGAAAGTGCGGTGCACAGTAATAGTAAGTATACTGTGAGGCACGGTAACGTCATACTGTAGTGGAATGTCGGGCAGAGGAATGACGAGGTACTCGCCCGAGGCTGGCGCGAGGGGCATGCTAAGCTCGCGAGAACCATCGGTCGATAACGCTGCCACGTATTGGTCGCCGAGAAAATGAATGGTCGCAAGGCAAATACCTTGCGGTAGAATTTGCTTTGCCAACCCAAATTTACAGACAGGCATGCGAGTGTGCTTCGCAGTAATAGTAAGGGTACTGTGAGGCATGGTGACGTCATACTGTATTGGGATGTCGGGCAGAGGAGTGACGAGGTACTCGCCATCAGGGATTGGTGGGGAAGACAAGAATTCAATATAGGCTATATTGATTTTGGCACCAGGCGAATGCGAATAAAGCCGGTGGGGCGTAGGCGGCACTGGGGTGCGTCAGAAGGTTCTGCGAGAATCGGCAAATCAAGGCGAAGGGTACTGGCAGAGCAGTGAATAAGAGCAGAATGCGCGGAGAGAAAATTGAGGCCGAGAATGAGGTCGTGGGGGCAATGAGAAATCACGGTGAAGAGGACAGGAGTGTGGCGGCCGGCGATGCTAACACGTGCCGTACACATGCCGATGATAGGCACAGTACCGCCATCCGCAACGCGGACGACGCGTGCCGACGCTGGGGTGAGGAGCTTGTTCAGTCGTCGTCGGAAGGCAGCACTCATAATAGAAAGATGTGCCCCTGTATCGATGAGTGCCGTGACAGGGTAGCCATTAACGTCAACGTCAAGAAGGTTTTGGTTCGTGTTTAACGTGAGCAGAGGATTTGAGGGCAGTGTTGACAACGCAGCTTCTCCTCCAGAAGCTGCAGTGCCTAGTTTTCCGGCTGGGCCCGGGAGGCGATAGACGGCGAGGAGAAGCGGCGGGGTTGGGGCGAACGAGACTGATGGCGTCGAGGTGAGGGCGAGCGGCTGTAGCGAAGGTACGGAGCTGGGGCATCAGCGGCAGTGGGCTCATGGCGGGTGGCATGGGGAACATAGGGTCCAAAGGTGCGGGAATAAGTGGCGGCGTATGTCCGAGGAGGTGGTGGCCATCGGTTGCGGCAGTTACAAGCAACGTGGCCGATGCGACAGCAGTGGAAGCAGAT
This sequence comes from Dermacentor variabilis, assembly GCF_050947875.1. Classification (NCBI taxonomy): domain Eukaryota; kingdom Metazoa; phylum Arthropoda; class Arachnida; order Ixodida; family Ixodidae; genus Dermacentor; species Dermacentor variabilis. The sequence continues at coordinate 191,147,074 of NC_134570.1, read as the reverse complement.
CGGCCCGTCATCAGGGGTACGTCATTCGGACGGGTTGCGGCGAGATATGGCAGAAAAGGACTGTCGGGGACGAGGAGGGCCGGTAGAGAAATGGGGAACGTTCGGTTGAGACGTTGTACACATGGATTTCAGACCCATGTTCTGAAATTCCTGTCTGACTACGGCCTGAATCATCGCAATCGTGGTTGCTGGCGGACCGGGAGGCGTCGCGGCGAAAGCTGGTGGACAGGTGGCCTCGAGTTCGCGGCGAACAATACCGGTGACGTCGTCACAGGTGGTAGCCTCACCTGGTCGACCCTCACATGTCGACGTAGCAGCAGTGTTGGGTAGCCGCGTGACGTGGTGTGTGATACGGCGGCTCTTTGCCTGTTCAAGGCGAAGGCATTCTTTAATGATGGCGTAGATTGTCGACACGTTGGCGAAAACAAGCAAATTGAAAGCGTCGTTGGCGATGCCTTTTAGGACATGTGACACTTTATGAGCTTCAGACATAGCGTCGTCAACTTTTCGGCATAGAGCCAAGACGTCGAGGACGTATGAAACGTACGGCTCTGTAGATGTCTGAACACTAGACGCAAGAGCCTTTCTCGCGGCAACCTTGCGGCCAATGGGGTCGCCGAACAGTTCCCTGAGCTTTTCTTTGAAATTGTCCCAACTGGTTATCTCGTCGTCATGCGTCTGGTGCCACACGCATGGGGTGCCGCCGAGATAAAAGATGACATTGGCGAGCATGATCGTTGGGTCCCACCTGTTATTAGCGCTGGCATGTTAATATAGCTTGATCATTCGTCAACGTCCTGTCCCTCCAGGCCAGAGAACACACCAGGGTCGCGATGTTGGGCAACCGTGACAACGGGAGCAGTCGGACAAGTCGAAGCTGTTGCAGAGGTGGTCTCGTCACCGGGAGGCATGGTGATAAGCACGACGTACCGACCACTCCGGAGTTCCGTGGCGAGGACGGGGATCGCTCACCTCCACCAGAAAGTTACGTGTAGAAAGATACAGACGGAAGAGGCTATGTACAAGCTATTTACACTGGACTGGAGCCAGAGCACCAGGCCGACATTTTCTCGTGCCAAGAGCACAGACCCACTTCGTCGTCGTTTTCGTGGCGGCTCGTCTCTCCGGTATGGTATGGTATGAATAACTTTATCTGGGTCCGGATGGATCAGTTTGGGACTGACGCGGGTATCTACCGATAATATCGTAATAATACACACACACACACACACACACACACACACACACACACACACACACACACACACACACACACACACACACACACACACACACACACACACACACACACACATATATATATATATATATATATATATATATATATATATATATATATATATATATATATATAAATGGTACGCCGGCATGACGAACGCTGGCGCAGACCGCGGCTGGGCGCTCTTGGGCGCGGCTCACCAGGAGTGGGGCCTGCTGGCCTGGATTTTGTGATCGCGCCGTTCCCAAGCCATCCGCGATGTGGCAGCACTGCGTTCATGACCCCAGAGAACTTCCGGTCAGCCATTTACGAGAGCCATGTTAGCCAAGAAAAAAAGTATTTTGCCGCATACTACACGGCAGGCACACATTCTTGATATTTTCAGATAAAAGAACGTGCGCAATGCCTCGAACTCAGGAGCGGGCTTTTTTTGTTGCACTTAACAATCCAATTCATTGTCAAATACTCCAACTCCCCAATAAAGCTCGTGCCAGCTGGAGGGTCCTGTAAGTTTATAGGCTAATGTAACTTCTGTTGCTCCTGACGGCTTAACCAGAAGTCTTCTGGGAACTCTGTTTGTAAGCATGAAAAAGGTCTATTTCTTTGGGTGTGGACAACCAGGATACCACCTTTTGGGGCCGTAGCTTCTGAGGGTTGTGAACGAACTGATATTCCTTTCGTTTGCCGCATGGAACGCACTCGTTCCCCAAATTCTATTCCTGTACCGTACGTCGCGGTACATGTTCTTCGCTCGGATATCGCCGCCATTGTCGACACCGGTGGCAATGTATCGCTAATCGGAGACGATATTTTTCAGTTGTGCCAGACAAACAGAATACGCCTGGCGCGCTTGCGAGTTTTGAACGGTGCTGTTCTCACAGCGCGTGCTACTGTCCTGTCCTAAGCTCTCCTCCGTGGGTAAAGCGTGTCGACAGTGATTTAACGATTGTCCGGGTTGGCGTTTGGGTGATGACTTTATGGTGAGCGAGAACCTAGCACTCTATATTTCAAATGGTGGCTTCCGGATCACTTGAGCCCGTGATCTCGTTTTACTTCCATAGCCACCCTTCCTGTGCAAAACACCCGCGACTGCACGGCTTTCATGGCAGGGTGTTCGCAGCCGTCGCCAATCGTCGATACTTTACAAAAGTGTGCTTTCGAGGAGGCACAGAAACGACAGCTTGCATGCACGTTCGAACGATTTGCAGCCATGTTCGCGGAGAGACCAGCCTGCACTCTTGTACTGCGTTATCGCATTGACATGCTAGTCACGAGACCTTGGGTGACAACACAAGGCATCTGAGAGTGCATAAGTGGGCGCCTCTGGACGTCGCGCTCCAGGAGATTATCGACACCGGTGGGGTGAGACCGACTCTAATCCACTGGACTGCTGCCATTGTTATAGCGCCAAAAGACGACGGTACCACACGCTTGTGCGTTGACTATGACCGCTTAAACGATGCCACAGTTCGGGACGCTTACCCTCTGCCGTCAATCGAGTCAATTCTGTCGAGTCTGAGTAATGCGTGTATGTTCACTGCGCTTGACTGTTCTCGTGGCTTTTTGCAGAGAGAGATGGAACACACGGACATTCCTACGACTGCGTTTATCTGTTACAAAGGGCTCTTCGAATTTGTCCGCATGCCATTCTGTCTGAAGAACTTCCGCAGCTCTTTCAACGCTAAATGGATGTCGTTCTCGACGATGTATAGTAGCGATTCGCAATGACGTACATGGACGACGTTGTCATATTTAAGGGCAATTTTGAACATCTTACCTTTGTTGTCCAGAAAACGCAAATAACGGGACTAACACTTGAACTAAAGAAGCTACAATATGCCAGCTCCAAAGTCCATTTGCTTGCGTTCGTTGTTGACAACGGACGTCTTCGGCCAAACGACGCGAAGCTTCCTGCAATCGTGGAGTACCCTAGCCCACGTGGCGCTAGACGCTTGCAGCGTTTTCTTGACATGATAGCGTTCTACGACGCATTTGTATCGTGCTGTGCAGAACCTACGGTTCCGTTTAATGAAATGGTGCACAAGAGCGTCAAATGTAACTGGAGCGAAGATCAGCAATAAACCATCCAATCGTTTACCAGGGCAATTGCTGCAACAGCAGCCGTACAGCTTCAGGACCTGAGCAACCCATTTGTGTTGCAAATAGACGCTAGCGTCTATGATCTTGGAGTGTTTTTTTTTTTTGCAGGAATTCGAAAGTGCACTTCAACTGGCTGTTTTCGCAAGTCATACACTGACGGCTCCAGAAAATAGTTACACGGTCACTGGGTCTGAAAGACAGCACCTCATTGACAATTCAAAGGGATTCCACTAGATAAACCGCACGTGGGAAACTGGCTGGGTCCCAGAGGACTGGAAAACGGCCTCTGTTGTCCTTATCCCGAAATCAGGTAAAACACTCACACCCGAGAATCTTAGACCAATCTCGCTCACGTCCTGCGTGGGCGAGGTGGCTGAGCACGTCTTCCATGAGAGAGTAACGAGATACATCGAGGAACGAGAACTCTTCCCGTATAACATGGTAGGCTTCAGGCCCTCTCTATCCGCGCAAGATATCATGCTTCTCATAAAAAGGCAGATAATCGACGTGAACACCAGGGATGTCAGAGGCATTTTAGCGTTAGATCTCGCCAAAGCCTTTGACACCATCACACACAGATTCATTCTGGAATCCATCTCGCACCTAAACTTAGGGAAATGCTTTCACGCTTACGTCAGCTCTTTCTTAAGGGACCGTAAAGCCACTATTAAAATCGGTCAACTAAGATCCGACGAGTTCAAGTTAGGGGCTAAGGGCACTCCGCAGGGTGCAGTGATATCACCCCTTCTTTTCAATATAGCGATGAAAGGCCTCTCGGAAAAACTGGCTAGGGTCGAGGGCGCGAATCATGCGCTCTATGCGGACGACATCACCGTTTGGAGCGGTGGGGGGTCCGAGGGGGCCGTGGAGCGTGCCCTTCAGGAGGCCTTGGATATTACGGAAGAGTACTTAAAAGGGCCGGGCCTCTGTCTATCACCTTCAAAGTTAGAACTACTGCTTTATAGACCGGATCGCAGGGGCAAGAGGCACTCTACCCCTCTCGAACAGATTCCTATTAACCTATACGCTGAATCTGGTCAGATGATCCCTAGAGTCGAATCGGTCAGAATTCTAGGTCTGATCCTAAATGCAAAGGGAAGCAACAATCAAACTGTTGTCCGCGTCAAGGAAAAAACGGAAAACATGCTCCGATTAATCACAAGAGTCTCGAACCGCAGAGGCGGCCTCAGTGAGAGCAACCTCCTTAGGCTGTATCATGCGTACCTCATGAGTCACATAAACTACGTAGCATCGGCGCTCAACTGGTCCCGCTCGGAGGAGGCCAAAATTGATGCGCTGATGAGAAAAAGCATTAAACACATACTGGGAATTCCCACTAGCACCAGCATGGAGAAGCTCCTACAATTAGGGGTTCACAATACCCTGACAGAGGTAATCGAGGCTCAAAGAACGGCACAAACCGTCCGCCTCTCGTCTTCGAAGGCAGGCAGAAGCATATTAATGTCCGCAGGTCTAGCGCCCTTGGCGGTCGACGAGAATGCCATCATGCTCTCTCACACCGTTAGGGCAACCTTTCAAGTTAGCCCTTTCCCTCGGAATGTAACCCCCAATACAATGCAGCTAGACGCAAGTCACGAGCCCGCTCTCTCATTAACTTTACGCACAAAAGCCTGCAATTAACTACCTATGTAGATGCTGCCCAGTATGAGCGCACAGATTCATTTGTAGCTGTTGTAGCTGATCCTCACGGGAAAATTCTCAATGCAGCTTCGGTAAGACACACCACGGTAGCGGCAGCTGAACAGGCTGCCATCGCGCTAGCTATGAATGACCCCTCGCGGCCTTACGTCTAGAGTGACTCGAGATCAGCCTTACGAGCCTTTCTATCTGGCCTAATCTCGAAAGAGGCGGCGGCTATAATCAAGCAAAGACCGCCTGATGCTGTTCACACTATCGCATGGTTCCCGGCGCACATGGGAACCAATGTACATCCCAGCAAACCCAACCCGAATGAGCTAGTTCATGACCAGGCGCGAGGTCTAACTTTCCGCAATGATCCCGATACGCTAAGCAGTCGGGATTGGGAGCATAACTCTGATCCTCTACTCTCTTTTAATGAAATAGTTAAACACTATCAGCTTGGGCGCAGGCAATTCCGCTGCCAGACCCACAGCTAACTAGACCTCAATCTTCCACATTGAGAATGTTACAAACGGGATCTTTCCCTTCGAGAGGAAAGTTTAGCCGCTTTGCTCCGGACATCGACCCACACTGCCCCGAGTGCAATGAAGAGTATTGCTCGTTAGCACACATGCTCTGGCAATGCTCTGCGTTACAAAACCCATCTTTTAATAAACAAGAGGACTGGGAAGAGGCCCTTAAAAGCGGCGATCCTCAGGACCAACTAAGGGCTGTCCAAAGGGCCCGCGAACGGGCGGAGGACCATGGTCTTCCGGCCGCAACGTGGGAGCGTCCCGCAACTACGACTTAGTAGTTCCTTAGGACCTTAATAAAGTTTGTTGACTGAGTGACTGATTCCCCACTTGGCCGCAGCACTTGCGAAACCCGGCAGATGCCTTGCCCGCGTGATATTTACGTTACAGCGGCATTATTTCACCATTGAGCACCGCACCGGCGCCCTGAATCAAGTGTATGACGGCCTCTCTCGCGCGCCTTTGCCGGAGTCCTCTTCCACACACTTAGCCTGGTTGCTGCCACTGACGCCGTCTCACGGTGGAACCCTTCATCAGCAGGCGGCGCCTTCTCGCTGCTAAGCACGAGGAAGGCCTTTGCCGGTGGTTGGCTGCACGCCAACATCACCCTAGTCTACCTCACACAAGCAACAATGGTGAGTCCGACTCCTATGCCCTTCACTCGGTACGGTGTTTCCTTCGATACTTTCCCAAGCCGGCGATGATGACAGTCCAGAATCAGAATCAGTTTTATTCATGACAAACATGGAGATAATTACAGCATATGTATATACAGAAGGAGGTCCCGTAGTTAGAAACTGAAATGGGACCTCTCTGTTACTCTCTGTTTCAGGTAGTAATGCCACGAAATCTCAGAACCAACATCCTCCGGTGCTTATATGACTCCGCCTTGACTTGAAACAGCTCCGCCAGCAAGTGTTACGATAAATTGTGGCAGACTGCTACCTGGACAGGCAGGCTGCAGGGTTCTCTCCTATTTGTTAGACGTTGTTCTACATGTCAGCGGGTAAAACCCCGTTGTGGTCCACTGCTCAGTTTTATGTAGCCCTAAGTGACAGCCCCTGGCAGTTTGCGGCTTGTGATATAACGGAATCTTTCCTCCGCAGTCCTCGTGATAACCGCTACCTCAATGTGATTAGCGACCACTTCACAAAGCGGGTGGAGGTGTACCCCTTGCATGCACTGTCGTCGGGAAATATCGGGAATTTCCTCGGGAAAGTGTTTTCGAAATTCGGCGTCCCAGCACAGTTGATAACCTACAACGCTATTTACTTTACGAATCATACATTCGCGAAGAGGTGCCCCGCCCTGGTATCAAAAACAAGAAAACTTCGTCATGCGACCCACAGGCGAATATTACCGAGCGCTTCAATCGCAATATGAGCGCTTTGCTTACTGCCCATACCACACATCACATGGACTGGGACAACAACCTTTCAGAAATGGCGTTTGCTGCGCGAACCTCAGTGAACGCCGCTACGGTTTCACTCCTGTCTTTCTTAATTTTAGTAGGGAAATTTCTTTCCCATCGCTAAACACGCTTATCCCATCACGTCATTCACACCCCGATAGCCATAGTTTCGCAATTGAGTTACGCGAGAGACTTGACTCTGCCATCGCTGCTGCTCGCGAGCGGTTACATCACGGTTGACTGCAGCAGACCGCTCAGTACAGTTCGGGTTGCACGGACGTTCAGTACGAGCTTGGTGACCTGGTGTTGCGCCGTACACACTTGCTGAATAACTCAGCCAGGGGTCTTTCGGGGTCGCTGGCACCTCGGTGGGATGGCCCTTTTACGGTTGTTCGGGAGCTCAATCTTTCATATCGCTTGAAACATGCCAAACCGGTGCTTCCATTGGTCCTATACATGTTTCTCAGATCAAAAGGGTTACGCTTCGCCTTTCTGCGATCGTTTTATTGATGTTCCTTTGGCTGGCACTCTCTTCACTCAAGCTACAAGACGTGAAGTGTTCACTCTCGAAGTCTTACCTTTCGCCTTGCATACCGCGACGACAGCCACTTCACACGGTGCGATTCTTTTCAGATGTAAAATAAGCGTTTCGACCGCTACCGCCGCAGCCTCCAACCCTGGCTACTTTCACGTAGGGTGTTACCCCTGTTACCTCCCCGTTCAGGGTACTTTTCGTACCCGAATCAAAATATATGACAGGGCGGTGCGTCGTGCAGTTGTTACACTTGATTCCAATAAAACTTATAGTGCTTTGAAATCAGCGGTCACTTTATTTGCGTAGCACAGGCAAGGACTATGGCCGCTCGTCTAGTCACCATCACGCACGTGCATTGACTTCCGGCTTCTCCGCGCGCGCCATTTTCTTGGCATGGCAGCTGCCGCCATCGCAACAGGCCGCGCGGTCGCGTGTCACGACAGCGGTTCCGGGTTCTCCGATTTTTTATTTCGCCAGCCGAAAGGGGAAGGGGGGCAGTTATCATCTTTGCCAATGCCTCCGCCCCGTTGTCAGATTAAACGCCGCACGCAACGGGCTTGCCACATCAGGGAGGAGCTTTGCGCGGATCGTAACTATTTTGCATGCGTAATCAAGCGAACGACATGTAAAATTTGGACTCTTATATCTCGCAGCAAAGAGACGCTAGAAGAATTCTTCCAACTGATACATGTGTAGAAACGCGACTGCCTCTAAGTTTTCAATACAAACATACCCCCTTACTATAGTCAACAAAAAGTTAATTATTCAATTTTAGTTCATTCGGCTGCTGACAGCAATATTTATCATCTCACTTTGTGTCCCCCTGGCCACATAACTTATTTTCACAGGTGGCATTCACGTACCTTTCAGTGCAAAACCATAAAGCTTCATTTTGAACACCCTATATATTGTCGCGTGGTAGGCACGATAAAGAGAACACACGCAAAACTGTGAATGACGAAACTAAAATTTTATTGGGCGAATCTGTACCGACAAAAGCAAGTTACACTCAAAGCACAACGATAGCGGCGAACACAAGGCGATCATCGAACTCTGATCTACGGGACAAGGAAGTCAGCTTTGATAAATGAATCATCGAAGGTTTCAGAATAATCGCTGGTGCCCGCGTGTCTTCCAGAAAGTACTACACAAATGGCGTCGCGCATACAATTAGATTATACAAACTTCCGTGACAACAGACAACGGATAGAGTCATCGATAACATTCGAGAAATTTCCAATATATGCAGGCGCATCCTGCGCTGAGCGATTACGTTTGCCTTTGTAAGCCGGTGAAAAAACGGTCACCCGAGAAAGATAACCATGTGCTATTATGAGCAATATAAAAGGGAACACAGGAACGCGTGGCAAACAGCCTCGAAGCAGACTCGGAGCGATACGCGGATGGCGCTTTCAAACAAAGGGGGAAAGGAGGGCGCTCTTCCACTAACAGTCAGCACTCCCCCATTTCTACAAAGCAGTAGCTTACGTCATTTCACCGGTAATATGGTATCGTCCGACGGCCGATAAGACGGTAATCGTCGTAGTGACTTCCACCGATTCATTTTCTTTTCTTTCATTCATTCTTTTTTTTTCTTCACGCAACCGCTTGATATAGCACTCTTAGACCAAGCTTGTCCTGTATGACAAACCGGTTCTTTATTTGAATCGACATACCCGGTTGTCAGTGACACCTCGAACAGCTGCGGGGCTCGAACCAATGACGACAGACGAATAGAATAAAGAAAAAAAAAACATTGACAAACTGTCTCTCGTGCGACTTTGTTGCACCAAGTTCGTTCAGAAAAATTCTCCTAGCACACTGCAGTCGCCCACGCAGAGCAGTTAACTGTGATTTGGTAGCCTCAAGATGCCTCGAGTGCCTTTAAACAGCGGAAGGATGTAACAGAAATGTCCAAAAGAGGTTATACGCAGCGAAATACGGCTCTCGTGACAGGCCGCCCACTGAAAACGGTCAACCGGATTATCCAGGCTTACCGAGACGAAGGACGCATAAACGATGCGCAGCAACGCAGACGACCCCGATCAACAATGAACGACCAAGGCCTTTGCATCGTGGCTGCCGTCAGCGACAAACCATTTCAAAGCGCAAAGGACCGTCTAGGTGCTCTCGGCCTAGACAACTTCAGCGACAGCATAATACGGCGAAGGCTTAAAGAAGCAGGACTGCGAAGTCGCATCGCCGCACGGAAAACTCTGCTCACCGCAGCCAACAAAGGAGCTCGCCTGAGGTTCGCTACTGAACTCCGCAGCTGGAGTGAGCGCGAGCGGAAGTATGTGGTTTTCTCTGATGAGTCCACGTTCTCGAGCCGCTGGCACCAAAGGAAGAGAATGTGGCGGACCGACAACACACGCTTTAGTCCGCAGGATATCCAGGAGGTGGCCGCCAGCGGACGCGTGTCTGTGAACATCTGGGGGGCGATTTCCCACTGATGAGAATTGATGGGAGGTTTACCAGTGCTGCATATTGCACTCTGTTCGAGCACCAGATGGTCCGTTATATGTTGAACGGGCCGCACCCGGATGGGTGTTATTATTTCGGGCAGGACTTGTCTCCCGTTCATACATCGAAAAACGTGGCGCGCCTTTTGGAACAGTGAGGGCTAATGCAACTGCAGTGGTGCGCTAAGGGTGCCGACATGAACATTATAGAGCACGTTTGGGGCTGCATGAAAGTGAACCTTTCGAAGAGGTCGGTAGAATTGGCAAACTCCGACCAACTATGGGAAGTAATATAACATGAGTGGAAGCGCCTTGATACCGCATTCATCGAGGCTCTCTACGCGTCCCTGCCCCAAAGATGGAGGCCGCCATTCAAGTCGGCGGTGGCATGACGGGTTATTAGGCCACTAACGAACAAAACAAACGACGAGCATAAGCTGGGATGACGTTATTTCCTTATTTCATTTGCTACAATACCTTTCTATTATTCGACAAGCGCCAATAAACTTATTTTGAACTCACCCTTACAGCCCATTTTTTTCCGATTTAGAAGATTTACGGAAAATCAATTTCGAATTAAGGAACAGTGCTACCTTTTGTAATGATTTCAGCGCAAAACGTTACCATGACGCATTATCTAACACTATTATCACAGTCTGCTGGCGATTCGAATTTCCACACTTTGCAGCCCACGGCGGGAGTGCGAACAGTTGTTAAAACAGCGTCCCCCTTTCCACTTTGTTTCCGACGGCGGCCGCTGCGTATCACCCATAGGTGGGTCTGAGGGTGTTTCCTACGCGTTCCTGTGTTCCCTTTCATATTGCTCATAATAGTACATGTGGCAATGCAATAATCAGCCACACCCCGCTCACGGCGTGTGCGCTCCCATCGAACGCGCCGATCGCGCACTGCGAGCCGCCATGCGTGGAGCAGGGCGCCGAGTTTGCGCCCGCTCCGTGAGCCGACGCCGGTTTCAGAGAGGGAAAAGGGAGCCCACGCATGCAGTGAAGAAAAACCCTGGGCAAAGCTCTTCGCACAGAAAACGGGGCATTTATTGGGCTGGGTCTCGATGCAACACAAGTTCAACAGCACAACAGAATCGGAATCGCTATGCACAATCAAGGAAGAATGGTTACCAGTGGTTCGTGGCAAAAAATAAAAGCGAAATGAACAGACCGGGAAGCGACCGACGTGTAGAGAAAAGCCAGAACCGAGGCGTTTGGGACAGTAAATCTGCCACTTCTAATGAGCCGAATTGGCATTCGGGGCGTCTGCACAAAAAATAAATAAATTGTAGTGAAAAGGAATGCCAGGCGCTGCAGACACATCGCCAGTCGCTCGGGAGGCGCGAGCCCGATTGCCTGCTGCTCTCTTGGACCGTATTCATATTAAATTCTGGTGGAGGTGCTGCAGTTTTCCCCCAATCTGGAATTACGCACCCGAACTCTGCCATCCGTCATGCCAGACGACCCCAGCCCGACATCCCCACCGGTTGCTCCAGCCATCGTATGTGCCGGTGCCCAGCGTCAGCGGGATCCTGATATCTTCACCGGCACCGATGAGAAAGACGTTGAAGATTGACTGGAATCATATGAACGTGCCAGTAACTCCAACAAATGGACGATCCCCTCAGGCTCGGCGACGCGATGTTCTATTTATCGGGCGTCGCCAAGCTGTGGTTCAAAAACCACGAAGCCGATCTCCGCACGTGGACTAGCTTCAAAACCAGCATTGCAGAAGTTTTCGGCCGCCCTGGCGTGCGCAAACTTCGCGCTGAACAACGCCTACGGAGCCGATCCTACTTCGACTCTTCGCGTCACTTCGACCCGATAGCTCCGACCGAAGTAAACACCGACGCCAGCGGGGTCGGTCTCGGCGCTGTGCTCGCGCAGCGCAAATCTGGATTCGACGAGTACGTCGTTGCATACGCAAGCCGCACCCTCAGCGAAACCGAGGAGAATTATTCCGTTAAGGAGAAGGAATGTTTGGACATAATCTGGGCACTTGGTAAATTTCGACCCTACCTCCATGGCTGCCCCTACGACGTGATTACAGACTATCATGCACTTTGCTGGCTGTCCACGTTGAAGGACCCCTCAGGTCGATTAGTTCGCTGGTCTTTGCGGTTGCAAGATTTCAACGTGCGCGTCGTCTACAGGTCTCGCCGCCGCCACACCGATGCCGAAGCGCTTTCCCGTTAGCCCGTGTCAACCGAAGGTGGTGCCTGCCTCTCTGCCGTTGACAAGTACTTTCATTCCCAGCAGGCTGCGACATGGCTTCGGAGCAACGCAAGGATGCCTGGATTAGTGCTCTTATCCGCTTCCTTTCAAACTTGTCGAATGTTCCTTCACCTTCTCAAGCTTTGCGCCTTCAAACATCTCACTTCGAAATTCGGGATGGACTTCACTATCGCCGGAATTACGTCTCTGACGTACGCAAGTGGTTGCTGGTCATACCTCGACATCTTCGTGGTGAAATATGTTCTGCCTTCCATAATGACCCGCAGTGTGCACATGCGGGTGTCTTCAAGACGTACACCCGGCTTCGCTCCAGGTTTTATTGCCGTGGCATGTACACCTTTGTGTGCAAGTACATTCGGTCGTGCCCTCCGTGCCAACGCCGCAAGGTTCCTGCGCAGCATGTATCTGGTCCACTCCAGCTAATCCCGTGTCCTGCTAGGCCTTTCGATCGCATTGACATTGAGCTGTATGGACCCCTTCCGAGCATGGCTTCTGGGAACCGCTGGATAGTCGTCACAATCGACCATCTGACTCGATACGCAGAAACAGCCGCTATGCCTGCTGCCACCGCTCGTGATATAGCATCCTTCCTCCTGAAAAAGTTTGTTCTCCGTCACGGTGCACCTCGCGAACTTTTGAGTGATTGAGGACGCGTCTTCCTCTCCGAAGTCGTAACCCCACTCCTTGCTGAATGTCGCATCGCTCATCGCACCACCATCCGCCTACCATCCTCAAACTAATGGTCTGACGGAAAGATTTAACCGCGCCCTTGGCGACATGCTCTCCAAATACGTCGCCTCTGATCACACTGATTGGGACCTCATTTTGCTATTCATCACGTTCGCCTACAACACTGCACCACAGGCGACCACAAACTTCTCCCCGTTCTTCCTCTTGTATGGCCGCGAACGTTCGACTACCCTCGACACCATTCTTCCGTACAAATCCGACTCATCCGAATGTGCGCCCATCTCTTAAGCTGCCCGCCGCGCAGAGGAATACCGTCAGCTCGCCCGTTCCTTTACAGCCGTCGCCCAACGGCAACAAAAGTCTCGACGTGACGATGATCACCCGCACTGTCACTTTCTTCTGGACTCCCTTGTGTGGCTTTGGGTTCCCGCCGTTCCTGCTGGACTCTCATCCAAGCTTGTATCCAAGTGTCAAGGACCCTACCGTGTTGTAGCGCAGACATCGCCTGTGAACTATATTGCCAAGCCTGTCACGCCACCTACAGACCAATGCTGTCGTGGTCGTGAAACCGTTTACGTACAACGCCTGAAGCCGTTTTACGACCCCATTATTCTGTGTTCACCATGAGCCGCCAGGATGGCTCCTTTTCCTATGGGGGGGGGGGGGAGGGTCGAATGTAGTGAAGAGGAGTGCCTGGCGCTGCAGACACATCGTCAGTCGTCCGGGAGGCGCGAGCTCGAGATTGCCTGAGCTGCTCTGGTTAAGACACGCTGCCTGCTGCTCTCTTGGACCGTATTCATATTAGCAAATAAATAAAATCCATGCAGCATTTCTTCTGGCATTTATCTGAATGATGCGTAAGCATTTCGTAGTAATGACGTGGCGTTTCGTGGGGTATGTTGGTGTGGTTCCTGTAATTGTCAGAACGACCGCGAAGGAACCGTGAAACGGAGAAGCGCGATTGCAATACAGACATGCACGAGACAACGTAGAAAACGCGAGTAGAAGCAATGTTCACTCATAGATATCCCGCTGTGGACATGAAATGAAATGACCAGGGAGGCGTAGCAAATGACGCAAATATAAACAACTTTTATTAAGTACACTGAACCGTTATCCCCGCAGGGGCGTCTGTGTCAGCAGGCGTTTGGTGTGTTGCGACACCATGTACCCTCCCGAGCACACGAGGGTTGGAGCCTCCCGCGTGTAGCCGTGCGCGGCTTAGCCGTGTCCGGGGAAAGGGGGATCCTGGAGGTTGAGCCGATGCCAGGTGTTTGGACCTTTAAGGCCCCCGGCGGAGGCAACACACCTCTTTGGCCGATGCTTCACGTAGACGGCACCCCCGGACTGACCCACCCGAAGGAAATCAGTAGTCGCCTCTTCCTATCTCTCTCTCCTCAAACCTTCGTCTTTATCTCTCACTTTTTTATCTTTCCTGTCTTCTTCTCCCTTCCATTTACTTCCTTTCTCCACGGCGGCAAGGGTTAACCTTGTGTGGATATCCTACCTTGGGTACACCATATTGGATTATAGTGACGGCGTACGGCTGGCGTCGTGCAGGCTTGGACACAAGCTCTGCCGCGTTCCCTCGTTGGGCTCCGTGGTGGGCGGTCGGCGCTGTTGCCGAACACACACACTTTCCTATGGCAGCTCAAATCTCTGTTGTCCATGATCGGCGTCTGAAAAGATGCCGCACCGAAGTACCATTTCAATTCTCCTTTCGAAGCAATGCTCCATCTTTCCCCCAAATACTATGTAGTCCACAGTGAAAGCAACACGCCTGTTAGAAAGCTCTCTCCATTCCTGGTAGCCAGATGCCTGAAAGATAAAATCGGACCGACATACAAAGCCTCCAAAATGTCTAGCGGGGATGTCCTCCTGGAACTGAATAATAAAGATCAACCAGATAAGCTGTCTGAACTTACCAGTATCGGCGAGGCGACAGTGACTGTTTCAGCCCACAGAACACTCAATACAAGCAGGGGAGTAATATCTGAAGAAGACTTTATTAGATTAAGCGACGAGGAACTGCTGGAAGGTTTCCAGGAACAAAATGTTACCAAAGTACAGAGAATAGTAATCCGCAGAAACGACCAAGAAATCCCCACCAAACACGTTATACTCACCTTCGGAACAAGCGCAATGCCTACCTCGCTCGATGCAGGTTATGTTAAAGTCAATGTGAGACCATATATCACAAACCCCAGGCGATGTTTCAAGTGCCAAAGGTTTGGACACGCTTCCCATGCATGCCGAGGACAAACAACCTGTGCTAAATACAGCTCCAACGACCACCAATCAGAGAATTGCACCTCTTCGCCACATTGTATTAACTGCAAGGGAGATCATCCAGCTTATTCGCTCTCCTGCCCTTGCTGGAAAAAAGAAAAAAGAATTCATTGCACTAACTGTTAAAGAAAAAATCTCGTTTTTCGAAGCCAGAAAGAGAGTGTCGTACCTTCCGCGAAGAAGTTATGCCGATGTGACGCAGGCGGGGGCAGCGTCACAGAGGCCTCCGGAGTCCTCCGAGCCCACGCGCAGTGGTGCCGCAGTGACTCCTCTCGCCCCCGTGGTGGAAGCAGTCAGTACTGCTCCACCCTCTACGACAGCCCTGCAGACACCAGCCCCGCAGGGCCCTAAAATCAAACGAAGCCCAAGGCCCGAGGCACGTGTCTCGGCGCCCAACTCTCGGTCCTCCGGCGCCTCAGAGAGAGCGATGGAGGTCGACACAAAAACCCCGGTGTCATTGACACCGAAGGACAAGTGCTGTCTCGAGCGCGGTAAGAGGGACAAAATCCCAATAACAACTCAAAATAAGAAAGCGGTAACCCAAAGGTTATCGCTCATTTCTATTAGCCTTTTTAAATCCATGTCACCTATACCTCACCTCTTAATTTTTCCGTAGTGCCATTTGTTATCTTTCTATTTTAGGATGACTTTTATTATCCACTGGAATTATAGAGGGCTTTTACACAACTTAGGTGACATTAAAGACATGTTAATAAACTTCTCTCCTGTGGCCCTGTGCTTACAGGAAACAAGCCTAGGCACAAAACACAAAAACATTTTTAAAGGTTACACTGTTGTACGGCGCGACCGTACTCAGGCGAACCGGCTGTCAGGTGGTGTAGCCATTGTCCTGCCAGGTGGTATAGCAGCCAGAGAAGTTCCCATTAACACTCACATAGAATCCGTTGCTGTCACCGTTTTAGCTCACAAAACCATCACCATTTGTCCAGTATACATTCCGCCGCATTCACATTTTACCGTAATAGACCTAGAGTTAACTTTAAACCAGCTACCCGAACCATTTTTATTAGCCGGTGATCTTAATTCACATAACACGTAATGGGGTAGTAAAACTACTGACAACAGGGGTCAAACACTTAAAGATTTTATTCTAACAAACGACATATGCCTTTTAAACACCGGTGCGGCAACTTACTACTGCCCAAGCACAGGAGCTATGAGTTGCCTAGATCTGGCACTGTGCTCTGCCTCTCTTTTTGGAGATATTCAGTGGAGTGTTATTGATAACCCTTATGGTAGTGACCATATGCCCGCTATGATCAAAAGAACATCTCCTCGCCCTACCATCCCACTGAGGCCACCCCGTTGGAAACTCCATCTAGCAGACTGGCCTCTTTTTACTGAAAAGGCCACTCTAGACAACATATCAGATGAAATGAATGATAAGATCACCACCTGCATACTCGCTGCAGCAGCAGAAACAATCCCTCAATCGTCTGGCTTCCTAAGAAAAACCTAAAACCCTGTTGGACGAAGGAATGTAGGCAAACAAAAAACTACAAAACAAAGCGTGGGGTATCTTTTGGCGATACCCAACACAAGACAATCTACTCTCCTTCAAAAAAGCAAAAGCGAAAGCCAGGTACACATGCAGAAAAACCGAAAGACAGTCCTGGAAGAATTATGTCTCGTCAATAAATAGCTCGATAACTTCCAAAAGAATGTGGGATCAGGTTCGTAAGTTTAGAGGCGACTACGCTCCTTACACGATACCCATACTCTCACCCCCAGACACACAAACAAATTTAATAGAACAAGCAGACATATTAGGGCAGCATTTTCATGATATATCAAGCTCGTAAAACTACTCTGCTGCATTTTTAAAATATAAGCAATTAGAAGAAAAACTAAAGCTTCCGACCGCAGGAAGCTCAGAAAGACCGTATAATGCCGCTCTAACACTACCGGCAATCAACAGAGTACTCACCACTAACAAAAAAACAGCACCTGGTCCGGACAGAGTTCATTAAGCAATGCTCGCTCATCTATCTCCTAATGCAGTTGAAACCTTGCTTTGTTTTTTTAATAAATCTGGGAAACGGGAAAAATGCCGAAAGAGTGGAAGAAAGCCATCATTATCCCTTTCTTGAAAGCTGGAAAACCTCCCACAACAGCAACCAGCTATAGACCCATATCACTCACAAGTTGCCTTGCAAAGTCTTATGAAGCCATTATAAACATAAGATTGACATACGTCCTTCAAACGGAAAACCTTCTAGATAACCATCAGTGTGGGTACAACAAAGGTTGTTCGACAACGGACCACCTTGTCCGGCTAGAACACGAGATTCGTGCGGCCTTTCTACACAAGCAATATTGTCTCACAGTTTTCTTTGATCTTGAAAAGGCGTACGACGCAACATGGAGGTTTGGTATCTTAAGGGACTTAGCAGATTTAGGAATCCGAGGTAGAGTGCTCAAATGTCTAGCCGATTTCATGTCGGACCGAACATTCCAGGTGCGCTTAGGAACGGCGCTGTCACGTGTATTCATCCAAGAAAATGGTGTGCCACGAGGATGCGTATTAAGCACAACTTTGTTTGTGGTCAAAATGAACTCGGTCAATAAAGTAATTCCATCTCCAGCAGTGCATTCATTATATGTGGATGATCTACAAATTGCATGTCGTACATCGAACCTGACATCCTGCGAACGGCAAATTCAAATTACAATGAACAAACTAACACAGTGGGCGTCCGAAAACGGTTTTCGTTTCTCAAGTGAAAAAACTATCAGCGTCGTCTTTACACAAAAAAGAGGCCTACAACCAGATCCCACGCTTAAGCTTCAAGAAGCCACACTACCAGTAAAACAAGAACACAAGTTTCTGGGTGTTCTGCTTGATAAAAAGTTGAACTTTCTCGCTCACATAAAGAGCCTTAAAATAAAAGCGAACAATGCACTTAACATCTGAAAGTCCTGTCCCGGAAGCGCTGGGGCTCTGACCGTGAATACCTACTACGCATCTACCGTACTTTGGTGCGCAGCATATTAGATTATGGTAGCATCATATACGGTTCGGCCAGGCAATCTTACGTTCGACGACTTGATTCAGTTCATAACTTTGGACTACGACTGGCAAGTGGCGCTTACAGAACATCGCCTGTCCAGAGTTTGTATGTTGACTGTAATGAACCTCCTATACAGCAACGCAGAGTGCTACTAACTTTTTCTTACGTACTAAGAATCCAGTCCTCACCACAACACATATGCTTCAACATTGTCACACAGTGTAACTCCCGCTTACACTATACAAACAAACCGAACATGATTAAGCCGCTTATCCTACGATATGAGGAATATATTCGGGATTATAACATTCCTCGCGAACTCCTTCAGGTTGCGAGAAAACCACAGCGTTTGCCCCCGTGGCACGATTTGGCACCGTTATGTGATTGGACATTGACACGTTTAAAGAAAAAAAGGACACCCCACACGAACACGTTATACAAGAATTCCGCTCTCTACGGGACAAATATAAAAATTACACGGAATTTTACACTGATGGCTCTAAAACAAAAGAACGCGTGGGTGTGGGGGCGGTAACAGAACATTGGGAAAGAAGTGTTCGCTTGCCACAGCACGCCTCTGTCTACACAGCTGAAGTCTATGCATTACGGACTGTGGTTAAAGAGATCATCGCTGAAAAACACGAAAACACAATCATATACACTGATTCGTTAGGCGCGCTGAAGGCTCTTCACATGAAATCTGAATGTGAACCCCTGACAGGGGAAATTTTAAACATGATAACATTAAACAAATACGGCAGGTCAATTAGGTTTTGCTGGGTACCAAGCCATGTTGGTATACCTGGTAACGAAGCAGCGGATAGATGCGCATCAATGGCAGCGCACAAAGACACAATAAACACATTACTTCCATATAAAGATAGCATCCGTGCCATTAGGAAGGCCTTAACGTTAAAGTGGCAACAGGAATGGGACCATTGTACAGAAAACAAGCTACATCTTATTAAACCTGTAATTGGCGAGTGGAAATCATGCAGTCACCAGCAACGGTTCTACGAGGTAATCTTATGTCGACTTAGAATTTGACACACACATTTGACGCACAATTTCCTCCTCCGAAAAGAAAACCCGCCAACCTGCGAAAAATGCCTTGAACCTCTCACAGTCATACACATCCTAATAACATGTCCACACATCGATACACTGAGACGGAGGTTTTTACACAGCCTGTATAATTTGCACATTCCATTACACCCTGCCCTATTACTAGCAGATGACCCCCTAGTGCCATTTTCTAACCTCTTCGACTTTTTAGAAAAAATTGGTTATTTACACCAACTATAATGTAATGCAGGTTTACCTGCCCTAACGTTCCGTTTTATTTTGTCTTGTGACTGGCGCAGCATGGCCTTAGTTGCCTTTTGTGCCACTAAACCCAAACTAACTAACTAACTAACTGAACCGTTATAAAACGTGGTCAACCGTGCTTCGTAAGCAACTATAAGGCTGGCGCGGCGGCGCGGCCCCTAGTTTGAAAATGATCTGCGAAAGCGGCAGAGTGCGGCATGTGCTGAGAGCTCCGTCAGCGCTGCGTTTTCAGCGCTTCGTTGGCGTAGAAGCGAGAGGCAGCAAGCAGGTGAACTCGCTCGCTGCTGCGGGCGATATGTTGAAAGCGATCGTCTTACGGGGCGGACAGAGGGACAATTCTTCCGTTGTGTGAGGATAGAAATGCTTACGCATTTAAAACCATCAAATTTGAGGTGCCCTTATTATCTATGAATTTGCAAGCTCCGTTGAACACCAGCTGCTGCCTAGAGGACGGGTTCGAATCGGTGTCCTGCCGGTGTACGAAGTTCTGAGTCCGCTTTATGACATCGTCGGTGGCTTTCTTGATGACCGACGCTGGAATTGTACGGCAGACTCCGTTATACTTGCCCTGAGCTCATCTGACGTCCGTCTCGATCATGTAAACACGATCGTTCACGCAAGCCCAAAGAAAGAAATCGAGTGGAGAGAGAGGTCAGGTGACCTGCCCGGCCAATTTGAAGGCCCGCCCGTTCCGATCTATTGCTCATGAAAAGTCACATCCAGCCACTTTCGTGCTCGGCTGCCGCGGTGTGCTCGCGCCCCTTCTTGTTGATACTACAGAAGTGCAAGACCTGACAGCGGGACCTCGCTGATAAGTTTATCCAGCACAAATTCTAGGATTGCGTCCACGTAACGCTGTCCAGTCAGTGGGTGATCGAAGAAGATGGGGCCGATTGTAGCACCGGCGTAAATTCCGCACCCCACATGGAACGACAACTGGTACTGGTGCCGAGTGCGCTTGAACCCAGTGTGGATTAGAGACAGTCGAAAAGTGTGCATTATGCAAATTTACCTGGGCGTTTCTGCGAAAATTGGCCTCATTTGTCCAAATGATGCTGCTAAAAAATTCCGGTGACTCATCGGCTTTTGTGAGAAATTCGAAAAATCTAGACGATTCTACAGCTTCCTGTCTTCCAAGCAATGGTGTTAAAGTGGTGCGGGCGAAATGCCACCGTTTAAAATCCTCCAAACTGTCGACTTGGACATTGGTACCTGGGCGGCCCCTACCCGCACGCTAGCATGAGGGTTCGAGGTCATAAATGGTATAACATCCGTGCGCAGGCTAGGACTGAAAGACGGAATCCTCCGCCGCTGTACGTTTCTTGAAGCTGCCGGTTTGTCTCAGGTTTTCATAATTTCTGATGGACCTCCATGCGCTTGGTCTACCGCCATAATTCCATAACTGATATATATTTGTGGCCTTCCTCTTGTCATTTGAAGCTCTCAAGGCAAGGATAATCTTTACCCTCTCCTCATTAGAGAAAGACATGGCGACTGGGACTAAACAAAACGCACCTTCAAACATTTGCACTGACGTTGTCAATATTGTTGTGATACGTATTATGGCGAAAAAAAAAACACCCGTGCACTTTATCTATGCTTAGACGACAGCTATCTCAGCTTGCTTCCAACACCAAACGCGGCGTGTTACTTCGGCAGGGGCGCGGGAGATAAGGCACTAGATCGACCACGATGTTTATTTTTCATTTCCTTTATGTCTTTCCAGCTAATTCAGAGGGAGCTTGTTTGAGGCCACTGCTTAATGGTGCGGGTGGGAGCTCAGCAACGTGGTATTTTGCGTATTTCGCGGGCTTTCTTAAGTCGGAAAAAATTGGTGCGAGATTATCACGTGGCTGAAAATACCGCAGTTAAATGCCCCTTGGCAGTGCCTACAAATGCCTCGTTGACACTTAGATAATTAGGGCAGTACGTCTCGAGTTATATAAGTAATTACAATTGCCTAATTAACTCTGAGTAACGGAAAGATTAATGGGGTGGCTACTCCACTGTACTTGAAACAATATGCAGTAAGTTTTCTTCGAGTAACGCAATTGCAGTTTTTTTCTAATCTTGATGCTTGATAGTTGGGACACCATCTACATGTTTATGACCTCTGCATGTTGAAAGTAGTGATGTGTCCATTTCTAATAAATGTTATAAGTTATTAGAAGAGTTTCTTTTCTTGCTTTTTTTTCATTAGTCCTTAATATTGCTTACTGAAAAGAGAAGCAATACTGAGACAGATATCATTCACGTGCACTTTACACGCCGTTGATAAAAGACTCTGCGAGGGTCGCTAAAGTCTGCAAGCTTTTTTTCTTTTCAGGGTGAAAAAAGCACGCAAATGAATTTGAAGCGAATTGAACATACAGAAACATATTTATTTTGTAGGAATAAGCTATCCATACCTTCATAAATAATTGTTAATCGGCTACCTCCTTATCTTTCAAAAGTATAATGAACCTTGTCCCGTGTATATATTTATGTATATTCTGTATGTGCATTGTCTTTTCAGTGGAAATCAAAACAATGTTGAAATCAGGAAAATACGGATGAGGCAGCCGCAACTTGTGCTTCTAATACGCCTGTCCTCCTATTGTCAGGATTTGCAGAAATAAAGCGAAAGTATGAATTAAAAGCCGTGTACGTCCGCGCCAACAATGATGAAGTAAGCTATTAGCTACAATAAACATTTTAAGGTTTAACGTCGAAGCGAGCCAAAGAAACCTTAAATGATGTGGGTGACAAAGCTGTGGTAATGACATTTTAAGTGTGTGTGTAAGGGAGGGGGGGGGGGCGGGTTGGCTTCTGCATCGGCGGGTGGGGGGGGGGGGGGGGGGGGGGGGCTCTGCTTCCTCCTGAAAACTCCGGAGGGGGCTCAGGCCCATGCATTTCGTCCTACGTTTTTGAGAAATATCTTGAAACTGGTGTAATCCTGAAAATTCATTTCAAGCGGATACGTCTTGCAAGCTCGCGGGCTACTATTTGTAAATTGCAATATGTACCCTAATCTAATTAATGAAGAAGTTAAATTTTCACCTTTTGTTCATTGGTTGAATGTTTTTTTTTTTTCAATTTCTCGTGCTAGTAGTGTAGGCCTTATCAAACTATACAGCTCGAGGGCAAGAATTGTGCTCTCTGCCACAGGCAGTTTTTTAAATAATTCTGTAAAAACTAAAGAAAAAGTGATCACCCCGCATTTGCGGGCATAGGAGAGAATCGGCTAACGCTACCACGGTAATTTACCGGCTGCGCACCTGGCGTCGCAGAAAAGTACATTACTCTGTTTCTCGATGCCGCTGTTGCCTCGTAATATTGGCACGGATTTGCTGGTAAGTGTTCTTCCGAACGACGCCCACGTCCCGATGAAGCAGCTGCATTGCAGGTGTAACCAGTCCACCTACGAAACTTCATTCGCCTCGTCAGTCATCCTTTCCGACGACATTAGGCATTTGTGGTCCTCGATCGTAATCACGAAATTTGGCCCGGCCACACATTCCTACGCGAACTATTGGATGGCTTTCTTTTTTGCCCCTGTTACCATAATGCGTTCTCATGTCGGTTCAGCAGAGATCCTGAGGAGTTTGAATGTAAGTGACGTTGCCCGTCAGTATAAAGTTCAGCGGGGACTGACTTTCCAGGCAGAAGTGAAATTCGTTGCTTTGTTGTATTGCGAGTATCAATGACAGTCACTCGAACCGTATCGTCCTGTTTTGCGTCCTTAAAGAAGCAGGTCATTCTCATTGCAATGCAGACCAGTTTAAATGTTTTCGTGGTACTGATGCAACCATAGTTTAGCGAAATTCTCAAGCACAACAAGTGACGGGGGCAGTTTATGCGTACCTATTTGTGCGCTCAACAGGGTTTCTACAGATTTGGTATTTGTGTGAAGCGCGCATATCCGTGCGAAATAAGCAGGAGGAGGAGGAAATAAAGAAAGAAGACAGAAATGTTAACCAGCAATGCGTCTGGTCAGCCACCCTACTCTGGGCTACGGGAAAGGGAGAATGGAAAGAGAAGATAGAAAGAGCTGGCACGCCTAAAAACAAACGACTATGGAATAACTGAACACAACTCAGGTAGGAGCTCTTGGTGTGGAATTAAAAGTTGCACCTTCTTTATTTGCAGATTTCTACACTATTCTGAACCCTATTTACCAGCTGCTGATTGAAGACGAAAAGGCGGAGCTGCGCAAGTTCACAGAAGATATCCTGAAGGACCTCTCGAAGCGCCGTAGCGGGAGACCGGTCAAGGCGCATAATTTACTGGTAATCCACGCACAAAAGCCACGTACGCAGACTTCTGCATCCCAAGCCGCACGAGAAGACTCCAAGTAGCAAAGTCACTTTGACAATTGGGTCTCTCAGCTGGGTAATTCAACCTCTCAGCGGGGTATCGCGCAAAATAAATCTCCATTGTTGTGCGCGCGACAGCTACTCACAAAAATAAAGAAAAAATACGATATGAGCCCAAGTGTCAAAGAACTTATGTATTTTAGTCAGCCTTTATGCCGTGCTCTGATTTGTTTTTTGCGACACCACGGACTCATGAACATGGAAATTGGACGCACCCGCGTTAAGCCGTGCGTGGCTTTGTCGTGTAGGGGATCCGTGTGGTTCAGCCGACGCGCTGTAGTAGGACTTTTGAGACCCCTATCCGGAGCCGACGCGCTTCACTTCAACGTCGGGGTCCCGTAGGCGGAACCCCCCAGATATACCCGACCGGGAGAAATCGCTAGTGGCCCTTTCTTGTCCTCCTCTTCAGTCACTTCAGTCCTCTTTTCCCTTTTTACTTGGAAACTTCCCAGTCGCGAGGGTTAACTTTGTACACGTGGCATGACCATTCTAGGCTATTCATATAGGGTTAAAATGGGTATATGCTGCTGAACGTAACTTAATACCTCAAGTCGGGTAGTGTCCGCGAGACGCATCAATGCTGCGCGGCTGGCAAGCCTGCCAAATAGTGTAGCTCCAACATGGCTTCTGATTTTTCTGCACGTCCTGATCGCTTTCTGTAACGAGGTAAATTGATAAAATGTATTACTTTTTGCCAAAAGGGAGAAACGAAAACGACCTCCTGGACTACAGTGACAGCCTACTCGTGAGGTGGCAAGACCAGAACGTGGAAATATTCGAAAATGAAGATATCCCCGCGATCATAATGAAATCCAAATATTTATTTCCGAAACCAGCAATTTCACAGACCCAATCGACACCGGATACTGAAAGATCAGTGTACGACCATCCATTCCTAACCTGCGTCTATGCTTCAAGTGCCAGCAATTTGGGCATGGGTCACAAAGCTGCCGTGGGTGCCCTACATGTGCGAGGTGTAGTTCACGTGACCATTCCGCTTACATTTGTCTCCACTGCTCGCTGTACTAACTCATGGGGACCACCACCTCTCTTACTCTCAATAATACACGTCACGGGAAGAAAAACTGAATGAAGTTCAGTGTTTGACGGAAGCCCGTCTGGTCGGGATGAAACATGGTTAAAAGGTAAACAAAAACCCGGGGTACTTCGCCGACCAAATAAAGATTTAAAAGAAAAGAAGACGTTTCGACTGCCACACGGGAGCCTTGTTCACAGGTAAAAAACTGAATCAAAGGTAAAACGAAATCGATCTTCTGACGAGCCAGGGAAACGTTTATTCACAAAGCACTCTTCGTCCAGGTTAGATTTGAAGCGAAGTCGGGCAGCGCCACAGTATTTGTCGCCTGTCCGAGTCACACGAGTACGCCGGTGATACGCCGTTAGCCCGCTCGGTCGAAGGAGCAGCGATGAAAGGCCAGCAGACAACCGCGCCTGCCAGCCCCAGGGCCACTGCTCATGCAGACGGACCAAAAACAGCTGATATGTGTGCGGTGAGTGAGCATCATCCACTGCCTCAATAGATGCTATGTATACAATCCCTAGTGCTCCCACAGGGGAGTCTGCGTCAGCAGGCGTTTGGTGTGTTGCGATACCACGGTCCCGAGCAAATGGTGGCGCGAGACCCTCCCGCGCTTAACCGTGTGCGGCTTAGTCCGGAGAAATGGGGATCCGGAGGGTTGAGCCGGATCCGGGACTTTGGATCTATAAGGCCCCTCAGCAAAGGCAACACATCTCTTTGGCCTCCGCTTCACGTAGAACGGCACCTCCGGACTGACCCATCCAGCGGGGAAATCAGTAGTTTTCCTGTCTCGCTCGCCAACCTTCGTCGTTCTCTCTCAGTTTCAATCTACTTTCTTCTCACTTCCTTCTACAGCCGATTTTTCAGGCAGCAACAGTGAACACACTGTGGTCTATCCAACCTCGGGTATATTATATTAGGTTGCAGCAGCTACGCGGAAATGGCGTCAGCGTTTCCTTCGGGTCTCCTAACGTCCCATTGTTGGGCTCGGTGGCGGGCGGCTAGCGTACCTGGCTAAATAAATTTTTTATGGCTAAAAGGTTGTTCCCTCAATTCCTGGTTGTCCTGTTTCTAAAAATGGACGCATAGAAGAAACTTCCCAAATGTTCAGCTAGCGGGAAGGGAACGTTCCCACGCTTCCATGTAATACATAATCAAAGTGAAGGAAATACCTTCAGAACTATCACTTTTCGCTGTGGCTAATTGTTTCACTGAAACACTAGGTGATGGCTAAAAAGTGGCGATTGTAAGCATCGGCGACCTCTGCCTTGAGGTCCGCGACATTGAACAGCACGGGAAACTCTCGCAGCTCGTAGCATTTGGTAATGTGCCCATCACTGACCCCACGTCGATCACGGGACACAAATAAATTAGTTATTTCTGACGATAATCTCTTGAGCCTGAGCGAGGAAGAGCTCCTGTAGGGCTGGAACGAACAAAATGTGATTGGAATTGAGTTGTTCTGTAGGAAGGCACTTCTTATGAGTTCCCGATCCAGCCGCTCAGCCGCAACACTTTAGTCCTTATTTTCCTTGCCGTTCTTGAACTCCTAAATAAGTGAGTAAAGTACAGCAAAACAAAATAGAAGTACCTATAGCGCTCATTGGATACTCACTACTGTTTGAACCAAACTACATGCGTAGCAAATATGCCACAAAATAAATACAGATAACTTAAAGGGATTGTGAACCTTTCAGGTAGGATGAAACACAATTGATGGTTAGAAATCGTTGCAGCAAACTTCTCAGTCATGTACTACTATGTAACGGTATGAAGAAAAACAACTCTTGGTCTACTTTTGTGATAAGATCCAACCAGTATATGCATATGTTTGACCCTAAAAAGTCAACCGTATTATTTTTTACATGTCGTTTGATACCTCACATTGCTCATTTGGGCATGAGAAACTTAGAGTTAAGCCCACACTAGCTTTTCTAAAACGGAGGAGCGAAGTTTCAGTTGTCGATAGCTCAGCAACGCATTTACTAGTTAATAACTATGCTAATTAATTCGTAAATCAAGAAATATTTTACTGCCTTTTTTCCGCGAATGTGCTATCCATGGTGAGGAATAAAGGTGATCAAGTTCGTCTAACTCTTCTTGGAGTGAACGAGAAGAAAGGGGGTTAACCGAGGGGCCCGATTTTTATTAGTCATATCATAAGAAGCCAACAAACACTGACACCAAGGACAACATAGGGGAAATTACTTGTGCTTAATAAATGAAATAAAGAAACGATAAAGTAATGGAAATTAAAGTGGATGAAAAAACAACTTGCCGCAGGTGGGAACCGAACCCACAACCTTCGCATTTCGCGTGCGATGCTCTACCAATTGAGCTACCGCGGCGTCGTTTTCCCATCCACTTTCTTGGGTATTTATGTGTCCTAGTAGAACCCTGGGAGTGTTAGCCAGCGCCACCACTCACAGACCTTGGCGGCGGACGTGGAACGTCTTTCTTGCCGCAGGCGTCACGAGAACGTGATCTTTTTAGGGTGGAAGGCAACTGGTCAATAAACCCACATATGCTACCTGAAGGCATCAATGTTGCCGGATTCGAGACCCTCGTTATGTAATGAACGAGAAGAAAGGGGGTTAACCGAGGGGCCCGATTTTTATTAGTCATATCATAAGAAGCCAACAAACACTGACACCAAGGACAACATAGGGGAAATTACTTGTGCTTAATAAATGAAAGAAAGAAACGATAAAGTAATGGAAATTAAAGTGGATGAAAAAACAACTTGCCGCAGGTGGGAACCGAACCCACAACCTTCGCATTTCGCGTGCGATGCTCTACCAATTGAGCTACCGCGGCGTCGTTTTCGCAGTGGATGGGAAACGACGCCGTTTGTTGTTTTTTCATCCACTTTAATTTCCATTACTTTATCGTTTCTTTATTTCATTTATTAAGCACAAGTAATTTCCCCTATGTTGTCCTTGGTGTCAGTGTTTGTTGGCTTCTTATATCTTCTTGGAGTGGAACGACGTGTGATTTTTGTGAGCCTAGCACCTATTTTCTACTTGAAGAAGGTTCCTAAGCCATCGGAGACCGCGAGAAGGTAAAGCGCGGTGTTCACGCACACTTCCTATCTAAAGTATGGCTTGCATAACTCAAATTATATTTAAACAATGTACCTCAGCATATCCTTAATAAGTCGGAGCATGTACGCTGTCGTGCGTTACATTCTCCGGCGCGGCCCGGGGTGAACTATTTTATGTAGAAAATGTTCATTTAGGCCTTCGCATTGTCGTTCTGCAAAGCCTGTCTGCTTGCGCAGTGTCTCGCACATTACAAAAACCGGAATGTAATTTCCTCCGCTATTCAATACGAACACAACGGAGTTATATGAAGTACATTATCACTCGAGTGCTAGAACCTTAAAGATGTGATAATCGAAAACTTCCGCCGCTGGCAAAAAAGAACTGTAATTAGAAACACGCTGCATAATATTGATCGCGAGACGTGGTGCGAGTGCGTGCTGCGAATTTCGCGGGAAATATCGAAGGCACCATCAGGCACGACTAAGATGTGAAAATGAATAAGTTATCACGCGTAACAAATAAAATGCGCAATGTGTGGATCAAGATCTATCTTTGAAGGGCCGCCCTGGTTCCGGAATAAAACACAGGACAGAAAAACGATGCAGACCGCGTATTCTATCCTCACGAATAAGTGAGCCATCGAGCAATTAGATCGTCTAAAGGGTGTTCATAATAGCCCTTTATAACGCCCGTCCTTCGTTCTGACCTCACAATGCACGCAGTACTAATTCGTGACTCCGAGCTATGTGTTAACCACGCACAGCAGCACTCACGGTATTTCCACGCACGACAACGAGTAGCACAATCATTTGAAAATTTATATCTTAAATTTTCACATGAACAAGATGAAAATCATTGCAAGAAACTTGCCAGAAGCCCATAAGAGGCTCGAAACGCAGTAACATCAGTACTCGCGCCATGGCATAGCACAACTTGAACTTGCGAAGCAACAGGTGAGTGTTTATAGTACGTGGCACCTGGACCCGCTCCACCATCGCTTCCCTATCGGGGCCAATGCTATAGCGCCACCAACGGGAGCTGCATTGCAGCAGACCTCTACGTAATTTCTCCTTTGACTTTTGCAGTACATATTATTTTATTGCGACAAGGAGGGTGCCGACAAACCGGACAAGGAGGGTGCCTGCCCCGTACTGCGGGCGGAGGAGGTTAGAGGTCGCTTTTGCGCCCAATTTTTTTATATGTTCGTTTTTATTTAATTTGTTAACAGCAGGTTAACTTTTTGTGAATTATGCATTTCGCGGTTATACTGAAGTTCATTTTCACGACTGGGCTGACCATAAGCAGAGTGGCCATAGGTGGCACATAATATCAACATCGCCTCCCGAAGTAACAAGGGCGTGCTCGCTTACCATTTCTGAAAAGTGGCCACTTTTCGAGAAAGGATTTCACAAGAGCTCTACACAAAATTAGCCATCGTAAGCCACCCTTAAAGGCCTCTCACGAGGCCCCATAGCAAATTTTGGTTATACGCTGGAAGTTGTTACATGTCCTCAGGGAGCGTTCTGCCTCAATAATTTTTCAAATCGGCTCATTAATAGCCGAGTGAGCGAGTGAGTGAACACTCACTCGCTCACTCGGCTATTATTCGCCGGACATTTACAGATTGTCAATGTCCGGTGATTTGGGCGGGGTGGGGCCACAAGCACCCCAGCCTAGGTGAGGGCCTCGAGTCCTTGGACTCGGGCGGCTTCCTCGGCGTGCGGGACGGCCCACAGTTCATCAGCGAGGTCGTCGCTGAGCAGGGCCGTCTCCCAACGCGCCCCTCGGTTCGAGACTGCCATGTCTACCCCATTCGTCGGGGACTCCTGCTGCTGGCTACCGGCGCATGCCCACAGCATGTGCTGCAGCGTCGCTCTGGCTCCGCACGCTTTACAATCGTCGGACGAATAAATGGCGGGGTAGCACAGGTGAAGGATCGCCGGGTTCGGATATATGTGTGTGTGCAATTGCCTCCAGGCAACCGCCTGTTTCTTGTTTAGTTTGGCGTGCGGTGGTGTGTGTGTGTGTGTGTGAAAACATTTATTTTTAATGAGGTCCGGAGGCTCGACTTCTTAAGTCAAGGCGGGCCGCTCCCACGTTGGCACTGTCAGGCCAAGCCTTTCAGCGACATCATGGGCCCTCTGGACGGCCCTTAGTTGGTCCTGAAACAATGGGCTTTGAATCCTTTTCTCCCACTGTGTCCATTCTTCAACGAGGTTGGGGAGAGTCGTGGGACACCCCGCCAGCATATGTCTGATTCCAATGATGTCATTACAATCGTTGCAGTCCATCTTAATCTCCCTCTCTGGATATATTTTATTAATGGTGTACGGTGTGGGATATGTACCTGTTTGCAATAAGCGCAGTGAGACTGCCTGAGCCCTGTTCAGTTTTGAATGTGGCAATGAAAATTGCCTGCGTCCTAAATAGTAGTGTTTGGTAATGTCATTGTATGTTATTAAATGATCTCTAGATTCCCTGGCTTGATGGTGAACGGCTCGGTTGTGACTGTCCCGGTTAGCAAGTCCTCGTGCCAAGTCATGAGCAACCTCATTGAGGTTTACCCGAGTCTCGTCCACTTGTTGCGTGACGTCTCTAAATGTGGCCATGACTCATGCGATCCACCCACGTCCACTCCCCCATCGCTCTCGCGGTGGGCGAGACGTCGGGATTGCCGGCGGAAGCCGCGGCTCGGCATGTAAGCCCGCGAGCCGCGGCCTGGGCCATCTCGTTTCCCGGGAGCGGAGGGTCCGTGTGGGCGGGGGTCCGTACGAGGACCCCCGCCCACACATCTGTCGCTTTTGCGGCAAATATTGCCCTGTTGAATTTGGAGAAAGCGGGCTGCGGGCCGCTTCCCGGGAGATCCGGCCGCTAGCGTAGTTGCATATCGCTGCCTGCGAGTCGCTTGTTATCACCTCGGCGTCCGTGGTGGCTACTGTGAGGGCTATCGCTGCTTCGTGGGCTGCCTCCGTCTCTTCCGTGCGTATCGTCGCGCTCGCGACGCAAGTTCCGCTGTGGTCCGTGATTGCCACCGCGAAACCACGTCGCCGCTAATAACGGGCCGCATCTACGTAAACGGTTTCTTTGTTGCTGCCGTATTTCTTTTGCAAGTCTCGCGCGCGCCTGTTGCGCCGGCCAATGTGATGCGTCGGGTGAATGTTCTTGGGCAACGGCGAAACGACGATGCGCTCGCGAATCGGTGTGGGTATCGCGACCTTTTCGCCCTGCTGCGTGTGGTAGCTGATGCCAAGCGTCTCGAGGATGTGTCGTGCATGCGGGATGACGATGCCCTCCGATGTGAGTACTCTAATTGTCTGCGCGCTTGGCTGTGGAATCGGCGTTCTTGGGTTTGCGGCCCCGGCGCGTGGGTCTGTAGAGCAGGAGCTCCGATTTGGCCGCGGAGCATTCGAGGCCCGTGTCGCACAGATACTCCTGCACCGCGTCGACAGCCGCCTGTAACGTTCGCTCTACGTGGGCGTCATTTCCCTCAGCAACCCAGAGCGTGATGTCATCGGCGTACAAGCCGTGGTGAAGGCCTTTTATCTCTGCCAGTTTCTGGGGTAACCCGAGAAGCACGACGTTAAAGGGAAGCTGAAGAGTCTGTCGAATTCAATAAGACACTCATATATGGATGCGGGAACCTTATAAACCATGCAGGTAAAATTTTGGAGGGAGATTTCTCACTTAGTAGCGACGTAATCGTCGGTTAAAATTGCGCTGTGGCTCCGCCCCCCGTCGAGCGCCGTGCGCTGCTGCTGACGCTGACGATGCGAGCGGAGACCGGAAACCGCGGCGTAGTGACGTCAGCACTGGTGTTCCGTTCCTTCGCCGTCTCCGCGACCGTGCCTGACCGGGCTTATTTCTGCGTGCGTGCCATCCTAATTTGCTTCGCTCGACCCTACATTCCTTTGTTTGTGTGTATATAGGAGTGGTAGTTCACGTGCGCAGCATCAATTGAACTGTAGGCCGATCATGCCGGCGTTCTGTGCAGCCTACGCTTCCACGAACACAAGCGGCCGCGACGATGTTCCGATGTTCTATTAGCTCCTGCAAGACAAGAAGCTTTCAGCTAAGTGGGAGGCTGCTGTGAAGCGAAACAACTTCAAGCGCTCAAGAACAACAGTGTTGTGCTCTAACCACTTCCGTGACGATTACTACCGGAGTTTATCACTAATGCGTGCTTTGGGTTCTCCTTCGTGTCAGCAGGCTGAACGGAAGGTGCATGTTTATCTCCCATCCTTGACGCAGGTTTCATCACCAAGCGCCGCGAATTTTCTATTTGCACGTGTGTTGTGAAACAGCCTGCATGCAGCTACCATAACGCAGTGCAAGTGTAAATTTTGCATGTGTTGGAAAGCCTGCTCACGCCAGGACGCTGCGCTCCTCCTTCTCTCGCGCACAGCGAGAAACCGACCATCGCACGTAGCCGACGGAATTCGCCGGTTACGAGTAGCGTGCGGATGGCGCGCTAATGGAGGTTCTATACTACACGTGCTACAACAGCCGGTAAACTTTTCCCGCGTTTAAACCGTCTGTGTAGATTGCCGACAGCTTTCGGGCAGCGCACAAATGCCGAAGATCGCATCGCCGCTTGTTCTACGAGGAGGCATGCAGGAACATAACACTGCAGTTTTTTGCCCGGAAACGTACTCACTAGAACTCTGAATGCAGCTTAGCAGAAAACAAACTCGCCAAAGAACATTTCCAAAACAAGGAGATGCTAACACTTCGCCTTCGTTTGCGTCGAAAGCAGTGCCTGCACCAGCATTTTTTGCTTCTTGGAGAGGCTGGCTCTTCGCAATCGGCTCGCACATGTAGGGAGTAAAGTATAAACCCCTTACAAGTGATCTTGCACGCGACAGCGACAGCGCGACAAGCGAGGCGATGGCTGTCGCGTTCACTCGTCGCCTGCAAGCCGAACTTCACGCAAGCGACGGCTTTGAGCGACGACTTCCCGGTATGAGGGCAGCAATATACGCGCCGAAACAAGCGTGACGTATACTTTATCAATTTAAGTTGATGTATTTTACTGAAAAAGGAGCATAAAATATTTATGAAGGTCTTGCACTAGGTTCTTATTCTTGCACGTGTAAAATTCAATAGTTTGCTCGTTCCGTGCGACAAACAGTAGTATTTGAGTTATGTACATCCAGTTCCGGCTTCGCACTATTGGCTAGTCGCTCATAGCACTTCCAGGCGACAAGCGACGAGTTCTAGATTTCTAGAAACGAGCGATCGAGCGACAACACCAAGCGATCTGTTTAAGCGACGGCCCGTTTTGTCGCTCGAAGCCGTCGGCCGTCACCGTCGCGCGCAAAATCGCTCGCGTGTAGTTTGGACTTAACGCCGAACTCCTCAGAGAACGCAAGCTCTCGAAATTTCCCATGACCGTCTCAGCAAAACAGCACCAAACTACCTTGCACCGTGCTTCGTGTGTAGCGGCAGCAGTAGGTGCGGACGAACACCATTGTTGACGTCACGAGGCGCCCGACCAATCACAGGCGGAAACGAGGCGCGCGAGCTGGGCGTGTCTGCTGCTGCACTTTTCGTCGAAATAAAATATGTTTGCGCTGTCTTTCGCTCAATTTCGATGCGATATTCAAATTCAGAAGGCTGAAAACCACGACGTATTCCTCTTCACTCATTTTTTCTGGAAAAGCTTTAAGCTTCCTTTTAAAAGCATGGGCGAGATGACGGAGCCCTGTGGCGTGCCCGTGCAACCCACGTCTATGTCTTGCGATTCCATTCCGCCGATCACTATGCGGGCACGGCGAGATAGAAATATTTTAGTGCCGCGAACCTATGATTTCAGCAGGCGGGCTCCACTGCCAAGCAAGACGCTCTCTCTACTCGCCCCGTCTAGCGAAATTCCTTCCCTGCGTTCTCCCATACCTGACCTCGAGGATCGCGTGACGCGTACGTCACAGGCCCCGCCTTCATATTTCCTTCTCTGCGCTACGCATTTCCTCTGGCCGCGCCGCGCGCGAGCTGTTGTCTCGTTCGCGCAGCGCACGATTTTGCGCGCTGTGCACAAGGAAACAGACTAGCGGTATAATTCAGTGCTACACGAATACTGAGGCACAACAAGCGGATTGCAGAGTGTGATCACGCACTGGAACACGGTAGAAAATGGCATAGTTTCGGTACCTTCGCACGTGACCGCATGACCGTGGGAACAAGCAGACGAAGCGGAAGTACATCTCTCTTGCATCGATGCGAAATAAAGCAAAAAACACGCGGACATTCTGTTTGTGTGTTTTATTATTTCTCTAAACTTCAATTTTTTATATTCAAGCAACAGATTGCACAGATAACTGATGTTGTCTTGAACAGTTCTCAAAGTCACGTGTCCCCACGAGCGACTTCACACTGCGGACACGATTACGTAGGTGCAGGAGCCCGACTACGTCACCGTCGCTCTCCGGGCGGATTCGCCGCGAGTGAAGAGGAGGAATAAACATTTATTGATGAGACAAAAAAGTGGCGGAAGGGAGCGGTGCAGGGTGGGTCCCTATTCCAAGACTCCAGTGGCCATCGCGACCCGCCCAGCTTGGTCCAAGAGGCCCTTCTGGGCCTCGAGGTCAGCAAGAGCGAGGATGGCCTCCCAGGGCTCCCTTAGCAAGGTGAGTACCAAAGGTGAATTAATGGCATGAGGTCTTTTGGCGCACTCCCATGTTACGTGAGGTAATGAAGGCCATGACCCGCACCACGGACAAGAGTTAGTGTACAAGGTTGGGTTTATTTTATGTATCTACCCAAATGTGGGTAGGTATCCGTCTGTATTCTTCTATATTTCTGCGCCTCCTCTACATTGAGTAGTTTGTGTGGTGGGGCGTACTGTCGCCGGGTTCTTCGCTGGTGCTCCAGTATATCGCGGACCAGTAGGCGATCGTCTTTTCATCGTTGTGCGTATCTCCAGCTCGGTTAGTAAAGCCTCGAGCTAGAGTGTGTGCCTGTTCGTTTCCCGAGATACCCTCGTGGCCAGGACACCATAAAATTGCATGATCTTCTTTCAATGTGTCGCCTATGATCTTAAGGGCGACTTGTGGTATGTTGCCTTGTAGATACATTCTGCATGCCACTTGTGAGTCGGACAT
The DNA here is from genome assembly GCF_050947875.1 of Dermacentor variabilis. Classification (NCBI taxonomy): domain Eukaryota; kingdom Metazoa; phylum Arthropoda; class Arachnida; order Ixodida; family Ixodidae; genus Dermacentor; species Dermacentor variabilis. The sequence continues at coordinate 191,112,037 of NC_134570.1, read as the reverse complement.
TATTAAAGCTGAGCGGTTTTGCTTTTCCTTGTATGCGATAGCGAGAGCAATCGCCGCTGCTTCCGCTGTTGCAGTGCACCTAGTGCGTATCGAGGCTGATGTGTGAAGCGTTCCGTGGCGTGTGGGTTGAACTGCCACTATTACATGTCCTTTGCTAAATCTAGCTGCATCAGTACACATTACGTCTTGATTACTGCCGAAGGTTTTCTGAAGATGTTTAGCTCTCGCTTGTCTTCTCGCTGTGTGATAAGTTTTGTTCATGTTGCGGGGGATTGGGGAGACCACTATGCGCTCGCGTATTCGATCCGGCATTGGGGTTGTTTGTTCCTTGGAGTACTGCGGTCGCAATGGGTAGCCTAAACGCGACAGAACGTTTCTACCTGTGCTTGTGAGGCATAGTCGTTCTCTTTGTGTCATCAGAACGGCTGCTCTTAACTCTTCAAATGTGTTGTATATGCCTAGAGCTTGCACCCTCTCGTTTGCCGCATTCTTAGGAAGCCCAAGGGCTGACTTATACGCGCCACGTATTAGTAGGTCGATTTCTTTGATTTCCGACGGGGTTAGCTCTTGATATGGTAGTCCGTATGTTATTTTGCTAAGAATAAAAGCCTGGACTAGTGTTATGGTTTCGTTTTCGTGGAGCCCTTTACCTTTCTTTGTAATTCTGCTTATTAGTCTAGCGATGCTCCTCGTGCTTGACTTTAGAGTCGCAATGGTGTGAGTGGCTCTTTTGTTGCTTTGTAACCATAGTCCTAGTATTCTGATCATATTTCTTTCTGGTAACGTCCGGTCACCCATAGTTAGGTGGATGCTCGGTTTGTTTCTGTAGTTACGCCCGTGGATCCGGATAAACTCAGATTTTTCCGGAGCACATTGCATACCGTTTTGTTCTGCGAAGTCCTTCACCGAGTCGATAGCCTCCTGGATAGTTTGTTCTTTTTGCCCTAACGAGCCTTTGCAGGCCCATAACGTGATGTCGTCTGCGTAAAACGCGAAGTTGAGGTCGTTAATTTTCTCTAGTTGTCGTGCCAAGCTGTTCATTGCGACATTAAATAGAAGTGGTGAGAGGATGGCACCCTGTGGTGTGCCTCTGTTAGGCATTGGGAGTTTGGAAGATCGAATATTTTCCATACCTATTGTGGCTTTACGTTCAGTAAGGAAAGAGCGGATGTAATCGTGGATCTTAATTCCACAGCCCATTCTTTCGAGCTCTTCAAGTATGAGGGTATGGGAGATCGTATGAAAAGAGCTTTTTAAGTCAAGCGCTGCTATGATGTTCTCTCCCCCTGTAGGGACATTTTGCAGCACGTCATCTCGTAGCCTTACGAATATGTCTTGTGTAGAAAGATGTTGTCTGAAGCCGTACATGTTGTGCGAGAGAAGTTGGTGCCCTTCGATATAGCTAGTAAGCCTGATATGAAGGACCTTTTCGAAAAGTTTGCCTAAGCAGGAGGTTAGAGATACTGGCCTGAGATTCTGCAATGTTCTTGCTTTCCCCGGTTTAGGTATTAAGATGATGGTCGCTTCTTTCCATTGATTAGGAAGCTCTCCCGTTTCCCAGATTTTCTAATTGAAGTACCGGGTTAGGCGTTCCAGTTGCTGATCACTCATATTTCTTAACATAGCATTCGTGATGCCGTCCTCGCCTGGGGCTGAGTTACGTTTTAATGCTAGAGCGGCGGCATATACTTCTTGTTTCGTTATGGGTGCATGAAGCTTGGGATTGTCCATGCCTTTGTACTCTCTCTTATCGATGTTATCTCCTCCTGTCCCGATGTATCTGTCTGCCAGGGTTTGGATCAAGGATGCGTCATCCCCCTTAAATTCTCCTACCAATGTGCGTAATGCTCTAGTAGTGACTGTTTTTGTATTGTATGGATCAAGCATGCTCCGTAAAATTGCCCATGTCTTGGTTGTTGAGAGAGTTCCTCGTAACGAGTCACAAAATTGTATCCAGTTGTTCGCTTGTAGTTGCCTAGCATACTGATTTGCTTGTTCTGTCAGTTGTTCTATTCTAGCTCTGAGCTGTCTGTTTAAGCGCTGTCGCTTCCATCGTTTAGTAACACTTCGCCTGCCTTCCCACATATGGACGAGGTGGGGATCCACTACCGGTGTTCTTTCGCTTAGCGCGACGTGCTTTGTGTTAGTTTGGTATGCCTGCATCATTTCGTCTACCCATTCTTCTATTGTATCTATTGGATGCTGAGAGGTCGGGTAATGTCTATATGCAGTCCAGTCTGTAAGTTTCGCGTTTCTGAAAGGCTTCTTTAATTTGGGAGTCGTAATGGAGTAACTAATAATATAATGGTCACTTCCCACATTTTCATCCAGGTTCCTCCACTGTTCCTCTTTTACGTTAAATGTAAAGGTGAGGTCTGGGTACGTGTCTCCGCAGACGCTATTTCCAAGTCTCGTGGGGGCGAGGGGTAAGGTCTCTAGTTGCATGTTATATTTCTCTACTGCTTCTACTAGGTTTCTGCCCTTTATTGTATTTGTCCTATAACCCCAATTGGTGTGGGGAGCATTAAAATCCCCGACTAAAATAAACCTGTCTTTTTTTTTCCAGATGTCCAAGCGCCCATTCAAGCATCTCGGGAAACGCAGTCTGCCGTTCTTTCGGTGGGCTGTACACGTTGCCAATAAACGTTTTGGTTTTACTCCTTTTTGTAGTGTGTAATTCGATCAATTGGTGCTCCGTTGAGCATTGGGGATAATAGTATTCACTGGCCGCGATGTTCTTGTGCACCAGCGTCGCCACTCTAGGATACATGGGATTTTGAAAGGTGTAGTAGTCTCTAAGCTTAACTACTCCCTTTCCAACTTCCTGAAGACAGATGACGTCCGGTTGAATAATGGCGGCGTCTAAATAAGCTTGTAGCGCTGCCGCTCTTTTCTGAAAAGAGCGGCAGTTCCATTGCCATATCTCAGCGGTGTCCGTGGTTCGGGTTGTCTTACTGGCCATGGTTAGCTACGATTTCGGTATCCGTCGAATCGGAAACAGCCCCGTTTTTTACCTTTCTCGCCGTCGGTGTTCCGGGGTTACTGCTGGCTCTTTTGCGTGATGTTTGGTGCAGTTTAGACATTTGTTCGTCTACATAAACTTTGTGGTTCTGCACCTCAGCAAATAACTGCTGTTGAAAGGTTTGCAGAGCCTGAATTTGTTCTACTACCTGATTCATCATTCTTTCAATGTTGCTAATTGTTGTCTATTGGGCGGCCGGTTTATCTCCTTGTGCTGGTTTAGCTTGCCCAATTTTGGTATTCTGAAACTGTGCCTTCAGCGTTGACATCTCGATTTTAAGTTCTTCTACTGTTTTTTAAGCTGACGATTTTCAGAAAGGATTCTTTGGTACTCAGGGTTGGCGGTTATTGGAGCCCCTTTTTGTGCCATCCCCGCCCAGCTCACCTTATGTTGGGTCGAGTCTCCCATTGCCACTGAAGTCCTGGATGGGGTAGGGGATCTGGAGGACATTCTGTGGTGTCTGGAGGCGGAGCGGTCAGATAGCCCTTGGTCTCGATTCTTCTGTCGTTCTTGTGATCTTGATTTTCGAATTTGGGGTTGCGACGTTGGAATGTCCCCTTGAGTCTGCAGTGGAGGCCAATCGTCATCGTCCGTATCGTCCGTGTCAGACCATCTCTGTTTTGGCGACGATGACTTGATCGTCATGCCCGGCGTTTTGACGGCCATCCGGTTTGGTGATTTTGGCTGCGGTCGCTGTGGTGGCAGCTTGAAACGACGTTTACACTCCTTGGATCCCGTGAGATGCTTTTCTCCGCAGGTGGCGCAAAAAGGGTTGCAGTCGTGGTCTGGTTGTGGCTCCCGAGTGCCGCAGTTGTGACATATCAGCAGGTGGGGGTTCGGGCAGACGTCCGTTCTGTGACCCGTTTGCTTGCAAGTCTTGCAGAATTGTATGGTATTCTTGTATGGGAAGCAGGGAAGCTCCCCTCCCATATAATAGACGTATCGCGGTATGATGGGGCCAAAGAAGGTAATTACCGCTGTTTTCGTTTCACCCAACATCCTAGCTCTTAGTATATCGACGCCTTGCGTACGAAGACGTAGGTTGGCTAGCAGGGTTTCAGGGCTTGTGTAAGGAGCGATGCCATGTATCACTCCTTTCTTTGTGTCTTCGCCTACTGCTGCGTACGCACTCACTGCGTGCAGCCGACCGTTCAAGGTGAGGCCTGTAATTCTTCTTGCAATATCCGCCACCTCTTCTGTAGGGGTTGAGATAATAAAAATGTTTGATCCTGGTTTCAATCTCAGCAGGAACTGGTTTCCATTCACTTTTCCTTGGCAGGCGTTTATAACTGCTTCTGCGATCTGGGGCGCCGTGAGTTCCCTGATAGGGAGACCTTGGTGAGGGCGCACGACCACTTTAAAGTCGTCCTTAGGCAGTGGTGGAAGTCGCCTTGTCCTGGATTTCTTTTTATTCGCTGGTTGTACCGGGGGCTTGGACGATGGGCCCGATGATTCGTAGCCACCCTCGGAAAAAGTGGCCTTTTTTCCCGCTCGTGCGAGTGCCTTCTTTTGGCGCACGGTCAAAACCGTTTGCCAATCTCCGTCGTCGTCGTGGCGTCCATGGGATCCGCCACTTTCTTCGGTACTCTGGAGGACGATGCAATCCTCATTAACGGTTTCTTGGAATTCCATCTCATCTCGGTCCACGTCCGAGGAGGTGAGTTGCGCGTTGGGTGTTTTCTCGGGGCCTGCTGCCTCGTTAAACATTGTCGTCGGCGTTCTCGGCGCTTCCGTAGCTGGAGTCGGCGTAAGCGTCGCCATCTGTCGCGGCCGCGTCGCCGACGCGTTCCGCGTACCAGCAGCCGCCGCCTCGCCGCCGCCGTTAGCGTTCACACTTCACACACGTTTTGGCCCATCACAAAGGTTTGGCGAGGTGCTCACCGGAAAATTTGATGTCCACAGTGTCCCCACAGCTTGCCGAACCTCGTGAAGTCCTCGAAATTCTTGCATTGAACATTGCCAAGCATCAAACACTAGAAGTAGCGGTGGACCTTAACGCACACCGCCTTACCTGGGGGTACGAACGGAAAACGACCAAGGGGCGGTATCTCTGGCTGGATGCACAGCACGAGGGGCTGCCCGTGATCACCGAACCGGCGCACCCCACCAGGTAACGGAACACCGTGAGCGAAGATACCACACCGGACCCAACTTTCACCTAGAAAGCTCGACATGGCACCATACACAAGATAATCTAGGAAGTGACCATTACATACTGGTCACACAACTCGAAGCAGGCTCATAAAACCCAAGGGGGGCATGCAATTCAATATCACAGAGTGGGACGTGTTTAGGAAGCTTAGAGCAGCCGAAAGGAACTCGCACGACGGCAGCGCAGAAACATACGAAATCGAGGACATCGAATCGTGGTTCGAACAGCTTCACCCATGCGTGGCGAAAGCCACAAAAACCATTCCAGAGGAAGCCGGAATGCAACTGGCCAATGCCAAACTTCTACACATGTGGGAAGCGAAGCGAGGCTTGCAGGAACGACTAGGCAAACAAATGCTCAGCTGTCGCGGCACGGACGATGCGCTAATCAAAGAAATCTGTGACCGATACATCGGAACAAATCCGACAGAGCAACTCAAATCGTACACGGGAGCTGCAAACGCAACGCTAGACCTCCCGCTCATGACGGCGCAGCTGAGGGGAGCCATACGGGATCTCCGTACCAAATCTGCCCCGGGGCTGGGCAGTATTACTCATAAAATACTGAGAAACCTAGACGAGGACTCTATTGTCGCGAAGACAATGTAACGCGGCCTTCTTTGCTGTCTTTCGGGGAATTTTGTGGGGTCCTTGACGCGGGGCAAACCTTTGTACACAAATGACCTCGACGGCGCCGCGGACAGTGCTGCCGCGCGGCCGCCGCCCCCGCCGCACCTGACGTCACACCTGCACATGTCGCGTCGTCTTCTCACGCTCGGCGGTCAAAGGCCAATTAGTTATGGTCAGAGTGCTTTTGTGTACGGAGTGTTGACGCGACCATTTCTTGACCCCTTGAACTCTGCCGCTTATTGGATGATGTCGGCTTGCCTGATTGGTCGAAGTAACGAAGTAGCCCATTGGTGGAGAAAAGTGTCTCTTGGATGCTGGGGAAACTTATTTAAGGAATAGTTCGGGGTAGTTTAGAGTGAGCAAGTAGACCGCAGCAGACACGGCGCAGCTACACCAGGGGTGACCGGGCCGGTCAGGCAGGCCGACGACGACGGGTATGACATCGTTCTATTTGTAAATATTTTTGTACAGTTTAAACTTACGGCAAATGCCAAGGGAATAAATCTAGTTGTTCAAATGCTACTCTCGTCGTCGTACCTGCGGATTTGGACCTTCCCTGCCAGAGCTCATCCCCATTCTTCTTCCGTCTCCCTGGTGAGTTGATGCGTCAGATATCTCACGGCTGCGTCACTTCGCTACAAAGTGGTGGAGTGTGCTGGGTACCGAAGGCCACGCACTAATATCATGGGCCGTGGCAACAAACCCCAAGAACCTAGCTCTAACAGCTCGAATATAACCGAACCCCCTACTGTTCTCGCTACCATGTCGACCCCTCAAGCTAAACCTTTCGTCGGACCGCCAGTCTTTAGAGGCACACCGGAAGAGTCAATAACCGAGTGGCTGCTTTGCTACGAACACGTAGCCTCCCTCAACAACTGGGATGAAGGGACGAAAGCAAAATTTTTATATTTGGCATTAGATGGCAATGCGAAAAAGTGGCACACCACGCAAATTCTAACGGGTGCCCCTAATACATGGGAAGAGTGGGCGACGCTCTTAAAAACATCCTTCACAAGTCGTCACTCAGTTGAGATCGCATATTTGCGGCTCCAAAACCGAACGCAGCTGCCATCAGAATCTCTCGAAGATTATTATTATGACGTTGTGCAGCTGTGCGCCAGAGCCAATCCATCTATGACGGAAGAGGAGCGGATGCGGCACCTTACGCGCGGATTGCGTCCGGACGTGATGGAAAAAATCCTTATTGCAAACCCGGACAGCTGCTCTGCTTTCCTTGAAATTTTACGCCGAATTGATTGGGCAGCTTTTTTGATGACACGTGCATACCAACCAGAAGCGATCGGCACCCACCTCCCTGCCGGCCAGCAGTCGTGGTACCCACTCGCCGCGGCACCCTTCGCGGGAGTGACCCCCGCTGGAGCAACAGTGCAGCCGCCTCCAACATGTCTCGCCTCCTGCGCTGCGGCAGAGCGTCACTGCCCGCGAGAGGCCACCGACCGCGACAGGGACTTGAGGACGATCGCGGACTCTATAGCCTCATTATTTGACCGCCTGAAAGGTATCGAACAAGATGTACGTCGTCCTCCAGTGCCTTGGCCAGCGAAAAATACCCGTGACGACGACGAGCGACCACGCTGCCAGTTATGCGACCGCATCGGCCACTTTGCGCCCCAGTGCCGGCAATGGCTCCAGGAAAACGGACCCCAGGGGAAGGAGCAGCGCTCTAACTTTGAGCAAAGCAAATCCGACACTCTTTCCCGACTTCCGCATGATTCCGCACCAGCAAGCGAAGAAAATCCCTTACCGTTGCTCGTGCTGGATCATGTGGACATCGGCGAAAGGCAGAGAGAGGATTCATGGATGCGAGAAGTATTACAACACCTAGAGCAGCCGAGTGCGCCCGTTGCCAGAAAAACGAAAAGAACGGCACGGAGCTTTCGGCTGGTCGACGGTGTATTGTACAGAAGAGCGAAAGGCTTTCAGGAAGATCGCGCAGCACTCGTTGTCCCCAAGTGTTTGAGATCGGAGGTTCTGAGGCACTGCCATGACGACATCACGGCAGGCCACCTCGGTGTCAAGCGCACATGGGAGAAAATTCGCAGCCGCTATTTCTGGCCAAAGATGTTTTCCCATGTCAACAAGTACGTCCTATCCTGCTCTGAGTGCCAGAAACAGCCGCTCGCCCACAGAAAGCCAGCCGATCCCACCTGCAAGTCGCCCTTTCCAACAAGTGGGCATGGATTTTCTTGGCCCTTTCACTAAAAGCAAAGCAGGAAACCGCTACATCCTCGTGGTTACTGACTACCACACGAAATGGGTCGAGGCTGTCGCGTGTACAGCGGCCACTGCTGCAGAAGCTGCTAAAGCCTTCGTCGAGCAAATTGTCTTACGCCATGGGGCACCAGAAAAAGTGATAACAGATCGGGGGCAGCATTTTGTCGCCAACCTGACTGAAGAAATTTTCCGACTTATAGGTAGCGAGCATGCCACTACTACAGCGTACCATCCTCAAGCGAACGGCTTGTGCGAGCGCTTCAACCGCACGTTGACCGATATGCTCAGCATGTACGTTTCTTCGCACCATCGCGACTGGGACGAATTTCTTCCGTACGTGCTCTTTGCATACAATTCGTCTACCCACGAGACCACCGGGTTCACCCCGTTCTTTCTTCTGCACGGACATGAGCCCACACTTCCTATAGATGTAGCACTAGGCGCGGAACGCGGTTTCGACTGCACCCTGGACGCCAGGAAAGTGGCCCTCCGGCTGCAGCGTGCTCGCGAGCTAGTGACCGAACGGGAGAGGCGTCAGCAAGTAAAGAACAAACGTAGTTACGACGCTAAACGACGAAGTGCAAACTACCATGCGGGGGACTTGGTGTACTTGTGGACTCCCTTCAGAGCTCGGGGAAAGACAAAACTCCTTCACCGATACCACGGGCCTTTCCGTCTTGTTAGGCGAATCGGCGAGAACAACTGGGAGATAGTGGATAGAACTGGCAAAAAACGCGACGTTGTTAATGTTGCGCGCTTAAAACCGTGCCACGTCAGACAGTGCTCGGATAATGACGACGCGGACGACGAGTCTGTTGACGGACATCGAGAGGAGGTGTGTGATCCAAGCGGTGCTGTGCGCGAGTGCGATTTGAATGGTGGTGTGCGCGAGTGCGGTTCGCGTAGTGATCGTGTGTACGAGACAGAGACTTGTGAAAGAGTGCGCGTCGTAGAAGACTCGGACGATGGGACTGAACTTTACTCCGACTGGAAGACATTCCACAACGAGGCCGATCCGAGAACTATCACTGCTTACGACACGGACACTGATGTGTATCACAACGAAAGCGTATAACCTTCATTGTTAATTTTATTGTGTAGCGCGCGCGAATGAACTTTGTTTCTTGTCTTGTGCATTTTGTTTCCATTTTGTCTAAACTTGTTTGTTTTGTTTTACGTGATGCTAAATCTTCCTTACGGATACTTCAGTTCTTTATATGAATCCCTAATGTGCGCGTTTAACTTCTTGAGCCATGTTTTATTTTGTAGTAATGATTTGTAACGAGTGGGACACTCTTTTTCGTAGGGGGGAGGTGTCGCGAAGACAATGTAACGCGGCCTTCTTTGCTGTCTTTCGGGGAATTTTGTGGGGTCCTTGACGCGGGGCAAACCTTTGTACACAAATGACCTCGACGGCGCCGCGGACAGTGCTGCCGCGCGGCCGCCGCCCCCGCCGCACCTGACGTCACACCTGCACATGTCGCGTCGTCTTCTCACGCTCGGCGGTCAAAGGCCAATTAGTTATGGTCAGAGTGCTTTTGTGTACGGAGTGTTGACGCGACCATTTCTTGACCCCTTGAACTCTGCCGCTTATTGGATGATGTCGGCTTGCCTGATTGGTCGAAGTAACGAAGTAGCCCATTGGTGGAGAAAAGTGTCTCTTGGATGCTGGGGAAACTTATTTAAGGAATAGTTCGGGGTAGTTTAGAGTGAGCAAGTAGACCGCAGCAGACACGGCGCAGCTACACCAGGGGAGACCGGGCCGGTCAGGCAGGCCGACGACGACGGGTATGACATCGTTCTATTTGTAAATATTTTTGTACAGTTTAAACTTACGGCAAATGCCAAGGGAATAAATCTAGTTGTTCAAATGCTACTCTCGTCGTCGTACCTGCGGATTTGGACCTTCCCTGCCAGAGCTCATCCCCATTCTTCTTCCGTCTCCCTGGTGAGTTGATGCGTCAGATATCTCACGGCTGCGTCACTTCGCTACACTATTGAGGCTCTCACCGAATACATGAATCAATGTTGGATGGAATTGGTACCATTTCCAGACAATTTCCAGGCAACGCCAGCCAGCGAGCTATTTCGGCTCGTCGCGCCGTATGCCGTATGCAGACAGCCGTATGCCATATGCCATGGCCGACGAACGACCTTGAGCCGCCGTCGCCTACCAACGCCGCAGCCGCGCTCGAACAGATGGCGCCTCCGTTGACGCCGCTGCCGTCGCCGCTCGCTCTACACAGCGTCTAAGCGGACAAGCGGATTTTCAAAGCGGGCGTATTTCCAACTGCTCGTAGGTACATCGGGGCGTGGCACTTGCGGAGACGACGGACGTTTGCGCGCACGCGCGAGTAAGAGCGGGTGCGAGAGAGGAAATGTGGGGAGTTTTGCTCCTTGAAAATACGACACTGCGTAGGTACTAGGGAGGAGTTGTATGCGCTTGTCCCTAGGCGTGCCGGCAGAAGTCGCGGGTCGCGGTAGTGCTGAACTTAGCATCGCAAGTTGGCGGCTCGGCGCAATAATATTTATTCGACCATGTTTTTACTAATGAAAACAACGTGTCATTATTTCGCATTATTGGCGGCGCTTCCAGGACACCAAAGCGGCTACGGGGACGTCAAAGCTAGAAGCCGGACTGTTCCGTGGGTTGGGGCTCGCAGAGGCCTGCGCGTGCCAGGGGAGTATAGGATCGTCTGTCCGCTATCGCGGACAACCAATTTTTTATGCGAACACCCCCTGGCACGCTTCAGCCTCTGCGGCCCCAACCCACGGGCCGCCCTGCTTCCAGCTTTGATCCCCCCGCTACCGCTTGGGTGCCCCAGAGATCCTGCGCCGCCTGCTTTAATATAACCTCAGGTGCTCTCGTGAGGCCTTCGTTTGCCGGTCACATGTGCGCTCCTGGAGCAGTGCTTGTAAAAAATCCGATCTATCGTCGTGACGAAAAAAGCGACCCGCGACTTATGCAACACCACTCAGACCATTCTCCCTTCAGACACAGCGATCACCAAGCGGCGTCCGCGCCCACAGCCTCACCGCCCGGGCAGCCAGCGGCGGAGCGTATAAAGCCTGTTTCACATGATGCGATTTTCGTCGCACCGGAAGTGCGATTTCCGTCGTTTGCGATGAAAATCGCAGTCGCAGTGCCGACCCCCCGATTTTCGGCTGCGACCAACCGGTTGGTCGCACAGTCGCACCGTCGCACCGATCGCTGCGATTTTCCGTCGAAATTGCGCGGAGAGCTGTCAACGGAGCTATTCCGCCGGTTTGTTTTGGAAAATGGCGTCTCGCACGACAAGTGCAATGCGCGGAGAGGTGGATCGTCGAATTCGGTACGTACGCGAAGGGAGAATAAAAAACTTGTACCGCAGATTGCATTCTCCGATTGCTATGCGTTTGTTGACACGCTACACAGCAAATGAAGTGCATTTTCACGTTTGCTTCGTACGCCTTTGGGAGTTCTCAGTGCTAGGAGGTGTTCGAACCCCAGCAGACGACGAGGTCGTCACAATTTTCTTTTGCTGAGTAGCATGCAGAAATCGCGCTTACAAAGCAGCTTGAATTACTTCAAACTTGGCAAGGGCAAATGACAAGACAGCAAAGTACCCGAAGTTTCAACGTTGCGCTGAACGCGGTACCGTTCAGTTGCATTTTCTTGTCGGTTTTCAAGCATGAATTTCCCGATGCATCTTGAAAGCTTATCTTGCCTCTTATTAAATTTGACAGAGCGAAAGTGTAGGCTATCGTAATGAATTTGCTACGATAGCATTAAATCCGTGGCTTGAATAAAACATTACATGCACGTCAAGTTGCACCTCTTCTCTGGAGATTTTTTTTTCTTGCACAGAAACCAATAAACATTGACTATGTTGCGGACTTTGTATCCTTACTGCATCTGTATGAACACATGCTCTGCAAGGTACTTAACTGTACAGCTAGTAGATTAAGTAAATTGCTTGCTATAATGGCACAGTGACAACGTACCCTCCTGCACAATTATGTAGAACTCGTGCAACAATGCGAAAAGCAGGCAAATGGCCTGTTCTAGTGGGGATAAAACAGTATAAAACGACACGCTGAAGAAAAGTAAATCAAAACTGTGCAGTGAAGTCAGCCAGTACAAGCAGTTCTTGCACGTTCACGGCTGATCAAGTGTGCAGAAACATTCATGCCTTACATGTTTCTAGTAAGTTTCTAATAAGTTTGTGATCACATATATTAGTGTGTAAAACCATATAACGATAACCGCTGCGATTACTATCTTTATAAATAATGAAATACCATGCTATTTGCAAGAACATATATCACCCGAGGATTTTAGAACAAATTTCTGCATTTCAACTATACACAATATGTGGTTTATTCAATAAAATAACACAAACTGGGCTTTTTTGCAATGACAAACTTATTCCAAACTTTACTTACATACAGGCAAGAAAAAAAATTATACACAGAAATATTGTTCTTCAATTTGCTCACCTGCCACTGTGGCTATAGCATTCTGCTGCTAACACAAGGCGAGGGGTTGTTTTGCCAGCCATGGAAGTCGCATTTCAATGGGAGTCATAGGTGAAAAAAAAAAAGCTCTTGCACTTAGATTTAGTTCATCACCTTTTATTGAACCCTTGCACTTCAATATACTATTGCATAGGGGGGCATGCTTATGCAAAATCTAACACCAATAGAAAGCAAAGGGCAGAATTGTAAAACAACCATGTTTCGTGATAATTCGAGTGTGTAAATATTCATTGCATCAATATGTATTGTTCAACAGCACTGCACAAATAAGCATGATCAGGTATAGCAAGTACTCTGTCAGGAAGCTGGTTCTACAGATGTATAATATCAAGGCATGAATGCTCATACTACATATACGTCGCACACATAGCACAAAGAAAACCTTTTTCAAGAGTTTTCCCTTCTGGCAGATATGAGTGGGCCATAAGCAGCAGGAACTTTATTGCAGGACATTGTGTAATACCGCTTATGAAAGAATGAAGAGAGTTAAGAGGCTTTTAACAGGAGTACCTCATGCTGCTCTAATAAGAGGAACGATGAGCAAAAACATTTTTGGTAGAGCACTTAAACAGTAACTTTCTGAAAGGCAGAAAATTCCAGGTGAGAGTTGGAGGTACATTTGGCCCACACATACCAACAACACGGGCATACAAGAAACACTACAGCCTATGGTGTATTACAGTCTATGGGAAAGCTATCTTATGCAGAAATCAAGAATGATGCAACAAGCCCTCGACAACACTTCAGACTTTCTTGGCCGGTCTGGCCTCTCGCTTTCTGATAAGTCAGCTCATATCAACGTCGAAAAAAAAAGAAAGACTAGAATCAAGAACTGCCCCAGATTGCACATTGTGATCCACATAGCTGGACAAGTATGCCCACAAGACAACATCCACAAATCCTCAGCCAGTGTAAGCCCATGACGGCAGAGCCAGCACGTGGGTGAAACAATTATGCAATGCCTGGACGCAACTTCCACACCTGGTGAAAAGAATAATCTCGAAATAATGGGGGTGGACAAGTGGATACTATAGAAAATCGCAGATGCTGTGCTTGTGTCCAAGGTATGGTACGGTATGAATTACCAGCAGCACACAAAAAAGACAACTCGTCGAATACAGGCATCGGGTAGTAATAACAGGTCTTTCCAACTTTACCATGCTTGAAGACCTCTATGAGAAAGAGCTAACGAACAAGCACCTAGACAGTAGAGTTGCAGCCTGCAGCACAAATTCTTTGTCTCAAGAGCTCAGAACCTCGTCCCAAGATACTATGCCAGCTAGCATATGAGATGCAAAGACGACTACCCCTCCCTTCAGAAACACAACCTCGGGAGTGCCTGAACTTGAAACACAACAGGCCCATACCGTGGAATATGGGGGCAAACAATTAAGCCAGGAGACTATATGCAACTGCCAAACACACAGAGGAGGTTGCTAATCATGAAGATGCAAGCAAACATAAGGCACATATGGCATGGCAATAGCAGTGTAACAGTAGTATGACACTACATAAAGCTAAACCCTATATAAGTAAGTACCATTCCAGGTCATCCTACACCTAGAAAAGCTGAACTGAAAGCAATCAAAGCAGCACTTGTAGTGCAGATTACACCCTGCACAACACCCTGCATGGATTCACTAGAAACTATTTGGGCCTGCACATCACACAAGATTGTCAGGAAAATCAGGAGATTGACACGCGACTTGCAAGCACATGGCCAGAAATTAAATTACAGGACACATAACCGTGCAGATATTCCAGGACACAAGCAGGCTTATAAGCCCGACATAATAACTGAAAACTAGATGACTTTGTGTGCAATCATTATTAACTAAAGTGCAACAGATTGACAACAGACAAGAACGAAGTGCTCTGTGTGTTCACTTCGTTCCTGTCCATCGTATTTCTGTTGCACTATAGTTAATTACTATAGATTGTAACACCATAACTTGATACCAACATGCACACTATAGGATGCAGACAAATGCTCAGGACAAACTCCAGAATGTTTGCATCCTGATACTTATGAAAGTGAACGGTTTCATTCCATGGCTGTCAATGAGACGGAGAGAAAACTTGATTGTGTTCGTGGAACAAAAATGCATTGATAAGCTTAGACATATAGTCATTGCTTAACACTTTCGAAATGAATAATTATAGCTTGCTATCGACATTGAAGCAGCCTTTCGACAGCAAGAAAAGGAATCAGTTTTTCCAGCTCTGAACATCGAATTGCAGGAAATGCAAGCAGACACAAAATTCTGCCAATATAATCTGTTTAGGAATACCAAATTGGAATAAACATGGAGGCTTGCACTTGTACTTTCTCTGGCTGAGCAATCTAGTTTGAAATGACTCCCATAAGCATGTCGTAACAATGTTGATCTAATACAGATTAAATGCATGACTAGCTTAAGAAATCTGGATGATTGCTATATATTACAGTGAAGAAACTATAATATCTAATAACATTGATAATAATATTTATTTCCACAGAACCGGCTAAGCGTGAGAGGCGTGCGAGGCTGAGCAGAAAGCTGAAAAATTCTACGGCAAGTGCGCCTGCCGTGGGCCCACGATCCTGCATTATGGATAGCGCGTATTGATATGGTCTTCTTCTTAGAAGTTCCGAGTATAGTACCAGCGCGAGACACGGGACAACAAAGTGGACGAGAAGTGTGTCTTTTAGAATGCTATGTTACAACGTACAGGTTTCTACAAAAGTGACGGTAACTGCTCGAAACATTTGATTCGTCGGCTTTTGCGCCTTTAGAAATATTTATAGAGGGCTCCCATATATATATTCGCAGCGCAAGCACGGCGATGGACGAACCAGGCTAGCGCTAAGGTTGAATTTCACAACACAATTTTCATTCCACGTCGTAATCACACAGATCGTTTGAGGCTTCGTTCAGGGGCACACGCGGGCGTTCGGGTTGGTGCTTCTTGATGCGTTTGGCGTAAGAATATGGCTAGGAGCAGGCACCACATATGCGCAATGACGGGCATTGTACACGCATCATTTCTCCAAAAGCTGACGCCGAGCACGGGTAGCGCGAGGATCTTGTTGGGCTGACACGACAACTTCGTGCAGCCGAACTCCGAATACTGCATATACGGTGAGGGCAGCTATATGAACTTGTCGGTAGGCCATCTTGTAGATTGTTGTAGCGCAGGCAAAACGAAACGGTCATAGAAGGTAGATAAGACAACACACAGCGCTGAACCATAGAATAAAGAATTGCTGAACCACCTGCGAACAGCTGTTTACGTGCGCGATGTTGCACTGATCTACAGAAACCGCCGTCGCGCACTCCAAGACAAATCTTAACTAACGGTTTTAAATTAGTAAACGTACATATTATTTGCTTCTAATCAAGATAAGTCAATAATATGATAGTGTAAACGTTTTATTCACTACAATAAAGTAATTATGCAGCGTGTGCCGCGAAACCTGGCTGTAAGCAACCCTGGGCGTCGCACCAGTCGCATTGTTGAAATCGCAATCACGTGAAATGAGCCCTCTAAAAATCGCATTGCGACGCGTGCGACAGCACCGATTTTCGTCGTTGCAGTCGCAGCATGTGAAACAGCCTTCAACCAACTCGACCGCACTCCGCAATGCCGGCATGCCTGGGGACAAACGAATACAACGCGCTCTAATGTTGAATTCCAATGGCGGAGTCGGAGCAAGTTTTTCTGCTCGTTTCGGAGCAAGTTTGTTCCAATGACAGAGTGAGGGCGGGAGTAAGGTGTTCCAATGAGAGTCGGAGTGGATTCAGAGCGGGAGTCACTCCGTGGAGCAGAAAAAGATGCGCCGCCAAAATCGGCGGAGTGGACCGGAACTCTGCGTGACGTATTTCCTTTACCACATTTGTCTGCTGGGAGGCGCCACCGGTCACGACTCGCGAGGAAGCAAAAGCTGATGCACGCTTGCCGAGATATCCATTCCGCACTTTCGAAACAACAACAGGTGAACGGCGCTGAAGAGACAAGTGACTGGTGCGGTGGCGCTGGGAGCAAACGGCGGAAGGAAATGACAACACGCGAGGCATCCTGGGTAACTCGGAGATAGAAGTTCCGCTTCCGCCTTGCTCCGGCGGCGCAGGTTGTGTTCCACTCGCGGATTTGGAGGCGTTGCTCTACGCCAGTGTCGAGTGTTCGCTCGCGGAGTCCGTCGGCTGCTCCAACTCCGCCATTGGAATTCAACATAAGAAACCTCCTCCGTAGTGCCTAGGCTGAGTCATATATTCAAGGAGCAAAAGCCCCCAGATTTTCTGTCTCTCGCCCGCTCTTACTCACGCCTGCGCAGAAACGTCGAGCTCTGTCAAGAGTGCCACACCCCGGTCTACCTACTAGCAATCCTAAAAAGGCAGCCGGGTTGTCTGGCTGACCGCGTCGCCGCAGGGAAGGCGGGGCATCTCGCAATTTCTTTAGCAATTTCAGGGACGTGCCGCCATCTCGCGGCACTTTGGGTTTGTACACACGCTTTCGATATTTTTTTCGTCGTGGGTTGGCACGCTCCCGTCCGCTATCTACTTCTGCAAAATGGTGAGCTCAGACGAAGAAGACGAGATCGTTGACATTTTACTCGCCACTTGTCTAGTCGCTTTTCAAGATTTTTTACAGCGCAACAGAAGACAAGGACAAAAGAAGGTATAAAGCGACGACACGGCGCCGTGCCGTCGTTTTATACCTTCTTTTATCCTTGTCTTGTGTTGTGCTGTAACAAATCCTACTATGAATCCCAACCAACTGGCCCAACTTGCCGTTTTGACGCTTTTCAAGAACAGAAACAAAAAGCCCAGAGAAAGACATTCGTTTACATTCGTTCACCAGCGCTTTCGCAGTGTCGGGTTCTGATTGGCTGCGGCTAAAGCGGCCAAATTGTCCGCGCGGAAAAAATCGGTCCGGGCGCGATCCGGCCAAGCGGCCGGATCCGCGTGTCCGCTTGTCCGCTCCGCCTTCGGTGTGAACGTGCCTTTAGACAAAGTTACACCCTTTGGGGTGTATCTCTCCCACCCAACAATAATCGTCATCTGCCGTGCTTGCGTTTCCTTCTTGAAAACGCCGCGCCCGTTACTTTTCTGTCGGGAATGCTATGTGATGCTGATAACGCGCATGCCGTTCGTTACTGGAAATTACCGGGTTCGCCGCGTGAAAAAAAGGAAATGCGGACAAGACAGATGACGATTATCGTTGCGCGGCAAAAGGCTGTAATTTTGCTTAAGAGTGCACCAGATGTGCTCCACCTTGGTAGAGAAAGAGGAGGTGTCGCCTCGCGGGGTATATATATATATATATATATATATATATATATATATATATATATATATATATATATATATATATATATATCATGAGAAGCCAAGAAACGCTGACGCCAAGGACAACATAGGGGAAATTACTTGTGCTTAATAAATGGAATGTAGAAACGATAAGTTAATCGAAATTAAAGTGGATGAAAACAACAACTTGCCGCAGGTGGCAACCGAAACCACAACCTTCGCATTTCGCGTGCGATGCTCTACCAGTTGAGCTACCGCGGCGCTGTTTTCCCATCCACTTTCTTGGGTATTTATGTGTACTAGTAGAACCCTGGGAGTACACATAAATACCCCTAGTACACATAAATACACAAGAAAGTGGATGGGTAAAGAGCGCCACGGTAGCACAATTGGTAGAGCATCGCACGCGAAATGCGAAAGTTGTGGCTTCGGTTCCCACCTGCGGCAACTTGTTTTATAATCCACTCTAATTTCGATTAACTTATCGTTTCTACATTCCATTTGTTAAGCACAAGTAATTTCCCCTATGTTGTCCTCGGTGTCAGCGTTTGTTGGCTTCTCATGATATGACTAATAAAAATCCGGCCCCTCGGTTAACCCCCGCTCTTCTCGTCTATATATATATATATATATATTCATATATATATATATATATATATATATATATATATATATATATATATATATATATATATATATATATATATATATATATATATATATATATATATATATTGACGCAACTATATTTGGCAGAACCATAATTCAGCGGGTATGCGCCAGTGGGGATGACGCTGAAGTAGCGCGGGTTTTTAGGTGAAGCGGGGGAAACGAAGAAGACGTTGTTGTTGTTCTCTTGGACGACTGATAAAGTGCGTTTCTTGGCGGTGCTGCTACGCATACTCGTCGATCCCACGTCGTTACACTGGTGGAGGTGCTGGGTATTCTTCATGCTTGGCACCCCTTCGCGGAGCCGACGATCGAGCCCGGAATCACCATCGCGCATCGAAACACCGGTCCACCGCTTCAGTCGTCGCCTGCTAGGCTTAGCGCCCGAGTCCAGTCCCCTGCAAGAAACTTCGAGAAATCGTTTGCCTCCTACAAATAACATGGCCACCGCAGCTCCATCGCAAATAACACTACAGAATCCTATAGTCCCGGAGAGCTCTCATGGTGATGCCTTTGAAGACGTCCAAGATTGGCTAGACCAGTTCGAGCGCGTCGCCCAGTATAACCATAAGACCAGCTCGGCGGACAAACTCTCAAGTGTCTATTTTTATTTGAAGGACAATGCTCGTACGTGGTACGTAAACCGGGAGAGGAGCTTTGCCACGTGGGACGACTTCCGCGCACAGCTGCTGGATACCTTTTCAAGCATCGACAGGGGGGAAAACGCGCAGCGTCTCCTTGAAATCCGCGTTCAAAAGCCCAATGAGAGTGTTGCTATGCTCTCGGAAGACATGGCCCGTCTTTTCCGTAGGGCAGACACAGACATGCCAGAGGAAAGAAAGCTGCGATATCTCCTGCGAGGAGTGAAGGAGCAACTGTTTGCCGGCCTTGTGAGAAATCCACCGACAACAGTGGCACAGTTCACAAAAGAGGCTACAGCCATTGAACGGGCCCTGCATCAACGATACCGCCAGCATGACATGGGCAACTCGACGGCGAACACTTCCGTACTGGCTGCGAGTAACGACATGTCTCTGCGTGAAGTTGTCCGCGAAGTGGTGCGAGAAGAGCTTCGGCAGTTCGGCTTTGTGGTCGCGTCTACGGAACCGACGCCAGCGTTATCTTTTGTTGCTGATGTCGTCCGGGAGGAAGTCCGGCAAGCTTTTTCAGCGCCAGACTGTGGCAACGTTCCGCGGCGCCTCACTTATGCGGAAGCTGTTCGCCGTCCACTCAACGCAACTTCAACGCCGTTGACACCCATTAATACAACACCACCTACGCCACAAATAGAACCGGCATCGTCACTCTCGTCGACTCTACCGACCCCGCCGATCATGCCAGCACAAACAACGCCGTATTTTCGACATGCGTACGCCACCCCTTGGCTCCATGGAGAGTTACCGCCGAACTACCAGCGTCGGAAAACCGATTTGTGGCGCACCGTCGACCGTCGACCAGTGTGCTACCATTGTGGTGAAGCTGGACACGTGTATAGAGTTTGCCACAAATAGAACAACTATCGCGCCGCTCAACACCCAAGCTTTCCTGCCAACTATGCTTATTCTCCGTACCACAGTCGACGCGCTTACAACGACGCTCCTGTGAACAGTCAGCCACAAAATACGACGATGCCCCGACCACGTTCTCCTTCTCCATCTCCGGCGCGCTACAATTCGCCGACTCGTCGCAGTTTTGCCGACGTCACTAGGGGCAGATCGCCTAGCCCTCGACGGGGAAACTAGCCGCAGCGACCTCCGGGGGTGAGGTTGCCAATACTCTAACTGCTCCACATCCCCCGTTATCGACGAACGACGACGTGAAGACTACATTGACGAAAAAGACGCCCAGCACAACGACGAATACGACGAATAGAAGTACGAAAGACGTAACTGACATCGTCAGCGCCGAGCTCATCGTTTGCATTGATGGCCACGAAATAGCCGCTCTGGTTGACACTGGCTCCCATTTTTCAATCTTTAGCTTACAAGTCGCTGACAAACTGAGGAAGGTGAAGACACCTTGGCACGGGCCCAGCATAAGAACCGCCGGAGGTCAGTTGATGACACCTGTCGGGAAATGCACGGCCCGACTCTTAATCGCCGGTTCAACCTTCGTCGTCACCCTCGTCATCCTTACTGAGTGTTGTATAGAACTTATACTGGGCATGGATTTCCTACGGGAGTACGGCGTCGTGATTAACATCCGTGACAGAAGCGTCACATTTGCCACGAGTTCGGATAATGTCACCCATGAGAAGCCACAACAACCTCGCTTACGTATTGCCGCGGACGACGTCATACTTTTGCCGCGGAGTTGCTCCCTCGTACAGGTGCGCTGTGACAGCCTGCAAAGTGGGACTGGAGTAGCTGAACACATCAGTGCGCTAGCACTGAATTGCGGTGTGTCCATTCCCAGAGCACTTATCAATGTAATCGACGGAAGCGCCGAACTCTTGCTGACAAATTTTAGTAGGGAGCGCCGACACATCGTTAGAGGCACTGCTGTCGCCTATTTCGACGAAGTGACAGAAATACGAGACTGCCACTTAGCGCAGGAGTCGGCCTCTACAATCCACACAGCTGCACCTATTGTAGACGTTAATCCGACGTTAACGGCCGTTGAGCGGAACCGTCTGCTTGAGCTCATCAAGCAGTACCAGGGCTGTTTCTCCTCTGCGTCAAGAGTTGGTCAAACGCCACTTACGAAACACCGCATCATTACTGATGTCGACGCCAGACCCATCCGACAAAACCCTTATCGTGTGGCCCCAAAGGAACGCGAAGCGATACAAAAACAAGTGAAGACAATGCTAGAAGATGGCGTTATTCGACCATCTAATAGTCCGTGGGCATCACCTGTAGTTGTAGTGAAGAAGAAGGACGGTAGCCTGCGCTTCTGCGTCGACTATCGGAAGCTCAATCAGGTCACAAACAAGGACGTTTATCCACTGCCGCGTATTGATGATTCCTTGGATAGGTTGCGAAACTCGTGCTACTTTTCCTCAATGGACTTGAAAAGCGGTTATTGGCAGATCGAAGTGGATGAGAGAGACCGTGAGAAAACAGCCTTTGTGACGCCTGACGGACTTTATGAATTTCAGGTACTTCCTTTCGGTTTGTGTTCGGCGCCAGCAACATTTCAGCGTCTAATGGACACTGTGCTCTCCGGACTCAAATGGCAAACATGCCTGGTGTACTTGGATGACGTGATTGTCTTTTCCGCAACGTTCGACGAACACTTACGAAGGCTGAAAACTGTTTTTGAAGCGATACGCTCTGCCGGTCTTACTTTGAAGCCTGAGAAGTGCCATTTTGGTTTTCATGAGCTCCAGTTCCTCGGTCACGTCGTCAGTAGCCAAGGAGTCCGACCTGATCCGGATAAAATTGCCGCCGTCGCTAATTTTCCGATTCCATCAGACAAAAAAGCCGTGCGACGTTTTCTGGGACTCTGTGCATATTACCGGCGATTTATTGCGAATTTCTCGCGTATCGCATGGCCGTTAACACAGCTCACCCGAGAAGATATGCCTTTTACTTGGGGCGAAGACCAGCAGCGGGCATTCCACGAGCTCCGGCAACGCATGCAATCGCCTCCCGTATTAGCACACTTCGATGAGGAAGCCCCGACGATATTGCATACAGACGCTAGTAATGTCGGTCTAGGGGCGGTGCTAGTACAATGGCAGGGCGACAGCGAAAAGGTGATTGCTTACGCCAGTAGGACACTATCCCGAGCCGAAGCTAACTACTCCACCACTGAAAAAGAATGCCTCGCAATGGTATGGGCAGTTCTGAAATTTCGTCCGTATTGGTATGGTCGGTCTTTCACCGTCGTTAGTGACCACCATTCCCTCTGCTGGCTCATTAATTTGAAAGATCATTCCGGCCGGCTCGCACGCTGGAGTCTTCGACTCCAAGAGTTCGACTTTGTTGTTACATACAAGTCGGGAAAACGGCACGCAGACGCCGACTGCCTTTCTCGGTCTCCTGTTGAGCCGGCAGCACAAGACGATGACGACACGGTTTTTCTGGGACTCGTGGATACTGCCGATCTTTCACGCCAGCAACGGGATGACATTGAATTGCTGCCGCTTATTGATTACCTCGAAGGACGAACCAACCGCGTGCCGAGGCTCTTTGCAAGAGGGGTGGCATCATACTGCTTGCGTCGCAACGTCCTCTACAAGAAGAACTTCTCGCCTAGCGGCAGCAACTACTTACTTGTTGTTCCATCACCGCTTCGACGTGAAATCTTACACGCCTGCCACAACGAGCCGACTGCTGGGCACTTGGGCTACACTCGCACATTGGCACGGATGCGGCAGAATTACTACTGGCCGAGACTTACTGCGGTCGTTAAACGTTACGTTCAGACATGTCTGGATTGCCAACGTCGTAAACCGCCATCCGTCAAACCAGCCGGCTTACTGCACCCTGTTGACGTACCGGCCACACCATTTGCACAAGTAGGCATGGACTTTCTGGGCCCCTTCCCAACGTCTACTACTGGTAATAGGTGGATAATCGTTGCCACGAATTATCTCACTAGATATGCCGAGACAAGTGCCCTGCAACGGGCAACAGCAGATGAAGCGGCACGATTTATTCTGGAATCCATCGTTTTAAGGCATGGCGCTCCCGCAGTAGTCGTCACGGACAGAGGTACTGCGTTCATGGCCAAGTTTTTAGATATCGTTCTACGTCTAAGTGGTACCGCCCACCGGAAGACAACAGCGTATCACCCTCAAACGAACGGACTGACAGAACGACTCAATAGGACATTGGCTGATATGATAAGCATGTACGTAGATGTGGAGCATAGGAACTGGGACGAGGTTTTACCTTATGTCACCTTCGCGTACAATACGGCTCGTCAAGAGACCACTCGCAAGACGCCCTTCAGTCTCGTATACGGCCGTGAGGTTACAATAACATTAGACGCAATGCTCCCTCATGAATTTGACGACAACGAGACGGGTGCTGAACAGATAACACACCGAGAAGAGGCAGCTAGGCAGCTTGCGCGTCTGCGAATCCACGAACAGCAGGACATTGACGCCAGACGCTACAATCTTCGGCACAAAGCCGTAACATACAACATCGGCGACAAAGTGTGGGTCTGGACACCTATTCGACAGCGTGGGCTCTCTGAAAAGCTCCTACGTAAATACTTCGGGCCCTACATAGTTCTCCGACGCATCAGTGACGTCAACTACGAAGTCGTTCCAGACAGCTCGCGCTGTTCAAAGCGCCGACGGCATTTACCCGAGGTCGTTCACGTGCTGCGTATGAAGCCGTACTATGAGGACTGCCAAGACTGCGCAGTTCTTTACCGCTGCTTTCCAAGCCTCTATCATCGGGACGATGATCTTTTCTAAAGGGGGAGCAAATGACGCAACTATATTTGGCAGAACCATAATTCAGCGGGTATGCGCCAGTGGGGACGACGCTGAAGTAGCGCGGGTTTTTAGGTGAAGCGGGGTAAACGAAAAAGACGTTGTTGTTGTTCCCTTGGACGACTGATAAAGTGCGTTTCTTGGCGGTGCTGCTACGCATACTCGTCGATCCCACGTCGTTACAATATATATATGCGCTTCACTTCAGTGTATTTAGTCGTTATGGAGAGCGCGAAAGAGACGCAACAACGACAGAACAAAGCGAGGAAGAGAGAACGCTCTCAAGCGACGCTAGGTGAACACGCCGCACGACTCGAGAAACGTCGTAACGAAGGTGCAGCTAGAAGAAGCCGTGCCACGTCCCGGAGTGACTCTTCAACTGCGGCAGAGACCGCTTTGAGTTCTCGAGAGCGTCGGAATGAGACGCTGCGTAGACGTTACCTAGTCGTTTCCTAGCCTAGTCGTTACCTTAACATTGTATCTTGTCGTGTCTACACAACAGAACTAAACAACAAGCTAACACCACAAGCGTAGCCATGCAGCTCTTGCTTTTGCAATTCAACTAAGGTTAACCAGAGCTAAACCACAGGCAACCTTTTGACGAACAGGACGGCCGTGCTAACGATCGAGGGGATTGAGTCGGCCGAGTTGGAGTTGGGGAGCGGGGGCACGCCGCAAGGCTCGGTCCTTTCGCCCTTCCTTTTCAACGTCGCCATGCTCGGTCTCATTGAAATATTAGGAACCATAGAGGGGCTGCACCATAGTCTCTATGCGGATGATACCCTCTGGGTGGCGGGTGGCAACGACACACACACACACAAGAAGTCCTGCAGAGAACCATAGACGCGATGGAAGTGTACGTCAAGTCGAGAGGCCTGGGCTGCTCTCCGCAAAAATCACAGCTCCTGCTCTATCAACCTGCATGGAGGGGATGCAAGCAGGCAACTATAACACCACCAATCCAAATCTCAGTGATGCAGCGGGAGGCAGCTCATTCCGACGGTACCCAGCATCAGGGTCCTTGGCCTGCAAATCCAGGCTATCAGGTACAACACCGAAACCATAAGGGCACTCGAAAAGAGCGTGTATTAGACGACTCGCCTCATCTCGCGGATCGCCAACCGGCACCACGGGATGAAAGAGGGCCACCTTATTAGACTGGTGCAGGCATTAGCCCTGAGCCGCGTGATCTACGTCGCCCCATTCCTGAATCTCAGGAGGGACGACCAAACATCTACGTTCCGCCACTACCCAAAAACACGCACCCGGCATATAACGCGGAACGGAGACGGACAAGGGCACAGACAGCGCAGAAAAGATTCGAGAGATCTGAGGACGGGGTCTACGTGGACGCCGCTGATTATGACGATCGCGACGACATAGCCATAGTAATAGTAAATCAACATGATAATTCAATCGCTTCCGGCTCGATCCTCACGACGTCGCCGGAAGTTGGGGAGGAGGCAGCCATTGTCCCTGGCAATGACGACATCCTCCAAATACAGATTCATAGTGAGCGACTCCAAGTCGGCCAACCTAAATTTCGCAAAGGGGCGTGTGTCGTCTGAAGCCCTCACCATCCTGCTGTCCGGTTTTCGTGGCAATCGAGTCAGGGGGGACCAAATCGCCTGGGCGCTGGCCCACTACGGCCTCCCGGGGCACGACGCGGCTCCAGGTCCAACCAGTCGAGCCGACGCCGTCCTTTCCACCGCTGACGCTCACTCGTTTTGCCGGTCGGAGGGGACAGGCTGGTGTCCTATCAGGACATCCTTGATTATAAACATGTGAGGGCCAAGTATGCTGCAGCACACATAACTTTAACTAAGTGGCAATCGGTGGAATAGCGTTTAATCCATACCAACAACTTCCCTAACTCTGTAGCCTACAGCCGCTGTTACCCGGGACTGTTTACAGCCGAATGCAAAATTTTCAAAGGCAGGGCACACCTTTACCAGATGGTTTGGTAGTGCCCCCTCAAACGTAGTCACGTCCAACAGAAAGAGCACTCTTCTTGAGAAATCAGGTCTGCGGAGCAGTGGGAGACCACGCTGCTCAGCTCCGATCCGGAAGTGCAAGTCCGACTCGTCCGGATGGCTGAAGACGTCGCCGGGGCCAAGGACTCCTGGCTGCCGCCTAAAGGGGGAAGAATGCAGAAGAGGATCTCCCTTAGATATTCCACCTCTTCCCTTTTCCTTGACCGCACCCCGAGCACACAATAAAGTTGTTCTCTCTCTCTGTCTTTCGCGCGCTCGTGGTGATAACTGTGTCGCTTGAACTTGGGTAGGTGTGCTGTTGGCGTTTCGTTTGCGTAACCGCGAGTGCCAAAGTAATCGTAAAACCCCGTGCATTCGGAATAACAGAACTTCTGTTGGCGTTTGTATCCCGATCTGAGAATTTGCTGCCCGTGATGGCCTGTCATGCTGCTGAATTTAACCACGCGTGTACTTAAGGCTGGTATTGTTTTTGGCTAACAGTGTCGTGCATGTTGTCGTAACAACGAAACATCTGTGCGAGTTGTTAGACTTCTGATTATTTACACGTGAGCGGATGCATGCTAGTATGGCGTTAAGGTCAACTTCACCTCTCGGCTCTGTAACGACGAAGCGTGTGCTCTGATTACCTCGTCCGCACGTGGTAGCATTTCTTTTATTATTATGAAAGTTTGTGAGAGTTGACTCTGTCACGCGCTTGTAGCGAGTAACTGTGTCGCTTAAGATCGTCAGCCATTGATGTTTTGTTTGCTTAAAGATCGCGATAGAAATCGTAAAAACTGCGTAAGGATGGATTAACTCAATTTCCTTTACTTATTTATGTCAATACTGTGAATGTCACGAAGGGCGTTACAAAGAGGGGTGGGAGTCTATACAATAAGTGAAAATTGTGGTTTCGAAGGATGTTGAAACAGCTTGTCGCTGACCTTGGAATGAAGGGATAAGCGTGCTGGTTTGTACGTGCAACTTGGGTCGCAGAATACATATGTAGGCATCTGCACCACGATCGGAGCACTTGCTGCGCGTGGTGTTTAATAGGTCCGCCACACTGCTGAACTGTACGACGCTTGTATTTACGGCTTGTGTACCAGCCGTAAAGACAAGCGTCGCGCAGTTCCTCAGAGCGGCCGTCCAGTCAACCATCACGTGCAGCGTACCAGCAGTAAAGACAAGCGTGGTAATGTTCAGCAGTGCGGCCGGCCAATTAACCATCACGTACAGCATATATATATTCGTGCCAAACAGTGTCATGCACATTTTTCGAAATAACAAAACTTTTGGGCGACTTGTTAGGCTGCTGCCTCTTTGCATGTGGTCGGACGCATGCTATCGTGATGGCAATAAGAACAAGCTTACGTCTCAGCTTTCTGTAACGATCCTTCGCACGTGGTCGTATTGTTTCGTATTAGTAATGGGGAACATTTGTCCATCTTCGTTTACTGCTAAATTTGTATCACGCGCCTGCTCTCACTGATTAACCGTGTCGCTTGAGCTTCGTCTGGTATTTGAGTTATATTTGCGTAACCGCTATTGCGAAAGCGATCGTAAAATGGCGTAGGTTGAAATAACTAAACATTTGTGGGCATTTACATCGCGATCGCAGCACTTGTTGCACGTGATGGTTGGCGGGCGGCGCTGCTGAATTTTCCCACGCATTTCTGTCAAACTGCCGTGCACGTTCGTTTCTTGGAATAACGAAACTTTGGGCGACTTCCTGTGAACCGCTGCTTATGACGTTATCGGGTGCACGCTAGTATGATGCTGAAGTCAAGCTTACGTCTCAGGTGTCTGTTACGATCGAAACGTTTACGCTACTTATTAGACTATTGCTCGCTCACACGCTGTCATTCATGGGGAACGTTTATCTCTGTTAAATGTTAAGTATAAACCCCATGCAAGCGATCTTGCGCGCGACAGCGACAAGCGACGCGACGGAGATGGCTGTCGCGTCACTCGTCGTCTACAAGTCGTACCTCGTGCGAGCGATGACTTCGAGCGACGCCCCAAGACACTCTGGGGAGCGATCACTCTATTATTGAGATCCGGCTTCCCTTGCGTACACAAAGACCAAGTCGGACACCGCGCCACAAAAGCATCTGTCTCGTTTACTGGAACAAGGCGCGTAAACGACTCGAACTGGATGAGATTGATGAGAACAAAGACACCACAGAATGGACAATGTACTGCAGGCTGTGTCC
The DNA here is from genome assembly GCF_050947875.1 of Dermacentor variabilis. NCBI lineage: Eukaryota > Metazoa > Arthropoda > Arachnida > Ixodida > Ixodidae > Dermacentor > Dermacentor variabilis. The sequence goes on along the minus strand of NC_134570.1, from coordinate 191,083,937 downwards.
CAACATGCATCCCGCATTGCCGCCACAGATCAACCCCAGGTCGACATTCACCTCTTAGCCCGCAGACTGGTGAGCTGGTGGCGCCGTGCAAAGAATAATAGGACGCTCCACCAACGTAATTATACACTCCATAACTCAGGAGAGCCAGGAATACGCTGGCCAACTGGCATCTCAACGGTGGTGGCAAACACGGGAAGACCTCAATGGCCAGTTTCACACACCTAGGGTATGGCAAATCTTTTGCACTCTCATGGGCCAAGCCAAACCTCGCTACGCCCTACAACGATATCAAATGCAGACCGGGTGCTCCACACCAGAAATTATCCAAGAACTACGAGAGACATTTTATCGGGAGTTCAACCCACCACCACTTGCACCCTTTCCGCAATCACCAACCAAGCCAGAAGGGATTGACTCCGCATTTACACTCCAGGAGCTGCGATCAGCACTCATGCAGCTCCGACGCAATACAACTCCGGGTCCGGATCAGACAACATATACCATGCTCCGCAACTTGCCCGAAAACCACCAGAAGCACCTTCTACACCTCATTAACCACGCATGGGAGACGGGGAGCATTCCACAGTCATGGAAGGAAGCTTTAGTTATTTTCGTCCCCAAACCTGACAAACCTTCCAACACGCTTAAAAACCTTCTCCCGATATCCCTCACATCGTGCGTGGGAAAATTGATGGAAAAGATGGCCCTGACGAGACTAGAATGGCACCTTGAGAGCCAGGGCCAATTCCCAGACACACTCATCGGCTTCCGCAGGCACGTATGCGCCCAAGACGTGGCCCTGCAAATTACCACAGATGTCTACGACCACCCTAGCTCGGCACAACTCCGGACAATTGTAGGCGTGGATATCAAACGTGCCTTCGATAATGTCCTGCACCAAGCCATCATTGACAACCTAGCAGCCACCAAACCCGGAGAACGTATGTTTCGCTACGTCTGCGGCTTCCTCAATGCTAGGCAAGTGCGCTTCTTGGGTCTGGACACCCAACCATCCATGTGCTTCCCTATAAACCGAGGAACGCCACAAGGTTCCATTCTGTCACCGACTCTCTTCAACTTGGCGATGAAGGACCTCCCCGCAAAGCTCAACCTCGTTACAGGTTTACGCCATGCGATATACTCTGACGACATCACACTTTGGTGTGCCACCGGAAACCCAGGCGAACAGGAAGCCACACTTCAAACCGGCTTAGACATCGTCGACACCTACATACACCAGCTAGGCCTCACATGCTCCCCGGAAAAATTAGAGTATTTCGTCGTACTGAATTCCTCTACGCGCAAAGCGGCTGCTGAACGCGCCCGCAACACCTTGACAATTACCGGCGAACCTAACCCGCGCAGAAAATCCGTCCGCATACTCGGAATTCGGTGGCAAGAGAATTGACGTAGTGCGGAGTGGCTGCGACGCATTCTCCATCAGGCAAGTCAAGTCATACACATGATGACACGCGTAAGCAAGCGCCACACAGGCCTGCGTGAATACGAACTACGTAAAATTGCTGAGGCAGCAATCTACTCCCGAATCCTCTATGGCCTGCCATACGTTGCACTTACAGGCACCCAGACCAAACGACTCGAGGCTTCTTTACGAAGATTCACCGCATTGAAATGGGTATTCCCAGGTACGCCCATAGCATCGATATTGAACGCGCAACCCTGCAAAACACCTTGGATGTGAAGGTCCAAGCCCACCGGGAATCTCAGCCTCTCCGTCTGAGCACCTCGTCCCAGGGACGCGCCATCCTGCGAATGTTAGGACACGACACTTCACCACTTCCACCTCTTTCCCATCGATCCTCCACCATCGATAACTATCCCTCGAATCGATACCCCGGAATATGCACTCCGAACGCAACGCAGGCAGGCGACAGTCGCGGACGACCCATCTAACTGACCCAGCGCATGACACTTCGCCGCCTTCTTGCCGACCGAATGCAAGACGGCAGTCATCGGCCCTCAGGGTGACATCACTCGTTGGCATAGCGGAGTACCGCCTCCAACCGACGCCGAGATCCTTGCCATATCGGAAGCCATTACTATTCCCCCTCACTCCACGCCGACCATAACCGTTCGCTCAGACAGCCAGGAAGCCCTTCGTTCTTTCGCAAACAACCTAATTCCCTGTCATATTGGGGCATCCCTCACGCTACGCCACATGCAACAGCATCCCTCACTTCACGTCCTCTTGGAGTGGGTGCCGGGCCATCAGGGGATACAGGGAAATGAGCGTGCTCACTCCCTCGCTCGCGAGTCTAAAGTACCGAGCGCTCCTATTCCATGGCCTGACACCTATTGCGCCAGAATGCACCGCGCTGAACGCCGCAAGCAAAGCCGCGCTAGGTTCCGCGAACAGGGCTCGTCTGCATGTACCCTTCCGGCCCCCGATCCCTCTTTCACCCGCCACGACGGCTCCCTAATTCGTCAGGCTCAAACTCTAACATTGGCGAATGACGCCATGCAACACATTATTGAACAACGCCGCGGACACCCGGCATGCCCGGTGTGCGGCGGCTATCCCGACGTTCGCCACACGTACTGGACCTGCCTTCGTGCACAGTCCTCGCCTTACTATCTCCCCATCTCTTCCCTGAGCCCATCTATTCCTCCACTCCACCGCTCCGCCTGAACCCCACCGAGCCGCTTTTTGGACGCTCCTTGTGCAACACATAAGGTACTCCAGGGCGCCACCACACGTCCCGCTCCGGGTGCTACTACATTATCATACGGCACCGACGCGGCGGATGGCACGGACGAAGAGCCGTTTCAAATAAAGTTTTATTCATTCATTCATTCATTCATTCATTCATTCATTCATTCATTCATTCATTCCCTGGTGTTGCCGGTATGAGGGCAGCAATATAGGCGCCGAGACTAGCGTGACGCGTATTTCATTAATTTAAGTTGATGTACTTTACTGTAAAACGCAGCATAATATATTTTTGAGGGTCTTGCAGTAGGTTCTCATCATTGCACGTAAAAAATTCAATCGTTTGCTCCTTCCGTGCGACAATCGGTAGTACTTGAGTTATTTACATCCATTTCCGGCTTCGCGCTATTGGAGTCGCTCATAGCACTTCCGGGCGACGAGCGACGAATTCTATAGTTCCAGACCCAACCGATCGAGCGACAAGACCGAGCGATCCGTTCGAGCGACGGCCCGTTTCATCGCACGAAGCTGTCGCTCGTCGCCGTCGCGCACAGAATCGCTCTCATGTGGTTTAGCCTTTAGTTAAATTTCTGTCACGTTACTTCACTAGTTAATCGTGTCGTTTAAGCTTCCTCTGCTGTTTGAATTTCCTTTGGGTCACCGCGCGATCGCAAGACCAATCGTAAAACAACGTAAGGTTGGTATAACTAAACTTCTGTAAGTATTTGTATCACGATTCGGGCGGTTTCTGCACGTGATGGTGGGCCGGCCAAGCTGCTGAATTCTCGCTTTACTTCTAGGCCGGTATATTGCTCGTGCCAAAGGATGCTGTACGCTTGCTGCTTATTTACACGTTCTCCGGTGCACGCTAGTATGATGGTGAGGTCAAGCTTACGTCTCAACTGTTTGTAACTATCGAAACGTTTACGGTCATTAGACTCCTTCGCAGTTTTCGTATTTTAGTAATGAAGTCCAGGCCCCGGCAACCGCATTTAGATGAGGGCGAAATGCGAAAACGCCCCTGTACTTAGATTTAGGTGCACGTTAAGAACCCTAGTCGGTCCAAATTATTATTGAGTCCCCCACTATGGAGTGTGTCATAATCAGATCGCGTTTTGGGCACGGAAAACCGTATAATTTATTTTTTAGTAACGCAGAACGTTTGTCTCTTTTCACTGTTAATAAAAATTTTCAAAGCAGAGTTACCGTGTCGCTTAAGCTTCGTCTACCGTTCGAGTTTTCCTTGCGCAACCGCGATTGCAAGAGCAATCGTACAACCGCAGACGTTCCGAATAACGGAACTATATTGTAGGCATCTGTATTTCAATGCCGCACTTCGCACGCAGGGCGGTTGACCAACCTTGCTGCTTCAATTTTCCTCTCGCATTTGCTGTCATATGGGCCAGCGTATGTGCTGACATGTGTGCGCGACGCGCTGGACAAGATATCGAGACTGTTGCATCCCAATATTGTCATTGTATTTTTACTGGAGTTATATAGCCGACAGTCGCCTAATTTTATTATTATTATTATTATTATTATTATTATTGTTATTATTATTATTATTATTATTATTGTGATAGAAACTCTAGGGACACTCCTGACGAAATTCCGCTGAAGCGTAAGTGTGCTACGGTGGGTAGTGGCTTCGTGGGTGCTGTTGCCGCGCAGCTTAGTGTCGAACGTCGCGTAAACTTGGCTCTGTAAACGCATTGTAGATGGAAGCAGCCTGAAGCAATCACTTGTCGTTGCGGCCCCGCTTCGTCACGCCAGCGTTCATACAGCGTGTTTACCGTCAGTGAGATGCGTTCATGTTTGGCTTTGCGCACGACACCATGTTTGTTCATTTAACAAGAAAGCGAAGGTTTACTCTAGTTTACACTGGCGATAGCACGAACAGTTGCTTAATTATACCAGTCCGGTAATTTGCTGTACTAATCACTGCTTCGCTCTTCGGGCGAAGCGGCGACATTTTTTAGTGTTATCAGCTGCTTGACATAGCTATGCTGACGTAGAGACTCTGAGAATACCTTTTGTCTTTGAACAGAGTTGAAATTATTAGAACATCTTTTCTGACAACTGTTAGCTCAGCAAGTTTGTACAAAGCCACAAGAAAGCAAATTTCTGTTGAAAGTGCAGGTTGTTAACATGCACATGGTGGATAGCAATGTTCGTACACATTTCTAACACGTTTTTATTGCATACTTTACAGCCACGCTGCGTTGCTGTCATCAGCCTGGTGTCACTTTGGGTCGTTCTTCGTTGATGATCAGCACAGAAACAAGGCCACGGAAATCTAACTTTCTTAGTAACTCTCATCTTAACAGTGGATTTTCGTGCCTGCGACCACTGGAACCGATCCTGTATGATGACTAGTAAATTGTGTAGCGTACCCGTGATCTCTTCTGTTCTGCATCTGCAACCTTGGATGAAAGGTTGCACCCAGCGTGGGGTAGCTTCCTTATGGGACGATGTATCTGTGAACTCTGGGTTAATTTTTGTCTCTGTGACTGTTCAAGCAAGTACACAGAGATGCCCCACTAAGTTTACCTTAGTACATGTGAACTGCAATGTAGTCTGCCACCGCTGAGCCAGCCTGCAGTGAGCCTTAGCAAAATGTTTAGTGGCCAATGTACCTGTGATCTTTTCAGAAGTATTTGTATCTACTGCCATCGAAGAACAGCCCCGCTCTGCCTCTGGCAACTTCCATCGAGGCTGTCTGATACCCGTGAATTTTTAGGATGAACTTGTCCTTGTCTGTCGCCGCTGAAGCAAGCCTACACAAATCCTCTGTTAGCTTTTGGCACGGGTGAACTCATATAATGCATTTTCCTGTCTATGACTGCCAAAGCGAGCATGCTGCAAGCCTTTAGTTAATTGTGTAGTCGCCAAGGTACCTGTGAGGGCTCCAGCAATATTTGGCTGCGACGACAGAAAGGTCGCATTCAACATCCGTTTACTTGCTTAGAGGCCTTCGAGCCTGTAAACACTTAAGTGAATTTGTGTTTGTGACCACTCAAGTACAGCAAGTATCTTGTAACTTCTAATACCTATGAAATCAGTCTGGTTTTGTGCCGAAGCAAGTGTCTTGTGTAACTACTTTTGTATCTGTGAACTCTCCGGTAATGTTAGAGTTTGCGACCGCTTGAGTGATCCTTTAGTAATTTTATTGATGCCCAGTGTATCTATCAAATCCTTAGTACTTCACTTTGTGCGACCACCCAAGCAGACCCGCAGAAAGTCTGGAGTCGCTTCCTTCGTGGCTAACACAGCTGTGAACTTTCCAGCAAATATTGCATTTGTGTGCCTGCGACCGCTTAAGTGAGCCAGTCCGCAGTAGGCTTCCCACTAACTTCCTTTGTACCGCCCCCCCACCCCCCACACACCACTCTTGCAGAGGGCTTTAAAAGTTCTTTTACTGGCCGAGGTGCATCTGAAACGGTCTCGTCACTACACAAAAGGGTCGATGTTTGCTCTGGTGACCTTTACGAAAATTTGTTATGGATGCAGAGCGCTTTTGCTCTATAAATGGGTGATCGTACAGCAGGTGTTTGTGTCAATATATGATCACTGGACTAGTCTCAAGTGATTTCGTTAATGCCTAAAGTAGTGTGACAGCTTTATAATAACTCGTGTTAGTGTGTGTAACTACTAAATATGGCCTAGAGAAGATCTCTGGAAACATAAAGTGGTTAACATATCTGAATTGTTCAGGCAATTTTGCATTGATGTGTCTGCAACCATGAATGTGAGCCCGCAGCAAGCCTCATGATAACTTCCGTAGTGGCCTCACTGCGAATTCTTAAATTTTCCTGCTACCCAGAGCACATTTGCGAACAGTTTTGTTCATGCGTACTTTTACTTACCATGGTGCGTCATAAATAACTCCAAATGGCTGTGCTTGTATGATGAAATTATTGAGCTTTATTTGTTTGCATTGATGCACTTTACTGAAAACTGCTGAGTGCATTTGAAGGTTGAACTCGTGATCTTTCTGCAACTGTGATTGAAATAAATGCTGTATTTTTAATGAGATTGCCAAATAATTCAGCAGCCTGCAGAACTTAGCTTCGTTCCTGTTAGCACAAACCCCACAAACCACGGACATTGCCTCGAGGTACATTAGATGTATCAGTTGGAGATTCAAGACCTCCAACAGAGGTTGAGATTGCTCTAGTTTACGTGAAAATAACGTTGATGGTACTGTCAAAAGCCCTCTTCTTTACGTTGAAAAGATGTTGTATAAATGGCTGTGCTGGATATTTGCTACATGTTTTGGATATCTGTGTAAGGCTGAATTGCCCTATAACCACGTTACCCACATGAAATTTTGCACATTCACATTACTGTGTAGGAACAGTTTAGCATATTTTTATTGACAGACCGTAAATAGAACATAACATTTTTATAACATTGCTGAGAATTAAAAACTCGCAAGACTGCCTGGCGTATCAGGGCTTTTGCATATTGCTTGCTATGTTGAATGTTACGTCCTCAGTAGGCGCTATGTGACAGGTGCAAGGGGGAGAATGCCAGACAAGGTCAGATTCTTCGCGTGTACGCATAAGCGTTCCCGCGCGCCCACCTCGCGGGCGTGCAGATTCCCTATTCCTTATGGGCCTCACTCCTGGTACAAGTATATCATTGAATTACATCACATTTTAAGAGTAACTTGAACGCGCAGATAGGAGGGTAGTTGCAAACATACGACATGCAAACATGATAGTCATGAACTATAATTTGAGCAAGTGATAAAACATGTTTGTCATAGGAAAACTGGAAAAAGAACGCCTAAGGGAGGACAACTATTCATGTGTGGTCGAAAAAGTTTTGTCAGGTCCTCACAGAAACACATGGGAGCGATCATATACCAACATATGTGCCGATGAAGTGGTTTGTGCAATCAACTGCATCTGCTGAACGCTGCACTGATTGGTCCACATATTCAACATGTGTCGAAGAGTATTGCGGAGACATCACTTCACCATCTGATTTAGAAGACATTATTGTATCGTCAGTACAGAAGAGAACTGAGTTTATCAGGGCACCTACATCCAGAACGGCGATTGATATTGAATATGAACGCCTCCGAGCGATCCATTGTAGAGCGGAAAGGAAGGTTAGGCGAACTCAACCGTCATTAGACCTTGTCTTATGTCGTCGAGCTCAACGAAAAATACGGCGTCACCTTCAAAAAAATGGAAAATAACGTGGAGGACCTTCTGTTCGTCTCTGAATCCTCGAAAGCCACTTTCTAGGATCTGGCAGATAGTACGAAGCCTTCGTGCCCCTCCTCAGCAAAAACATCTTATCCGTGCTCTAGCACTTCATCAATCTCTGATGGAAGTGCAGTTTTCCAAATACTTCTGTAAGAAAGTCACCCGTACCGATATTTCAACATGTCCAACATTGGATCGACCCATGCCACCTCCTAAATATGCTCGTCTTGACCTTCCTTTCACAATGCCAGAAATGGATGCTGCACTTGCTGCTTCGGGACGATTTTCTGCACCTGGATCTGACGGTATTTCATATACTGCTCTGTGCCACCATGGTGTGGAAGGTCGGAAAGTCCTGCTGTCGTGCTATAACGCCCCGTGATCATTCAGTACAGTCCAGAAGCAGTGGAAAACTAGCCATTTGGTGGCCTTCCTAAAGCCAGGAAAATCGCCTTACGAAATTTCATCTTAGCGGTCAGTAGCTTTAGCTAGCTGTGTTGGTAAGGTGATGGAACGGATGGCGCTCACTAGATAAGAATGGTTCATGGAAAAGAATGAGCTGACCGGATTTAGAGGTGGATGATCTGCAATAGATAGAGTCATTGATCTCGTGCCCACGATCGAACACGAAAAAAGGCGACACCCAGTTGTAGGACCAGTTTTCTTAGACAAAGAAGAAGCCTATGACAATGTACTGCACGAAGCCATTCTTGATACCCTCAGTAATTTGGGCATCGGCGGCTGTCTCTACATGTGGAATAAAAATTACCGAGATGGTCGCACAGTCTTTATATCATGTCCACGAATGATGGCTAAATGACAAGACACGTTGTGGTCCGTGGAGTGCCTCAAGTAGGAGTCCTCAGCCCGACTCTTTTCAATGTTGCTCTTATTGGCCTTGCGGAAATAATTCCTGATGCAGTACGCATCAGTTCCTACGCAGAAGACATGTACATATGGGCGTACACAGTCACGCGACCGGAAATTTGTTCAAGATTGCAGCGAGCTGTTTCTTTAACGTATCAGTACCTGCAATGCCAAGGACTGCAAATGGCCCCAGATAAGTGCGCTGCGATAGCGTTCACACGGAAGCTTATGTTTTGGTATCCAGTTATGATCAATGGCAGTGTCATCCCATATGTGACCCACCACAGATACCTCGGCGTTGTCATTTACCGCGTTGTTTCATGGTCGAAGCATGTGGCAATGTTAAAGAAAAAAATAACTGGGCTTGCTCAACTTTTTTTTTGCTTTCTGGCCGGTATGAAGTGGGGTCCATCTGAGCATTCGCTACTCCGGCTGTACCAGGCTCTCTACGTCGGCTACATTCGATATAGCCTGCCAGTTTTATTACGTATGAGCCCGTCATGTTTGCGTACGCTGGAAGGTGCCCAGGCACAGATGCTGAAAACTTGTCTCGGTGTTTCACGTCGCACCTCAACCTACGGAACAATTGAAGAGGCTCGAGTCACCCCTTTACCTGTCTATCTACGATGCGAACCTCTTCGAGTATTCCTGCGACTGCTGTGCCGCCATGGACTCCATCCCTTATCGACACTACCCAATATACGGCCGGACTCCACTTTTTCAAGAGCCGTTAAATGTCAAGAATCTGCCATACCAGCATACTTTGCCCCAGCTGACCTTCCACGTATGCCCCCATCTGTAATGTCCGAAATACGAATACGTCTATCCATTCCCAGAATTTCTAAAGAATCGCGAATACCTACCGTCGGCCTCAGACATATAACGCTTGAATATATGCCGAAGGAATATGACTCCTCGTTGAATGTGTATACAGACGTATCGGTCTCGTCGTATGCGTCTGATGCGGCTTTCGTCGTACCTGCGCATTAAGTCATTCGACGGTTTCGTCTGTGTAACAAGACGACTACAACATCTACGCAGCCAGTGGAAATCAGAGATGCCGTTCAATATATCTCGCGACAACCTCCTCATGTAAGGACAGTCTTCAGTGACGCGAAATCGGCTCTGCAACTACTTAGAGTGATGTTGAAAGAAAGCGCTTTCAGAGTGTTGGCTCTTCAAACTGCCGAGTTCTAGACTTTAGCGCAAGAAAACGGCCACCACATCAAATTTTAGTGGATTCCCAGTCACTGTGGTATACAGGGCAACGAACTGGCCGATGCCGAAGCTAAGGAAGCACTCGAAGAACCAGAGTCACTGCTTGAAATTCCTTTTTCAAGAGCGGACGCCAACTGCCTCCTCTCCAGTGTCATCCGAAAATCGACAGAAAAGCACTGGGACAATCCGGATAAGCGCCACGGACGACTTCAGAGATTGGACCCTACCATTAAATTTAGGCCACCACCTAAAATTCAACGCAGCTGTACCAGTCTTCTGCACAGACTAAGGCTGGGGGTAGCGTTTACGCGCGGATACGTGCACCTGATGCGACGCACTGAGTCTCCAGACTGTGAGTTGTGCAATGGGAATGAGACTATATGTCATGTGCTTTGTGACTGCCCTAAGTACGTAGAAGCGTCAAAAGTTGAACAATGACCTTACGCATCTCGACAACCCACCGTTGAAGGAGGACGTTATTTTAGGCCCTTGGCCAGACGCTCAATCGAGTCTCAAGGCCATCTTTCCGTCCCCTTACCTCCTCCACCGCATTCATCCCGCCATTTACCTTTCTCCCTCTTGTAAATTCTGTGTCTCTCCCAAAGCAGACTTAAACCTCAGCATGTGGGGGTGCCCTAAGCACCCCTTCTCCCTTTCCTCAGGCAATCAATATCTAGTGAGGAGCGGTGGGAGGCTGCCTTGCGCAGCTCGAGGCCCGATCTTCAGGAGGCCATCCTGCAGTGGGCTGAGAGAATAAAGGAGGCCTACTTCAAGTAGTTCCTCCCCCACCCTCTATTCCATTGCCCCTTTCCCTTTAAAGAGGGATAAAGTTTTTCATCATCATCATTATCATCATTATCATCATCATCAAGGCCATCCTGGCGTTACTGAACTTTTCAAGAGTAGGGGTCTGGACTGCAGGCTTTGAGCATGCCAAATTGCTTGCTATATATTTTACATCCTCCTTCTCTAGTCATCGTCACCCATCATGCGCCTCTTTGTTCCCTCTTTCTTTCCCTCTTCCCCTTCCCCCAAGTCCGAGTACCTGGCTAGAGGAATACACCTCAGGCCGACCTCTCGGCATTTCGTATCATTAAATTTCTCTCCTTCTCTCTCCTTACAAAATACATCGGATGCCATGTTACATATATATATATATAGCTTGCATTGATTACGAGAAAGCGTTTGATTCAGTCGAAACCACAGCAGTCATGGAGGCATTACGGAATAAGGGTTAGGCGAGCCGTATGTAAAAATACTGAAAGATATCTATAGCGGCTTCACAGCCACCGCAGTCCTCCATAAAGGAAGCAACAAAATCCCAACAACGAAAGGCGTCAGGCAGGGAGATACGATCTCCCCAATGCTATTCACAGCCTGCTTACAGGAGGTATTAAAAGACCTGGATTGGGAAGAATTGGGGATAACTGTTAATGGAGAATACCTTAGTAACTTGCGAGTCGCTGATGATATTGCCTTGCTTAGTAACTCAGAGGACCAACTACAATGCATGCTCACTGACCTGGAGAGGCAAAGCAGAAGGGTGGGTCTGAAAATTAATCTGCAGAAAACTAATGTTTAACAGTCTCGGAAGAAAACAGCAGTTTACGATAGGTAGCGAGGCACTGGAAGTGGTAAGGGAATCTACTTAGGACAGGTAGCGACGGCGGATCCGGATCATGAGACTGAAATGATCAGAAGAATAAGAATGGGCTGGGGTGGGTTTGGCAGGCATTCTAAGATCAGGAACGGCAGGTTGCCATTATCCCTCAAGAGAAAAGTGTATGACCGCTGTGTCTTACCAGTGCTGACGTGCGGGGCAGAAACCTGGAGGCCTACGAAAAGGGTTCTACTGAAATTGAGGACGACGCAACGAGCTATGGAAATAAGAATGATAGGTGTAACGTTAAGGGGTATGAAATGAGCAGATTGGGTGAAGGAACAAACGCGAGTTAATGACATCTTCGTTGAAATAAAAAAAAAGAAATGGGCATGGGCAGGACATGTAATGAGGAGGGAAGGTAACCGATGGTCATTAAGGGTTACGGACTGGATTCCAATTAAGGGAAGGGAAGCGTAGCAGGGGGCGGCAGAAAGTTAGGTGGGCGGATGATATTAAGAAGTTTGCAGATACAACATGGCCACAATTAGTACTTGACTGGGGTAGTTGGAGAAGTATGGGAGAGGCCTTTTCCCTGCAGTGGGTGTAACCAGGCTGATGATATATATATATATATATATATATATATATATATATATATATATATATATATATATATATATATTATTACGATATCATCGTGCGATGCTCAAGGAACGAGCCGCCACAAGAACGACGACGAAGTGGGCCTGTGCCCTTGGCGCGAGTGAATGTCGGCCTGGCACAGATTCTCTATCTGTAGGCAGCGCACTTACTGCGTCTACCAAGTCGACAACAGGAAACACGTTTTATTCATTAGCTCCACCTCACTTAAGTTTAGTGCATATAGTATGGGTCCCTGGCCACCGAGACATTCATATTAATGAAATAGCCGATTCCTTAGCACGAGCTTCTTTAGCAGGTCCCGTGCTATTTGTGCTGCCGGCAACTGCGCACATTACTGCAGCCAGATAGCTGCAATTTTCTTTGAGCGAGGACAAAAAAGCTCTGTCATTAGCAAAATCTTCAGATTTTTACACTTAAATTATTCTTGGAACCGGCAATGGTGTCCTAACCGGAAATTTGAAGTTTCATTTACTAGGCTGCGTTGCCGTATTCCAACACTTAATTTTTACTTGCACAGATGTGGTCTGACGGTATCCCCTCTATGCCACCTCTGCAATGAACCAGAAACTATAGATCATTTTTTATTATTATGCCGGTGGTTTTCTAATCATCGAAAACTATGTCTAGAAATTCCACTTCAAAATTTAGGATTACCTTTAAGCAGCACTGTTATACTCTCCCATGGAGCTACAGTTTTGGGATATAGCCACAGGAACGTTTGCCTAGCCATTTATAATTTCCTATGTGGCACAAAAAGAATGCCTTGTTAGTCGTTTTTTAGTTTCAAGAATTGATTTATTTCTACTGCAGTTTTAAAAATTCAAAAAGTAAAAGCACAAATTCACAGTTGAAATCTTACTATTATTATTCAGAATTTACCTTACTCAGATTTAAGTATATCCTTCTTTTAACATTCCTATCAACGCTAGGCTTACTATAGTATTGATCAATACTTTATCTCTTGTATTCATAGTTTATTTTGCATCTTGAATTATTTATTTCCTTTCTTTTTTCGTGTTATTTATTTATTAACCAATTTATTTTATTTTATTTTATTTATTGAATCATATTACCTCCAGATTCGTGGCCTATCCCCCTCAGTGGGTTTGTGCCATTAACTGAGGCTTCTTCATCATCATCATCATTATCATCATCATAATCATCATCATCACTCTGGCTCCAGTCCAGTGTAAATAGCCTGTAAATAGCCTCTTGCGTCTGTGTCTTTCTACACGTAACATTCTGGTGGAGGTCAGCGATCCCCGTCCTCGCCACGGAACTCCGGAGTTGTCGGTACATCGAGCTTGTCACCATGCCTCCCGGTGACGAGCCCGCTCCTGCAACGGCTTCGGCTGATCCGACTGCTCGAATCGTCACGGTTGCCCAACATCGCGATCCTGCTGTGTTCTCTGGCCTGGAGGGACAGGACGTTGACTAATGGATCAAGCTATATGAACATGCCAGCGCTAATAACAGGTGTGACCCAACCATTATGCTCGCCAATGTCATCTTTTATCTTGGCGGCACCCTACGCGTGTGGTACCAGACGCATGACGACGAGATAAGAAGTTGGGACACTTTAAAAAAAAAATGCTACGGGAACTGTTCGGCGATCCCATTGGCCACAAGGTTGCCGCGAGAAAGGCTCTTGCGTCTCGTGTTTAGACATCTACAGAGCCGTACGTTTCATACATCTTCGACGTCTTCGCTCTATGCCGCAAAGCTGACGATGTTATGTCTGAATCAGATAAAGTGGCACATGTTCTAAAAGGCATCGCCGACGACGCTTTCAATTTGCTTGTTTTCGGCAACGTCTCAACATTCGACGCCATCATTAAAGAATGCCGTCGCCTTGAACAAGCCAAGAGCCGCCGTATCACGCACCACATCACGCGGCTACCCAACACCGCTGCTACGTCGACATGTGAGTAAAATTCAAAAAGTAAAAGCACAAATTCACAGTTCACTGCGTCAGGCCACCACCCGTGACGACCTCAACCGTATTGTTCGCCGCGAGCTCGAGGCCGCCTGTTCACCAGCTTTCTCGGCGACGCCTCCCGATCCTCCAGCAACCACGATTTCCATGATTCCGGCCGTAGTCAGACAGGAATTTGAGAACATGGGTCTGAACTCCATGTGTACAACGTCTCAACCCAACGTTCCCCAGTTCTCTACCGGCCCTCCTCGCCCTCGGTAGTCCTTTTCTGGCATATCTCGCCGCAACCCGTCCGAATGGCGTACCCCTGATGACAGGCCGATCTGCTTCCACTGCTGTCGCATCGGCCACGTCGCTCGTCACTGCCGCAACCGATGGCCACCGCCTCCGCGGACATACGCCGCCACTTATTCCCGCACCTTTGGACCCTATGTTCCCTATGCCACCCGCCATGAACCCACTGCCGCTGATGCCCCTGCTCGGAACCTTCGCTACAGCCGCTCGGCCTCACCTGGACGCCATCAGTCTATCGTCAACCGCCTATCGCCTCCCGGACCCAGCAGGAAAACTAGGCACTGCAGCTTCTGGAGGCGAAGCTGCCTTGTCGACCCTGCCCTCAAATCCTCTGCTCAGGTTAAACACGAACCAAAACCTTCTTGACGTTGACGTTGACTGCTATCCTGTCACGGCACTCATCGATACAGGAGCGCATATTTCTATTGTGAATCTTGCCTTCCGCCGACGACTGAACAAGCTCCTCACCCCAGCGCCCGCACGCGTCGTCCGCGTTGCGGATGGCGGTACTGTGACTATCATCGGCATGTGTACGGCACGTGTCAGCATCGCCGGCCGCCACACTTCTGTCCCCTTTACCGTGATTGCTCATTGCCCCCACGACCTCATTCTCGGCCTCGATTTTCTCTCCGCGCATTCTGCTCTTATTGACTGCTCCGCCAGTATTCTTCGCCTTGATTTGCCGATTCTCGCAGAACCTTCTGACGCACCCCAGTGCCGCCTACGCCCCTACCGGCTTTATTCGCCTGCCGCCAAAATCAATAGCCTATATTGCACTCTTGTCTTCCCGACCAGTCCCTGATGGCGAGTACCTCGTCACTCCTCTGCCCGACATTCCACTACAGTATGACGTTACCGTGCCTCACAGTATACTTACTATTACTGCGGACCGCCCTTTCGTGCCTATCTTTAATTTTGGATTGGCAAAGCAAATGTTACCGCAATGTATTTGCCTTGCCACCATTGATTGTCTCGGCGACCAATACGTGGCAGCGTTATCGACCGATGGTTATCGCGAGCTTAGCAGGCCCATCGTGCCAGCCTCGGCCGCCGATCCCAAGATACAGACAATGGTTGCGAGGGACCTGTCTTCTGCGCAGGCCGAAGACCTTTGCCAAGTATTATCGTCCTACAGAGGTATTTTCGACTTCGACGATCGCCCTTTAGGCCAGACGCTCGCGGTCGAGCATCGGATTATTACTGGCGATGCTACTCCTATTCACCGACCACCGTATCTAGCTTCTGCGTCGGAACGCCAAGTAATTCAAAGTGAAGTCAACAAAATACAAAATGCTAGACAAAAACATCGTTGAGCCTTCTTCAAGTCCCTGGGCGTCACCTGTAGTGTTGGTTAAGAAGAAGGATGGCACGTGGCGCTTCTGTGTAGACTACCGTCATCTGAACAACATTACTAAGAAAAACGCCTACCCGCTCCCACGTATAGACGACGCCCTTGACTGCCTCCACGGTTCCAGCTATTTCTCTTCTATTGATCTTCGTTCTGGATACTGGCAGATTGCTGTTGACGATATGGACAGATAAAAAACCGCGTTCATCACACCTGATGGCCTATATCAATATAAAGTAATGCCGTTTGGATTACACAACGCCCCTGGCACCTTTGAGCGTATGATGGACTCCTTGCTCCGAGGTTTCAAATGGTCCACATGTCCCTGCTACCTCGACGACGTCATCGTCTTCTCGCCCCCGTTCGGCACTCACCTTGAGCGTCTAACAGCTATAGTTGATGTATTTCGAAAGGCGAAGCTGCAACTTAACTCGTCCAAATGTCGTTTCGGCCGCCGTCAAATTACTGTTCTGGGCCACCTCGTTGACGCTTCCGGAGTACAGCCTCATCCCGACAAAACTCGCGCTGTCCGAGACTTTCCGGTTCCGAATACAGCCGAAGACGTTCGAAGTTTTGTAAGGCTATGCTCGTACTTTCGACGTTTTATTCAAAATTTTGCGGCAATTGCTCGTCCCCTCACTAATCTTTTGAAGAAAGGTGTACAACCGCGGCCTTCTGTCGTCTCGTTACTCTTCTCTCCTCACCACCCATTCTCGCCCATTTCGACCCTGATGCCACTGTAGAATTGCGTACAGATGCCAGCGGTCAAGGCGTAGGTGCCGTCTTAGCCCAGCGTCAGCGTGGCCAGGATCGCGTTATTGCTTATGCACGCCGCCTCCTAGCACCATCGGAGAGCAACTATTCCATTACGGAACGAGAATGCCTTGCTGTAGTCTGGGCGATTGCGAAGTTCCGTCCATTACCTTTACGGCGGCCCTTTTTCCGTAGTCACTGACCATCGTGCTCTCTGCTGGCACTCATCCCTAAAGGATCCTACAAGCCGGCTTGGTCGATGGGCTTTGAGGCTACAAGCATTTTCATATTCCCTGTTCTACAAGTCTGCCCGCCTGCACCAAGACGCTGACAGCTTGTCGCGTTACCCTGTTGACGACCCTGGCTCCTCCAATATTACCAGTGCTGGTTGCGTATTCTCTGTGTCGCAGCTGCTTCATTTCGCCGATGAGCAACGCCGTGACCCCTACATCAGAGCACTCATCGACCGTTTTGAGCACTCTCTGGCCGACGCCACACTACGCCTCTTCGTCCTCCGCGACGGTACTCTGTACCGTCGTAACCTTCATCCGGACGGCTCTGAGTTCCTGCTTGTAGTACCTAAACACCTCCGCTCCACCGTTCTAGAAGAGCTTCCCGACGCACCAACGGCAGGACACCTCGGCGTATCTCGAACCTAGGACCGTGTACGTCGCCGTTTTTTCTGGCCGGGCCTTGCCCGTTCCGTACGACGTTACGTCGCCGCTTGTGAAATTTGCCAACGACGCAAGAAGCCTTTCCAGCTCTGCGTTGGTTACCTGCAGGCGCTCGACATTCCTGTCGAGCCCTGCCATCGTGTCGGCTTAGGCCTTCTCGGCGCATTTCCGGAATCTACATCAGGAAACAAGTGTGTTGCCTACGCAGCGGACTACGCGACCCGCTACGCCGTGACCCGCGCTCTTTCGACCAGTTGCGCAAATGATGTTGGGGACTTCCTCCTACATGATATCATTTTGATGCATGGTGCTCCGCGTCAATTGCTAACAGACCGTGGCCGTACGCTCTTGGCCAAAGTCAATGACGACATCATGCGCGGCTGCTCAATACAGCATAAGTTTACCACGTCCTACCACCCTCAAACGAACAGCCTCACTGAGCGTTTGAACCGCACCCTTACAGACATGCTATCCAAATACGTTTCAGACGACCACCGTGACTGGGACCAAGCTCTACCTTACATTGCATTTGCGTAGCTCTTCCAGTCTCGAAAGTGCTGGCTTTTCGCCTTTTTACCGCTTGTATGGCCGTGAACCGACGCTACCAATGGACACTGTGCTTCCGTCGACCAAAGCTTCAACTAGCGCTTATGACCGTGATGCTATCGCCCATGCTGACCATGTTCGCCAACTTGCGCGCACTCGTCTACAAGTCTCTCAAGGCAAGCAAAAGCAACGCTACGACCTCCGTCACCGCGATGTCAATTTTGTGCCCGGCACCCTCGTGTTGCTTTGGTCACCATCGCGTAAAGTTGGCCTTTGTGAAAAACTGCTTTCCTGCTACACGGGCCCATATCGCGTGCTTCGCCAAGTGACCGATGTCACCTACGAAATCGTTCCAGCCACGCCCACTACGTCCTCTGCTGTGACAACCAGTGACATTGACCACGTCGCCCGACTCAAACCTTACAACTATCCACGCCCCTTGGATATTTAACAGCACTGTGACGGCGCTTTTGCCGCCGGGGGTAGTATTACGATATCATCGAGCGATGCTCAAGGAACGAGCCGCCACGAGAACGATGACGAAGTGGGTCTGTGCCCTTGGCGCGAGTGAATGTCGGCCTGGTGCTCTGGCTCCAGTCCAGTGTAAATAGCCTCTTTCGTCTGCGTCTTTCTATACGTAACAATATATATATATATATATATATATATATATATATATATATATATATATATATATATATATATATATATATATATAAACGAGAAGAAATGGGGTTAACCGAGGGGGTCGATTTTTTTTTAGTCATATCATAAGAAGGCAACAAACACTGACACCAAGGACCAAAAGTAATTTCCCCTATGTTGTCCTTGGTGTCGTGTTTGTTGGCTTCTTATGATATGACTATATGTATATATATGGACGAACTTTGGGCGATACTGTTCAAACGGTGTGCACCAATAAAATATATCTACCAATTGGTGCTTGAATAATATCCTATGTACATCCAATATACGTTATCTGGTAGCCTAACAATCGTGTAGATAATACGTCCTGTAAACAGCCACGCTTTTTCTTATAAAAACGGCACGTGCGCGAGACGTAACATGTACGTGACTTCAAGACGTTGACGTTTGGATCAATTATGGACGTTGAAGAGACAAACGTGGTCCATAGGGATAGAGTATAGCTTGCATGTCTATATTTGATTTAATGTATTTTTATCAAGTTGTATATTATCTATTGGCTTACCCGCAGCACGGAATTGTATGCGCAATGCTTAGCTGCACTGCAGCTTTCCTTAGCATGCTTTGAGATACGGTTGGCTGTATTCTGGCCTGTCTACCATAGCTTTTGCATGACAAAAATGTTTGGTCGCCTTATTGGACCGCTGCCCAACTGCAACGCTCAGGAGCGCCCCCGTAAACGCTAGCGCCACATTTCCGCCTAGGGTATTTATTTATAACCTCTATGTATGGGACGTAACTTAAGAAGTCCTTCACCAGGTCTGGCCATCTTGAGCTGACAAGCGCAGAGTATACATCGCGCGGAAGCGATCGTGTCTGCAAAGTATGGCTGCGCGCCGCGGAAAGGTCTGATGTTTCAAACCGAACGCCGCCTTCCCTTCTCCTCGCGGCCGCCGCGCTCCAAGTCGGAGGACGACGTACACGTGCTGGTGCGCCCACGTACACGTGTTCGCGCTGTGACGACGCTCGTGGTGACATGAGACTTCGAGAATTATTCAAGGCAACACCCGTTATTTGTGTAATGTGTTGCTAGAATAGACGAATTAAAGGCTAGAGAAATAATGAAACACACACACTTGTCCTTTTCTGCCGTGTTCCAGCGCGGGATCTTGCTCTGTGATCCGCTTGTGTCTGCCTCGGTATTCGTGTAGCACTGACTTATACCGCTGGTCAGGTACCCTCGTGCACAGTGTGCAAGATCGTGGGCTGCGCGAAACTAGACAATCGTAATCGCTCGCGCGCAACGCCACGTCAGCGGAAGTGCGCCGCGCCGCAAAAGAAGCCAGGAGAAAAAAAATGAAGGCGGGGCCCGTGACGTATGCCTCAAGCGATCCTCGAGCTCTGGTGTGGGAGAACGCAGGGAAGGAATTTCGCTTGCGGAGGCCAGACGGGCAAGTGGAGAGATCGTCCGAGTTTGCGGTGAAGCTCACCTCCTGAAATGATGGGTTCGCGGCACTGAAATATTTCTATCTCGGCTATTAATCAACTGATTTGCAAAATTTTTGCGGCAGAACGTACAGAAAGGACACGTAGAAACATGTATAACCGAAGTTTGTTATGTAACCTGTTCAGGGGCCCCTTAAGTCTGCAGTGAAGCCCGCCCTCGCCCTCATAACCGCCAGCAACTGTTCCTCCGCAAGGCTGCACATAGTTCGTAGATAAAACTTTCCCTGTTACCTAAATAAGGTAGTAACCGCAAAAAAATTATTAGCGCGTAATTTTATACGTTTTCACTCGTCTATTATGTCGAAACGGTGAGAGCATAATTCTTTATTGAACTGAAATAAAACGCTTGCTCCGCTGCAACTTATTGTCACGTTTCACTTCGGTTGGCAGTGAAGTTTCACGAATAAGAAGGGCTCAGCAGTGAAATGAACTGTACCGCGGACTTTTGAAGAGTGAAATTGTCAGACTCCATACACTTTGTCCATGTATGTTGCACACCTCATCACTTCCGCCGGTGAAATCAAGAACAGCAGACGCTCCGGAGTACAGTGAGCTAGAAGTATTGGGTAGTGGAAAGAGCGGAGGGCTGGGCGCACAGGCAGCGTGAAGCCAAGAGCGAAGACTCCCGCTAGGGGCGCTGGTGTGCTCTTCCCGAGGAGACCGTGCCGGTTGGAGCTCGCGTTGCCCACGTGCGCTTTACCGCGTCATTCTTGTTGCTACGAGCCACCGTGCTTTTTGCATTTTTGCAAGTGAAGCTAGTGAAAGTGCCGAGCGTGACCGTTTCTCTGTTCGATGCTGCCCTGTTGTCGCTTTTTGGATAATGGAAGAGAAGAAGAAAAAAAGCGATACGCATTGTTATGCGCCCGGATGCAAGAGCGGGTATCCGGGTTTTCGGGAAGTAAATGGGCGCACGTTGTCTCTTTTTGGAGCGCCTAAAGACAATGACCGGCGGAAACAATGGGAGAGGAATGGGAAAATGGGAGAGGCCCTACGGCCAGAATCTGCTTCTATGGAAAAGCTTCTTTCGTTTCTGACGTACCTGACCGAATGGGAGCTGCATGCGGTGGTCGAGGTAGAGGTGGTCGAGGTAGGTACAGCTCTTGTGTACATTCAGTACACAAGAGCTGCATCATGAGAGTGTTATGGATGTTATTGGTATTGTTTAGAGAAACCGCCAAGACCGGATAGCCATGCAGAATCATTGACGGTGAAGGTTGTAGCTTTTTATGTTACCACACGGCTGCACTTTTTTGTGAAGTCCTCAAACCATTCGAAAGATAACGGTCGGGAGACCTCAAGATATCTGAAGTTGAGCCGCTGTACATAAGTATGTGAAATGGTATTGTGTACTCCCTACCGTGGAATTCTTCTGTTGCAGTATGTTTCTTGAAAATGCCTCCCCCTACCCACTGATACTGTGACTGAAATAAACTGTCTTCAGGAGGCTCATGCTTCTGAAATGCACATGCTCATGGCTTGCTTAAATCATCATGATGGAATAATGCAGCAGTTTCAGGAAGGATGTCGTGCGAAACGCAATCGCTTGAATTTATGACAGATTTACACTTTAACATAAACTCAAACCTTCAAACTGACAGCATCTTTCTTGATTTTTCTAAAGCTTTTGACCGTAGCCCATTGTCGCCTGTTTTTGAAGTTATCATCATTAAAACTTGATTCACTAACTCTATCCTGGCTTCGAAATTTTCTTTCTAACAGGCAGCAGTTTACTTTCGCTAACAGCTTCTCCTCGCCCCTTTCAGATGTTCCATCTCGTGTACCACAAGGAAGCGTTCTTGGTCCCTTACTCTTTCTGATATACATTAATGACATACCCAATAACTTATCATGCATGCGCATTTTCACTGACGACTGCATTGTCTATCGTTCTATTAACAGCTCTGATGACCACCTGATCCTCCAAAATGATCTTAACCAAATTATTAATTGGTGTGACACCTGGCTAATGACTCTAAATTCATCAAAATGTAAAGTGATGTTCTTCACCCGCAAACGCACTAACTTGGACTATTTCTACTGCAGTAGAAATGTCCCATTATCTCAGACCTCATCATTTAAATATCTAGGCGTAAATCTTTCAACAAACCTCTCCTGGACTTCTCACATTACTACCATCTGTGCCAGTGCTTCTCGATCACTGGGTTACCTGCGACGTAATGTTCGGAACTCACCTCCACTTATCCGCAATCTGACATTTCAAACATTTGTTCGCCCTCGACTCGAGTTCGCCGCTCCACTCTGGTCTCCCCTCCAAAATTACCTAATTACCATGCTGGAATCAATCCAAAATAGAGCCGCACGTTTCATTTCCCGAAATTAGGACTACCGTTCTAGCGTAACCCAAATAAAAATTCACCTTTCACTTCAGATGCTAAGTAATCGTCGCGACATAGCCTTTTTGTCATTATTTCATAAATACGCTCACCACACTAACAAACGCTCCCTACACCTAGAAACGTCATCGCACACGTCGTACAGATTACACAATCATGATAGCTTTACGCGCATCTATGGTAAAACAGAAGCATTCAACTCGTCTGCAATTCCCCGTGCCATTCAGCTCTGGAACAGCCTCCCCGACAACATAGTTGTGGAAACTGATCGTGAAAAATTCAGGCACTCATTCAACTCGCTTAACCTTTGTTAACCATTGATATCACACTCACTGTTCTGTGTTATTTTTCCTACCTTTTTCTTGCACTATAATACGTTTGTCACAAACCTAAGAGTTCTTTTTTATTGTACTTATATACAGCATTAAGTAGCTATTATGTTTCTCAACTTTTAGGCTGTGCACTTGACTGGTGCTTTTTATTATTATTTCATATTGTTGTTGTTACTAGATTGTGTGTACTTAATTGATTCTATGCCCCCCTTACTCAATCCCCATGTAGGGGCCTTGTAAGGTTCTCTACAAATAAATAAATAAATAAATATGCATGCATTCAGCACAAATAAATTTTCCATGTTATGAACAGGACTTCTTACTGCTGCAGCTGGGTAAAAAAAAGAAGTGAAATTTTAATGCTAGAAGTGCACTCTGTCGGTGCAGGAAGGAGGGGGGTGCACGAAGTGCGTGCATCGCTATAACAGACATTGCAGGTACGTGCCGTACCCTGCCATCCGATGCTACAGATCTTATGGTAGCTTACATAAAACTATATTTACATGTTTGGCATGAGGAAAAATGAACGCAGCATTCTGAAACTCTGTGCCGCCGCACTCGCTTGCTGCGTTCTGCCGCATACTCCCTCAGCCGGTGCTCGGGAAGTGAGAGCTCGCGCCATCTGGTGAGCTTCTGCACAATATGCCTCGCGCCCGGACCGCCGCTTCTTCCACTACCCAATATTAGAGAGGTTTAGCGTGTCCGGTATTCGGGCAAGCGCGGGCGGTTTTCCGGTTTAGCGGGGGCGTCAAGGTGAGCGGCCAGATTGGTGGCGCCAGCTGGTGGCGCAAAGCTCAACCACACAAACACAGAGCTAATTACTGTATTCTGCTTAGCTGCTGGCGTAAATTTTCGACAGTGGCGTAATCGTGTTCACAATTAAGCCGCTGCCAAAATTTTGCACGAGTGGCGAAGCAGGATATGGTGAGTTACTGCAGTTTTAGCTATGCGGTTGTCTGGTTGAGCTCTACAACACCAGGCGGCTTCACCGCTCATGTTTACGCCCCGACCATCCGGTAATCCGCCCAAACCGCTCCCGTTTACCGGAATAGCGTACAAGCTAAAAGTCTCTATTAACGCGATAGCGTTAAGGAGCTCGTGTCGCAGAAAAGCCGGTGTCGTCGGCGTCGGTGTCGGGTGTCGGCGTCCGCGGCGTTGGCCGTGAGCGATAAATCATGGCAGGCACTTCATAAATAAAAAGCAACTTCCAAGATGGGCTGGGTGGGAATCGAACCAGGGTCTCCGGAGTGTGAGACGGAGACGCTACCACTCAGCCACGAGTTCAATGCTTGAAATCGGTACAAACGCGCTTTTAGTGAACGCGGTGTTGCCTTAAAAACGTGCCGTAGAATGTTATACTGCGGTGTATATCGGTAATTATGAGCACGTAACTTACAGAAGTCGCATTTACACGAATAGCGAAGTACGTTTCCGCTACATTTCTTCTGCGCTTACTACACACGCAGAGCCATCTTGCGGCAAACACAGAAGACCCCTCCTCTCAATGTACGGCGCTGCCCCGACAGGTGGCGCGCCATGCGCGCATTCGGGCTGTGCTGTGCGCGGACCGGTGCCAGGCGCGTTGCGGCCCGACTCCCTCTCCCCTGGCGACGCTTCGCCGTGCTCCCACGCGGGTTGCAGAATCAAGCGCCGTTCCTTTCTTTAGATTACTATCTGTCTATCTCTCTGCCGTGCCGATCACGACGTTTGGCTGGCGTAGATCGTTTCCCCCTCCGAGACACCGAGTTCTTTGGTTCGTTCCGTTTGCTCAGGCGCACGTTTCGTTGCTGCGCCGAACGCTGCGCTGCTCGACGCTCTCCGTGTGATAGGTGGACGCAAAGTCCGATGCGGGGCGCCTCGTAAGTGATCCCTGCGCCGTAGCGCTTTGTCTTACACCCCTTGGCGGGTCGATGGGAACGCTGTCGCGTTCCACTCTTGAAGGCGAAGCTTAAGCGTCCTCCAATTTTTTTCTAGTGCACTGTACTCCGGAGTACGGAGTACGACGCCATTTCGAAAAGGCCACATGACGGCGATCTTGTTTGCTTCTGTGATTGGCTGGCGGATTAGTCCAATCCCGCGCGGTCCAACGTTACTAAACTAGGTTCAGTTGTTTAACTCTCCGTAGGCGACGTAAACCGCTCAATTTTCCAAAAGTAGCGCCATTCTTAGAACCTTCCGCCACCCCGCTCTCCCTAACGTTTCCTCCACTACGCTCCTGTCGCCCCAGCCCCCTCCGCTCCTCCATTGGCCACTGTGTCACGTGGAAGCACGCTATGCGCTTTTGTATATCTTTTTTCTTTTCAGCGCGCTCCGACCGTCATTGCCGGCCCAGTGCGACGAAAGTACTCGCAAACGTAAATTGCGGCCGCGTCGGTCGCCTTTCGATGGGGCGATATACAAAGACGTTGGTGTCCCTTGCAGTGGGGGCACATTAAAGAACCCCAGCTGGTCAAAATTATACCTCAGTCCCCCATTACGGCGTGCCTTATAATCAGATCGTGGTTCTGGCACGTAAAACCAAAAAATCATTTTTTTCTGTCTTGTGTGCCTTGAGCGTTCCAGTTAAAGCAACACTGCTTCCCAGCGAAATGCAAAAGAATACAGACGCACGTAGTATACAGATATAAAATTAACACAACAAAAGTGTTACTGGTGCTAATGAGGGGTGGCGATAACTATTTTTGAAATCTCTGTCCAGCTGTCCCATCAAGTTCGTTCTTGCTATCAAATTCCAACCTCTTGCACTGTAATAAATAAATAAATAAATAAATAAATCTATTTCATATGCTGGTACGTTGTTCAAATTATCAATACTGTCTACGTGTGAAAGCGTTACTCATGGCTACCACAACCCGTGCATGAGCTACACACATCCGTAAAAGGCGCGGAGCAGAAGCGACCCTGTTTCTATAGGCATTGCTGCAGCCCCAGAGATTGGAATCTCTTACGCGTCGGCCGAACAAAAGTATCCTGCAGGTACGTAAATGGAACTACAAAACCACGTACACATACTTCCACGCAGTCAAAACCTGAAATTGAAGTAATTACGCGCGTGTTTGAGCACACCGTGCATGCGTCGTGTTTCAGCAAATACGAACTCTCAGTGTGCAGGCGCTTTACGCCTTAAATAATCGTACTTTTCTCAATTTTCTAGCGCAATTCCACCACGACATTATTAAGGTCAGTTACCGACTGACGAAGCAAAATCTCGCCTCAAAATCTGCTCCGCAGGGATCGAACGAACCTATCCCCGGATTTCCTCCGGTAGCTCGTTAGCCGTCGTCTGCTACGGCAGGGCCAGCATAGGCGGCGCCACTGTCGAGGCCGCTCGGAAGCTTTGTCCGAGCGCGGGAGTGGAGCGGAGGAGGAGGGAAGTGGTTGGCGCTACTTTTCGAGATTGGGGGGTTTTAGGGCACCGTTTATAAAGATTTTTAGTTTCGAAACTGCTCCTCCCAAAGCGGGCGCGTTTTGCGCCCAGGCACTGAGATGGCCCTGCAGTCGAACTTTGAGCTACGCTAGCCACGCTGCCATGCAGCAACACTGCTGACGCTTGAGTAGCCGTGAACATTTGCATCGCGTTTTCTTGTCGAGTGGTCCTGATTTTTTTTCTTTAAGTGTGCGTGCATTATCGTGAGTAGTGCGCAAGTTGCGCTTCAGCAGCTTTTGGTTTATGGTATGGTGTGGTCGGTGTGGGCGCTCATGTTGCCCTTGGGGCCTGCAAGTATGCAAGTAGCCTGGGCTGCCGCTCTTGAAGGCCAGATTTTTTATTTTTCGCTGTCAGAAGGTAGGTGATGCGTGTGACTTATCTTCGTTACAACGTGTTAGGACTGGGCAACCAAATGCCAACGTGTTTCGTGCCGGGATGTACCAGCGGTTACCGGCGCAACACAGAGAAGCGGCACTTCTCTCCGCCGACCGATCCGCTTCTTCTTGCAAAGTGGGAGAGAGCAATACCCCGCGCAGACAAAATGTTGGGGAAAACATACAAAGTGTGCGACACCCACTTCCAAGAAGGGGACATTGTGAAGTCATATAAACGTATAATCAACGGGAAAGTGATTGAAATCGAGCGCGGAGTCTGATCTCTCAGGAGTTGATGCAGTTCCTACCATATTTCCCAACCTCCCGCAGTACATATCCTCAAATCGCAAACGGAGAAGATCTCCGAAAAAGAGAGCAAGTGTCGCAACAAACGCAGGGGCAACTCAGAGCGACGCTGCAGAGGACACCGCACAAGAGCAAACGGAACCCGTGCAAATCAGCTGTTTGAATGCTAATGAGTTGACGGAGAAGAGCGCGTCTTTGCGGTCAATTGCCTCGATAGTGGAGATCGGCAGCTCTTGAAGACGAAAATGGCCAGCGATCACAGATTGTTTTTTACGAGGCAGGAATGGAGGGAGTGGTATACACAATATGGAAGAATGTCGTAGTTCGCAAAGACTTGAGCTACGTAGTATCTGCCCGCGGAAAAGTGGTGCCGACGTTGTCCATGGATATGACAATCACTTAAAATCTCATAAAATGATGAACGTGACATCCTGCATGAAGTGCAAAAGGGATACAATGGATTCACAAGACTCTCTACCTCCTGAAGCAATGCTTGTGATTGAACGCAAGTTTGTGACTGACAGCCTTGTTTGTCCTTCAAGGAAACTGCTAAGCTGCGTGAAAAGCATAGAAGAGACCGTTGTGCAAGCATAAAAAAAGAAGACATTGGGGACCTTTTCTGGAGGGTTTTAGATGCCCTTGCCAAGACAAGGAACTGTATCGGTTGCCCAGAGCATAGCTGTGATTTTACAGCACAGATTGTACACTTCTATTTGGTCACACGAATGCACTTTTTAGCCCAAAGAACAGCCAGGAGAACGACAGGGCAATAGAGCTCGGCGGGAACATAAAAAAAAAACTTGAAGGACGCTTAAGCTTCGCCTTCAAGAGTGGAACGCGATAGCGTTATCGCACCCCGTTCGCACCGCCCAATCATTCGCTCGGCATACTCTCGACACAAAGACGAAACGTGCGTCTGAGCAAGCGGCACGAACCAAAGAACTCGGTGTCTCGGAGGGAGAAACGATCTACGCGAGCCAAACGTCGTGATCGGCACGGACAGCCGTGCCGTGACGCGTCATGAAGGCGGACGCGATTATGGGGCTGGCGCCTCGATGGGATCATCCTCTATCTCGCTTGGGAGCACCACGCAGACGCATGACTCCTCGCCAGCAGCATGGCACACATTGCAGGGGACGCTTTCCCACCGGACGGGCTACGGCGCAGCTATCAAATGCGCCGTAGCGCGTCTGGTGGGATTCCTAGGTGATTCCTAGGTGGATTCCTAGGTGCAGCGTCCCGCATCGGACGCTGCACCTAGGAATCGCGCTTTGAGCGGAAAGAGGAGCCGCGTCGCCTAAACACGAGTTGGAAGGGGAGAGAGCGAGAAAACTTATTAAATGCGAGGGTATTGGGGCATCCTCGCACCGGTCCCCGCACGGCCCCAATGCGCTCAAACGAGATGAAGGGGAGAAGCGGGCCAGTGGTGCGCCACCTATCGAGGCAGCGCCGTACATTGCGACGAGGGGGTCTTCTGTGTTTGCCGCAAGATGGCTCCGCGGGTGCGCCAAGCGCAGAATAAATGTAGCGGAAACGTACTTCGCTACTCGTTTAACTGCGACTTTTGTAATTTACATACCCGCCGTGGTTGCTCAGTGGCTATGGTGTTAGGCTGCTGAGCACAAGGTCGCGGGATCGAATCGCGGCCACGGCGGCCGCATTTCGATGGGGGCGAAACGCGAAAACACCCGTGGTGCTTAGATTTAGGTGCACGTTAAAGAACCCCAGGTGGTCGAAATTTCCGGAGTCCTCCATTACGGCGTGCCTCATAATCAGAAAGTGGTTTTGGTACGTAAAACCCCATAATTTTTTTGTGATTTACATGCTCATAATTATCGATATACACCGCAGTATAACTTTCTATGGCACGTTTCTAAGGCAACACCACATTTACTAGAGGCGCTTTTGTCCCGCTTTGAAGCATTGAACTAATGGCTGAGTCAAACAACTCAGGCATGAGTTCGATAGTTCAAAGCGGGACAAAAGCGCCTTTTGTTTTCCATGTAATAAAGAAAAAGAAAGCACTCATAGGCTGAGTGGTAGCGTCTCCGTCTCACACTCCGGAGACCCTGGTTCGATTCGCACCCAGCCCATCTTGCAAGTTGTTTCTATTTATGAATTGCCTTCCACTATATTTCGCTCACGGCCAACGCTGCCAACCCCGGCTTTTCTGCGACACGAGCTCCTTAACGCTGTCGCGTTAAAAGCAAAGCTCGTGTGAATGGTAAATGAAGTGAAAAGGAAGGTCTCTGAAAGTGTGTGATGAGTTTTAATAAACTATAATATGCACAAGTCCACTAAAACGTATCTGGAATGTTTTCATTTTATAACTATGTACCAGAGGTAGCAGAGCAATGTCAGCATGATATCCATTTTTCAGGTAGCCCTCTATATGTGCCTTGAAAACTAAGGAGTCGCTTTATGGAACGTCTCTAGACGACCCTGGAGGGTG